>NC_047650.1:16552202-16678900 GCF_902201215.1 Prunus dulcis | reverse complement strand
ATTTGGTAAAACTGTTTGCATAGCAGGAATTAACCCCTTCTGTTTATCACTTATAAACACCCATGCCAAACCATTTTGGATCCCCAAGTCTGCAATTAACAGTTCTAGAAACCATATCCAACTACTTTTGCTTTCTATTTCAACTACAGCATAGGCCAATGGGAACATACCATTGTTCCCATCAACACCAATTGCAGTTAAGATCTGCCCTGAGCAGGGTCCTTTTAAGTGGAACCCATCAACACCTACGACATGCCTACACCCTTCTAAGAAACCCTTTTAGAACCAGCTAAACAAATATAAATCTGTTCAAACAATGCATCATCACCTGCTAGTTCAGTTTTAATTACCACAGTACTTCCAAGGTTGGTCTTCTTAATTTGCTCTGCATAATCCTTAATTCTCGAATTGTTCCTTGTACGAACCTTGAATGACCTTCTTAGCCATTTTTTTGCCCTATACACTTGTTTATGTGTAACATTCATTGCATAGTGTTCCCTCACCTCATCTTGAAGTTGCCCCACAGTCCAATTAGGATTTCTTCTCATCTTATCACAAAATCTTTCTGAAATCCATATTGAATTAGCATATCTCAACCTGTCTACTCTGCCACATGTATGTTCAGCATGTATAGCCTTTACTACAAAAGTGGATTCCTCTTTATCAATCCTAGATGCATAAAGAACAAATGCACAGTTTCTAGATCCACTATACAGGACCTTCACCATCCTCTTGTTATTTTTGTCAAATTTCAGCAGCTTGCCGTTTACAATGGCATACTCCTTTATTGCTTCTTTCAAGTGCTCCCGATTTGCAAATTGCATCCCCAAATGAAACTCTGGATTTTTAAGGTCAGCAGCTCTCCTATATTGCTTGAACTTTGGTAGGCGAATCCTCTGCTTTTTTGTCACATGTTGACTGGTATTCTCATCATCTGAGGTCTTCCCATCAGAATATAAAGCATCAGAATCTGCCCCATCATCAGAAATCTCTCCCGGCCCTTGTGTTTCAGTCTCAACATTCACTTCTTCATCACAAGGCATATTGATGTCTACATTACAACCTTTGTTTGCCTCCTCATCTTCACTAAACTCATAATCACTATCCACAAACTCTGACTCTTCTTCTTCTTCATCAACTGCAGCTTCACAATCTCCAAGCGAAACAACATGCTCATCAGTATCTAAAGCCTCATTAACCTCCTTCATTTGGTCTTCATTAAATCTCCCATAGTTGTATTCTTCACTCTGCAAACTAGGCCATTCCACATATGTTTGAGTCCATGTCTTCACTTGTTTTTCTGTCAGTATAGTATAACACTAACACTCTGTTACTTGTTATGCAGCCAACCATGGCACATATAACACTGTCATTGTCAATGAGCTTTACATTAGTTTCACCATTACTGTCATACATCTTACAATATATTTGCAAACCTATCTCCTTCTTAGTTAGGTCCACTTCATATCCTAACGCTATACCATTTTCCTTAAATCCAAGAGTGATAGATAATCATCCACACAGTTGTCTAAATAGCACAATGTCCCCCCTTATACACCCCATCTTGTACAACACCCCCATGGTGAATTTCCAAAGTGCATAACTCACCCTTATCTGCAAATGAAGCAGTAATCTCAGTTCAGTATATTCAACACTAATTTTTAAAATCTCTGCTCACCTAAATAAGGACAAATCACACTAAATGCAACAACCCGATCCTAAATCAAATTTTAATTATTAATTTATTCTAGTAAAAGACTATTTTGCCCATAGAATATTTTATTGGGTTTAAAGTTGACTTTTTGTTTCGGAAAGAATTTGGGGATTTTGGTGGTACCATTGGGTAGAGCTCGATGATACGAGTTCGTAGACATGCGGCATGCCCGATTCCGAGTTGTCAAGAAGGAGAAAAGGTATAGAAACGAAAAGGGCATAGTGGAAATTTTAAAAATTGTACTGTAGCTATAGTGCCGGGTCTTCTTCTTCCTTGCGATTTAACCAGATTTTCTGGTTATTTTCTTCATTCCTTCCACTTTCATCATTCTTTGGAGACACCATCTCAGCTCGGTTGCCACCGCAACCCTCACGAAATCTCTTCCCCTTCTCTACAAAACCCATCTAAGACCCGATCCGATTCGGTGATAGTAAGCTTGATTCGAAGCTTAGAAAAGGGATGGGTTTTCCGGCAGTGTTTTAGAGTTTTCCGGCGACTCCGACGGCCAAATCCGTCGAGTGAGGTATGGTTTCTTACCTACTTTTTGAGCTCTAGCCGATGATTGGGTAGGATTTGATCAATTTCTAGCCTAGGTGGTTCGATTTATAACCCTAAGTTTAGCCGAATTTGGGATCGCTATTTCGACCACTTTTGGCCAGTTTTTGGGGTAGCTCCAATAACAAAAGTGTCTCCAAATCACGTTATGAACCTAGGGTAGGAAGCTGGGCTTACAATAACAGAGTTTTTCGGTCATCGAAATTGATGAAGCCACCCATGCTCTACCAGCCCGTGTGGCGGCGCGTGGGCAGCATGGTGGGGACCGCACTCAGTCCTAGAATAATCCCTTGGTCCTCACGAGCTTGTAGGAATTTGCAGATCTCAATTCGGACAACGTTTGAGCCCTGATCGGATCTCGCTATTGTGTGATTTTTGGGTCTGATACATTTGAACCGTTGGATCGTATTTATTCTCGTATATGTCGATCTAGATAATTCCAGGACCATGTAGGATTCAACGGATCGTAAATCGGAGTCCCGAATATTCCGAAAATGCGAACCCTAGGGCTAGGTTTACAGTAACCATCCGATAGTGCGATCGTGATCAATCCGTCCGTTCAATCGAGACCAAACTCACGGGACATGTGTCCTAAGCATTTTAGAACCTTTAGGGACTTTCGGATTTGCGAGGGGGGATTGCGGCCCAGATAAAAGCGGTATCTCTGAGGCCTGCGAGGATTACAGCTCGGCCTGCGATGATAGATAGTTAGTGATAGGTCGCGGCTTGGATAGAAACGGTATCTCCGAGGCTTGCGAGGATTGCAGCTCGACCTGCGAGGATAGATAGTTAGTTATAGGTCACGGCCCGGATAGAAGCGGTATCTCCAAGGCCTACGAGGATAGATAGTTAGTTATAGGTTGCAGCTCGGATATAAGCAGTATCTCTGAGGCATGCGAGGATAGATAGTTAGTTATAAGTTGCAGCCCGGAGAGAAGTGGTATCTCCGCAGCCTGCGAGGAGGGTATTGACAATATTAATGAAGTTGACGGATTAGGATTGGAGGTACACCTAGGTGGAGAGAATTTCAGTTATAATATATTCTTAAAACTAAGATAAGGGAGTTTAGTGTACAGCTTACTTATTCAGTGTGTGACTGACATGAGTAGAGGAAAGAACTACGTGTAGCTTGATCCCTCAGTAAGGGTACGTAGACAGCCTAGTGTTACAAAGTGCAGCCACGAGGTCAGGTAATAAAAGGTTGTCCAGTTAAGTTATTATGAAATCTAACACTATTCTGAGGATGTTCTAAGATTGTGATTTGAATGTTGTTAGTGGAGTCTTGTATTCAATTTATTGAGGCCTGAGGCCAAAATGAGATGATGCTTGATTATTTATTATAATTTGTTACATGCTAGCAGTTGGGTTGTATTTGTATATGCTTGTTTGACAGGTGGAAGTTTTGAGGAAATATTCTTTTTGTAGGGGAGACTCTGTCAAATTTTCGGTAGAAGTCGAGCTTGGAATTCTTTGGATTTGGTTTAGAAAGGCTCTTTGGTCATTTGTGCCCGACACCCGCCAGGTGTTGGACACGCACAGGATTCGGCTCGGATTCCAAAGTGGAATTTGGGTCAGGTCGTTTCACTAAACCCTACCAGTAGGACCATAAATCTCTACCAGTAGGACCACCAAATGTTCTTGTGTGTGCAACTGTGCAATCAATTCACATATATCATACCAGTAGGACCACAAACCCTGAAATTCAACCAAGGATAGTAGGACCAAGTATGCACTCAATGTTTGAACAAAACACAAGGTATGCGTTCAATGTTGACATAAAGACAGAAGAAAACAGTTTTTTATTTGCCCAAAAGAGAGACAATAACAAAAACCTTAATTACTGCACAATTCGAGCAGACAGAGACAGAATTCCAAAACAACAAAAAGCAATTAACATATAAAAAAGCATTCCTTGTACTTCAATTAGCATCGCATACCGTATATGGGGGGTCTCCAGAAGTCCTGAATTCAAACTCCATCAAAGTTGTCGACAACACCTATCGACCCCACAATGAGATAACCAACACGTATCGACCTAGACGACCTTAATACACAATGACCTAGACAAAATCAACTCAAACTCTTCACCTTTTTTGCTTTTGTCTGAAAGCTTCAGCAGAAACCCTGTCGTCTGAAAGCTTCGTCTTTTCACTCTTCTTTAGCTTTTTCGTTCTTCTTTGGTTTGTACTCTGGTCAATTATACTCGTGTCAGAGATTCTAAAAGAGTAAAAGTCTTTTTTGTCCCTCAAAACCAACTTGCAAAGACCCATCTACCCCTAAATGTAACGAAAGATTGACAAAAGTAACGGTGGGACTAATAATCCAAACGAAACTAAAGTTGAAGGACTGTGGGTACCATTTTGGAAATTGAGGTACTCAAATGCAAATTCGGTCAAAGTTGGGGGACTAATAAAACGATTAACCCATGTCTCATAATATTAATGCGCCAATAAGGATAAAACCTAATGGAAAAGGGTTTGACTGTCTAGAGAAGTATTCGGATTGAAAATGAGCGAACCTGTTAAGCTAAGCTAACAGGTCGTTAAGAGAAGGGTATTTTTGTAATTTTACATGCATTAAAATGGGAAAAATTAGAGGAAAATATGTACAACGAAGGGGATTTGAACATTTACCCACCGCCTTTCACAAATAAACAGTCTCAACCCCATTGCGTTGCATTCAAGTGTGTGTTATTAACGAATTCGTTTTATATTTATACATCTGATTACAAATACAATATAAATTTTCCCATAAACATAAAATTAGGAAGAACTTCATCTTCCCAGCTCCAGCATCTCTTCTCCTTCTCTGCACACTGTGGTTGAGTTCTATATGCCAACATCTTAAATAGTTCTATTTATTATTATTCTATGTTGTTGAAAAGGGAATGCTAGCAACCTTCTCTCTAGGGTTCTCCTTTGGACCTTCTATGTTCTCTTGATGACATGTGTCATTAATTACAACAAATATATTAATTATATTTTCATATATGCCCTTAGTAAAAACTAAACGTTTGTACGGGTTTTGACTCCCTCTCTCACTCTCTCTCTTCCCCCCTCTTCCTCTCTCTTTCTTCTGCTCGCCCCTTCTTCCACAGAAATTTGGCCCCAACCATACCCCTTTTCACCACTTCATTCTCACCCAACAGTCACCCATCCCCACCCACCTCTAACAACCCAATCACAACCCATTCTGGCTGAAAGGTTGAAACTTTGAAAGTTGAAATTTGGATTTACCCAAATTAAGTCTAGAATTTACCCAAACTTTGAAATTTAATGATATTGTTTGATAATTTGAGGTTGGGCCGTACAAACCATCCTATAATCATGATTCACTCTCAAATCGGATTTGATGCTGAGATGCAAGGATCTGGTGGGTTTTCGGTGGGTCTTCCAATAGAGAAGAGAGACAGATGAGTGGAGGGACTTGTGGGGAGGGGGTGTGTGGGTTGGGGGTTACGGTGGGTGGAGATTGGAAAGAAGATGGGTGAGGGGGCGAGGGAGAAGATCAGGGAGTGAAATAGGATTATTGAAAGAAAAAAAAAAATTGGACTTAACCATGTCAAGTGTCAATATATTTAAAGGATAAAGGTAAACTTGGAAACAAAAGCTAGGTTGTCTTATGTATTAACAACATTGGTTTAAGTGTAACAAAAATGACACATGTCATGAGGGAAAGAGAAGGTTAGAGAAAATGTTGCTAGCATTCCCCTTATTGAAATCACTAAGATCATTTGATGAATTACTGAAATTCCTTTCCTTAGTTTTCAGCCATGGTGGGTTGGGGTTTCTTTGAGAGAAAGAGAGAGAGAGGGTTGAGCTTGCATATGATTTTTTTATTCCTAACGGGTCGTGTTGTGTCAACCCGTTAAGAAAAGCAGATTGACAGGAATACGACCCGAAGCAAACACGACCTGTTTGCCAGGTCTAAGTATGTGTGAGAAATCTCCATCCTCCTCTTGTATTTAGACTAGAATTGGCATTTTGTATTGCAATATCGAAAAACTAACCAAACTGATAAAACATTTTACTGCAAACACGCAGACAAGTCATGAAAACCGACAGACATTTTACCAACATTTTTACCAAATTCAATTTCGACGGTATAATGAACCGACCGACATATATTTAATGAATTAATTATTTATTTATTTATCATGATTTTGTATTAATACTCTCTCCTCTCACACACTCTCAGACTCTTTCCATCACTCACTCTCTCATCTCTTTCCTCGCCATTCGACTGAAACACACAACCCCAAAAAAAAATTGTGGGTCTTAACCTCGCCACTCCCTCTCTTGTCTCATGTCTCTTGTCTCAATATCTCTCTGTCTCTCTTTTATCTCGTCTTAATCTCTCTCAGCTTGCTCAATCGCAGAGGAGCTCATCAGGTAAACTTTTGGGAGACTTCGGAAAAACCCAAAGGAGAGAGAAATTATTTAAAAGAAGCCAAAATGGACAAAATTGCCCTTATTTATTTTTGGATTTCCTAAAGAATATTTTACATTTGCATGTCTTTGATTTCAAAGTTGAGAGGTTTTTCTGTCTTTTTTGAAAAAGCTTTGGCTTTTTCCAAAAGTGAAAGGTTTTTTTTTTTTTGGCTAAAACCTAAATTTACTTAAACTTTTTAGGGTATTGGGAATATCTAGGGTTTTGAATTGGGGTTTGTCAATTTTGGGTTTTGAAATTAGGGATTCGAAATTTTAAAAAAAAAAAGATTTATGGCCCCAATTCAGTGCGAACTGTATTTAGTGATATTGACAGTATTGTGGATCCGATTGAGTCACTGTTAACCGACTTCTATCGGGTTGGGACCAATCTCAAATATAGCCATATTGCGAATTGTTAGTCCGTTAGCGGTTGCTTGGAAAATTCGCGGTTCCCAATTTGAGACCAGCCCTACTATAGCTTGTACTTAAAAGAAGTGTTGCTATTTGGACTACAAAAGCTAGCTTTCATTTTCCAAGTTTATCCTTATTAAAGGTATTGACTTTCATGTTTCCTTTAATTTATCCAAAAAAAATTATAATTTTCTTATCATTGTGTTGAAAAATTTAATAAGAAAAAAAGTAATGCAATGCTTTCCCACGACGATTCATATGTGTCCTCTTATTCCCTTTTTTTTTTCATCATCTTTTCAATCTAAAGGTGTCAAATAGATTGGGCCGCCCTAAGCATGGCACGAATCCAATCCAATTAAGTAAGACCTAGCACGACACGGCTGATCATGGATCGTGTCGACCAGTTTAAAGTCCACTTTTAAATTTAATTTAATTTGCAAATAGAATAACATTGATACAATATATGTGGGAATTTTTGGTATTCTTCGGTTGTTTTAAGTTTAACAGAAACTCTTAATTTAAGTAAATTTTGTGTATATCAAATATGTATAAAAAAGTTTATGTATTTTCATCTTGCATTATTAATCTCTGGAGATTTTTCATTTCAACTAAAGAAAACTATCTTAACAAATTCAATTATAAGACTGAAGGAAACATATATTTAAACTCTTTTTCTTAGATTATTAGCCACAATAAACATGAATCAAACATTCAAGAAGCAGAAGTAAATCTTTAAAACTTATTGAGCTAATGTCTATCCAATTTTAGCCAAGCATCTTACCCTTGAAGCTCTCTTGGATGGTCTCCCCACTTTCACCTTTAGAAAGACCTTCTTCCATATCTTGTAGAGATTCTTCACAAGGTAACAAAGTAGCCACCATCTAGTTCACCACACCAGATATTTAGAGGATGAAAAGAAGGAAACAACCAAGAGAACTTAGATGCTAGACTTCCTCTAGTTGACCAATTTAGCAAAGGTGGAGGAGAGCATTTGTCCTTTCTTCTCAATACCACAACCCAATTTCTTAGGAGGTTCAAACCCAAAAGAGAAATGGTCCAAAATATGGCTTATAAAGCCAACACAAAAGATGAGGAGAAATTCCCTATCACGGTAGTGTTTGGGCTCCTCTTGAGCTCACTTGAATTGTGTTGTCATACAAGACTTGTTCCTAGGCCCAATGGGTCCTTGGGTATTTTCCCTTTAGGCCCAAAATGACTTTAAAGCCCAAACCGAGTCCACCGTCAAACTAATTTCATAATTAACAAATTAATTATGATTTGTGACTTAACCATTAATTCTTCCTATTAGCAAAGGCCAATTATAATTGAACCTTACAGGACTTCCACAAGCCATGGTTGACGCCTAGTAGCATGTCATGACTACCTAAGCTAAATAGAAAAGATGAAGAACCTATTCAAGTTGGAATTGTTGTGCAATTGAGTCCTTCTCTATTACAGTGCTCCTAATTCATATTATCAGGGTATGGATACTTTTGTCAAAACCCTAATATGAATTTTCCACTTATATGATTACATTGGTTATGTTTAGAAACTTCTTTTCTATTCATATCCGATACTTTGCAAATATTTCTCAATCATATCTTTAGAGCATTCCTCTCCTTAACTAAGAGCATAGATATGTTGTTGTACATTCACTTGCCTCCATGAGCTTGTCGAGAATCCTGAAAACCACCTTCAAGTCTTTTTTTTTCAATGACCATATAGTGATATCAAAGACAAACGACTCGTCCACAAGACAACTATGAAGTCTAAGGTTTGATGACCAGTTTGCGCTATTGTAACTTATGAGTTCTAATTTTGATATGTGAGTAAGACTTCCCTACTATAACTCGTGGTTTGATTGTGTTCAGTGTACTTGTCCCTATAAGCACCTACATACTAATCTTAGTGTCTCTATACACAATGACTTGAGACTAGTCATTCTCCCAATTAAGCAGATATAGTGTATACCAGTGTTTATGAATGATCAACGCCCAATTGATAATCTTACAACCAGGAACGTTTAGGAAATGATGTGGAAGTGTGAGAGGTCTCCTTATATCCAATCTTATTAAATAACTCTCATACTATTTCATATTTCAAGGACTTGTTGTTTTACTATTATGATAATATACCAAATATCATGGTTAAAAACAACAAACTTGCCCACTAGTGATGGTGAAATATCCATAAAATAACATCATGTTTGGCTTCAGGGCATATTTCTAACAAAGACAAGCAATACAATTGCAATGAAATTTAAAGCTTTTGAATGCATAGTAGTTAGAGGTGTCAAACAGGTAGGGCCGGCCCATTTGAACTCGTGCCGAGCCAAGCCGGTTCATTTAATTTATTGGTTCGTGTCGTGCTAGCCCATTTAGTAAAACCATTTATCCTAGCCTGGCTCAAAGCCCAAATTCACATTAAAACGAGTCGGGCTATGCTTGGGTCGTGCCATGCTCGGGCCCTAGTCGGGCCCAAAAACCAACCCATTTAATTTGAATTTTTTTCACTTGTTGAAAGTCCTAGGGCCTAGTAATACCATTCCTTTTGTTATGAACTCCAAAAGCAGGTTGTATAAATATATTCCTTCATTGTGTGATGCAACTAATCAATTTATTTGCCATTCTATTACAGAATCAAATTTGATACTAAAGTGCAAATCTGTTTTAAAAAACTAGAGATCTCTCACTTCTTTCTTACCTTACTAGATCAAATCCGAACTCACTGTCTTGGATTGATTTCATAGGGTAGGGAGCATTGAATTGTATTATCCCCCATGGTTGTTGCTGAGCCTTGAAATCTTGTTGAAGCTAAAGTTTAGTTGGATTGAAGACACAGAAGTATCTATTCCTAAATTTCTACCACAGAGTTTTGGAAGCTCTTAGCTGATCTGTCTTGTCAATATACGAGCAAGGTCTACAGCAAGTGCATGAGATTTGGGTTTTTATGATTAGAGGTATTTCCTAAAGATTTATGATATGCTGGAAAAGGAAGAGGAGATGCAGAAATCGAGAGGAAAAGAAGGAGACGATGCTTTATTTTCATTGCTTCTTCACGCACGACTCCTCACGCTTTGACATTTGACACGTCTAGGCTCTATTCGACGCTTTGAGTTTGAGTCCAACTCTCCAACTCCAAGTCTGTTTGTTAAGTCACTTAAGGCTGGGGTGTATGATGAGATCGGTAGGTCATTGGTCATTAAATCACTTTATTATTTTTATCTTTATTTTTATTTTATTTTAATTACTGAAGTTTTTAATTGTCGTTCTAGCTTGGTAGTGAAAAAAATGCAGTAGATGCTGGATCACGTAATTGTTAAGTCACTTAAGTGGGATTTAACTTTTGAGACAAAAAAAAAAAAAAAGAAGTTATTGGGTTGGGCTTGAAGCGGCCTGGGGCTCGGGCAAAGCTTGAAGCTGGCTCTAGTCAAGCCCGACCCATATTTGGCCACGAGTTGACCCGATCCATTGAACCTCATTTTTTAATTCTAGCTCGGCCCAAGCTTTCTTGCAGTGCTGAGCACAACCCACTAATATTCATGCTTGTGCTATGCCATGCCTTATTTAAACTGACTGGGCTCTTGTCATGCTGGGCTGGCCCATCCCATCATGTTTGACACCTTTAATAGCTGTCCGCGTTAAATAAAAAGTCGCTCACAAGTTTGATGTCACTTTCGCCACGTTTAATTTCATATTTACTTTCATTTTCATAAGTTGTTTTAAAGCAATAGCATCACATAGAGTGCTTAAAAAATGTTGGCTTATGCACATTAGTACCAATATATTGTATCCTACAACATGAGGTAAAGTTTAGAGGATACATCGTATAATTGAATATGAATCATTATAGCTAGCCTCTTGCATGTGTTAATGCACATGCGAAGAGACTAGTATATATAAAATAGTAAATTGCAAACATAGAGCTGGGGATGCAAGTCAGGCGTGAGCTCCCACACATGCAAAGGGCCCATCAACAAGCAATAAAAAGAAAGCTTGCCCAAACATCTGGAGATGCCACTTCCATACAATCCCTCAATATTGATTGTTGGGCTACCCAACACGTAACCTTGTCCCCCTACCCCTCTTCTAGTTATGCCATTACCAATTGTGGGTAACCCCCGAGCCAAGCTTAGCTTAGAGAAAATGGATTGTCCCGGTACAGGCTCAGTTGCTACCAAGTCAAGTAGGCTCTAAGTAGAATATCTCGTCGAGTCGGGGCCATCTTAAATGGTTTGTGCAACGGTTGTGAAGGCAAGTTTGGTATAATCCGTTCAATCTTCTTCTTACGGAAACAAAGAGCAATCAAAATTGGATCCCTTTGCTTATGTTGGATAACCTCATAGGCTAGCATATATAAAGTAGTAAATTGCAAAATAGAGACGGGGATGCAAGAGAGGCGGGTGCACATACAAATTTGGAGTGACGGTATATTGGTGGAGATACCTTAAAGTCTTTTTTGTTCTTTTTGGAATTGTAATTTTCTAAATGTGCATTTTAAAAGTTTTTATAAATCTTTCTGTTTGTGGCATTTAATGTGGGCAACAAAAGAAAGTACTTTTTATTTTATGCGTATTTACACCAATGCCCTCCGAAATACTGTCAAATCTCACATTGCCCCCCTCCCCCAAAAAAAAAACTTTAGGTGGCCCATTTACCCCGCTTGACTGTGGTTTAGTGACCCATTTTGCCGCCTGTAGTCAGCTCCATTTAAAAGTTTATTAACTTTGATGGCGTAGTAGGGGTTTTTTGTTATTTTGTATACATGGATCATTATCCACAAATTGAGTGGGTGACGTGACAAGTGGAACCTACCTCCACATAGATAAAAAAAAAAATTTAATATTCTAATTATTAAAGATAATTAAAATTAAAACAATTAAAATTAAAATTAAACCCCATCTCTCCTTGCCTACACCCATCTCACGACCCCATTCCCTACTCCCCCAACCTCAACCCTAGCCATCCCACATCCACCCTCTTCCCTAGCCACATATCCAAAGACAGAGCACAACCACTATCCCACAACCACCGCCATTAAACCCAATCACTCCACCACAACCACCATTACATACCAGCCACAAGCCAATTGAACCCAATCGATTCCCATCAACAACACCCATACCAAAATAAAGATAAGGACAAACTACATAAAATCCCCAACCTATAGGGTCATTACGAGTTCATACCCGATTTTGTAGAGGCTAGTAGAAATAGAGGTCACTGGGGCTGGGAATAAGGTGGGTGGGTGAGAGGGTTGGTGCGGCTGAGGAGGGGGGATGGGTGTGGGTGGGTTGGGATGGGCTACTATTGAAGAGAGAGAGTAGGAAAGACTGATAAAGATGGAGACATAGTGCGAAGGGGAGGGTAATAGTTGGGTGGGTTGTGGAGATGGCATGGGTGGTTATTGAAGAGGAAGAGGGGCAAGAAGGGGGAGAGAATGAATGAGCGGGTGGGGGGAGAAAAGACAGAGAGTGTATGGTAGGGTGGTGTTAGTGGCTGGGTGTAAAGAGAGAGACAGTGGGGTGGTGTTGGTGGATGAGGTCGGAGGAGGGGTGGTTATGGTGGTGTTGGCGCTCCAGAGACGATGATGGATGCTTTTTGTTATTTTTTAAATTTGTTTTTTTGTATTTTTTGGGTTATTTTTCTAGTCATTTTAGTTCTAATTAAATACAATTTTTTATGTTTTATTTTTTTTATTATTAGAATATTTAATTATGTTTATTATTTATGTGGAGGTGGGCTCTGCTTGCCATGTCACCCTCTCAATGGTTGTAAGGATTCATGTGCACAACATTACAAAAACACCCCTGCCACATCATCACATTTAACAGACGTTTAGACGGAGTTGACGACATGGGGCAAAGTAGGTCACCAAACCACGGTCAAGCGGGGTAAATGGGCCACTTTAAGTTTTGGGAAGAGGGGGAGGAGGGGGCAATGTGAGATTTGATTGTAGTTTTGGAGGGCATTGGTGTAAATAAGCCTTTCTTTTATGCAATCGTGTTTAGATGTCTGTTTTATGATTCTCTCATATCATTTCAGCTCTTTCGCTAGTTAAGGTCACTCGAGAAGATTTTACCCAGGTTCTTCTACATTATTTGTCATTTGTATTGTTTTTTCCCGTTGATCTAATAAATTTCTTCAATTTTTATAAATAAATAAAAATGGCTGGATAAAAAAAGGGCTTTTTATCGCAAATGGTCCCTGAGGTTTGCAAAATTATTACATTTCGTCCTTCATCTTTTTTCGTAACATTAGTAATCCTTAACTTTACCTTGTAAACATCAAAATGGTCCATCCCGTTATAAACTATGTTAAATTGCTGACGTGAAAGGTAAGTGGTGCCCACATCTTCAATGCATTGTGACATGTGGATATATATTTAAAAATATTGAAAAATAAAAAACCATTAAAACAATTAAGAAAAAAGTTGTAAAATCATTTTTCCCCCATCCCCACCCCCGTCTGCGCTTTGTCTCTACTCTCCATGTGCTATTTCTCACCCACCACCCTCATCCCCACCTGCAAGCCATGCTATAGTCACATCCCCAACCTCCACCTGTAACCCTTCGCCACCATCTCCATCTATTTTTTCTCTCCCCCTCTACTCTCCCTCTCTCCATATTATTGGCGTGACTTGTGAATACTGACTTTCTCTCCTTACACAACAAAGTTCCCATTATAATTGTATTTCATTTACTTTTGTTTGTACCATATCTGACTCGCCACTAACGCGATGACACGTGGAAGGGGTATGACACTAAGGAAGGTTCTATGGCCCACCCTGGCAAGCCCAGTCGTATGAATCTGTAGGTCCTGTCGGTACCCACGACCGATTCTACACCCAACGTGGCCTTATAACCCATGCTGGCAAGTCTAATACTACAAACAGCAGCACTTCTAGCTCCATCCGCTGATTGTTCACTGACCGGCCCACGACCGGCTAGTGCATTCGGCACACCTTGCCGATTCTAAGCCTTATAAGCCATCTTGCATAACGTTCTCGAATTCCCCGGAAGGCACTCCCACAAGCCCCACATTGAAACTAAGTACCTAGAGAACACCCAACACCCTATCGCCCCAAATACAGGGTTAGACTTTCAACTTGACTCACATGCTTTTGCATTGTCAATAGCTTGTTCTCCTCCTCTTATACTAACTTTAGCATCGGATAGCCTTCGCATGGTACCACACTGGTCCCTTAGGTCTCATCTGCTACTTTCTCTCCTCGGCCCAGATCCTGCATCGCCAACTGAAGAGGAACGTGTTTACCAAAGGCACATCCGGTCCCTCGACCGTCCACGCCACTTGTAAGTTGCTCTCGTCACTATTTGTTTAGTTTTAAAGTCAACAACTTTAATTCTTGATTTCTTATAGTAAATAGAAGTAGAAATTTATTATTTACTTAGCCACTAAGGCTCCGTTGTATATATGACCTCATACAAGGAGAGGAAGATATAGAAAATTTTCACAAAAAATATTCTCATATTATGTTTCGTATTTTAGCATGGTATTAGAGCGACAATCTTGTAATTGCTGACTCTAATTTCAAACTCTCATGGAGGTAGCACCACCGACTTCTTCTCTCATTCTCTCCTTGACAAGACCCGCCATGGATTCCCCTTCGAAATCCGTGACAAACCTTACTTCCCATCCGACAACTAACCTATGACGGACCCACTTATTAAGATAGTCTCCTTCTTCGAAACTAAGGAAAAAGGGGGCCGAGACTCCTACCAAAATTTCAACACAGTCTTCCCTGAAAAATGGACTTTACTGAAATTTTCACCTATAAAAAACAACATAATAATAACCAACTGCCATCACACACAACGCAGTAGCACATAGAAATTACAAAATGGGCATCGGCCTCATAAACAATCTTTTAATACAATGTACTACAGATCAATTTGCGGCTGCACCTAGGTTAACCCAAGTTGCTTATGTACCCTTACCAAGGGATCATGTCACACGTAGTTCTTTCAACTAAAAAGGATCCCAATTCAAAAAATATACAGATATTGTCCAAGTAAAACCAACAATTAAATTTAGATCCTACTTCAATTTCCACAAGGATATAACTAAATATTTTATAAATTCTTTTTTTTCTGATGCTTCATAACTCACAACCATTTCCCTATAAAAGCTCACACGTACCATACATAACTCTTTTAAAACTAACCGTTTACTCTGAAACTCAAATTACTTTTCCAAAATCATTTCTTTCCCCCAACCATACCCTATCCAAGGCGTATATTGCAAAACAACACTGTGCAAAGAACTCCCCATGCACATGCTCAAGAAACCTCAACCAGGAAACGGATCCACATATTTTTCCACATATATAAATGTATATATACACCCTACACCATCATCATGTACCAGGGAAAAACAATCCAATCGGGAGATTGTTTGACTAGACCACATGGAAGAATCCTTAATAACCATGTGACTAAGGAACAAGCCGTCCAACCGGGGGACTGGGCGAGCAGACTCCCAGGCCAAGGGTCTATGAAACACCCCGCAAAGGGTGCCCGGGTTCCGACATATCCAAGTGTCCATATCCACTGTTTCCCATACCATTGTTCCGGGGAGGTATATATCATGGTGTATGTCATGTATCGGGGGAAAACAATCAAACCAGGGGATTGTTTGACATGACCACATGGAAAAATCCTCAATAACCATGTGCTTAGGGAATGAGCCGTCCAACCGGGGACTGGGATCCCAGAAACTCACACCAGAATCCTCAACACTTGTGCGGCTGAACTAAGTCCTACGACCGCAAATTGTCCCGCTAAAGGCCCACCGCACACCCACCGAGGGTGCCCGATTTCCAATATATCCAATATCCATCATTTCCCAAGTATCCATCGTTTCCAAGCACAATATCCAAGGGGAGGTACATATGACGGCTTGTAAACCATAGCAAAAATCTGAAATCTACTTTCATAAACCCATACGTATATAGATAATATAAAATAATATACCCTCCCTTAATTCAATTTTTCCAAATTCTCAATATTCCAATGTACCCAAATATTTATTCATAGTAAAGAAAATAAACTCTCAAAGGCATAAATTCCATAAAGACCAAAAATATCAATCAAAAAATAATCAAAACTTGCTTACACATGCAATTTTCATAAAATACTTTCATAATCGAACCTCATATCACCTAATCCATATACTTTAACAATAACCATAATAATAATAATTACGTATTCTTTGTAATTCTCAAATCACAATGTAAAAGGCGTAATCAATCTGATAGCACATTTTCATAACTCTATTAACCAAATACTAATTTCCAAACCATTCATTTTCCACCATCAAAATCGAATTTTAGGCTCGCAAAGAAAATATCGTCATTCAACATCAAATCATGCATCAATTTACCCCATCTCCATAACCCAATTTGTATCACAATCAAACACACAAATAAATCCACATATTCCAATATTAAGAAAGCAAAGCACATTTAAAACAATTGACCAACAAAGTCCACTAAACAAGTCTTTTAAGTTTGGTCTTGGTGGTGGCTTCTGGTCCTTTGGTGGCTTTCTAAGAGCCTTGCAACTGATGGGATGCTTCAATTTTGCCATTTCTGCCACTTCAATTTCTCTTTCCTCTGAGCCTTCTGTGTCTTCTTCTGATTCTACCTCAACCAGATGTACTGAAGAAGAAGGGGTTTTGTAGTATGTGTCTTTGGAAGAGTTCATCTTCTATTGTTCTTCCCTGAGCAGCTCCTCATATTTAGATGCTTTGTCTCCCAGTTCTGCCAGATCTCCAAATAGCATCCCATCAAATCTCTTCCTCAGAGAGATTTTAAGGGCGGTTTGAGCCATCTGAATGAAGTGCCTTTCTTCCACAGGGATTCGGCATTTCATTTTGAGCTTTCTAAACCTAGTTATGAAGTCTTGGGCTGGCTCATCTTCACTTTGTTTGAGGGCAGCAAGATCACTGATGGTGACTTCTGACTGGATCTTGAAATAGTAGTCATGGAAAGCATTTTTCCATATACTCCCAGTTTTGAACAGAATTGGCTGGTAGGCTAGTATACCAAGTGAAGGCTTGTCCAGAGAGAGAATTTTTAAAAAGCCTCAGTTTTAACAGAGGGTTATTTTCCATGGCTATGCACTGGACAGAGAACCTCCATATATGCTCAACTGATGAAGCATGAGGATCCTCTCCGTTAAACAATGTGAAGTTTGGTACCTTGAAACCCAGGGATAAAGGTATCTGATCTATGTAAGTCAGATATGGCTTTCTATAGGTGGGCCTTTCTCCTCTTCTGGCTTCAGGCAACATCATGTCTCTGATCATTCTCTGAAGTGCCCCCATGTCGTTCAAAGCATTGACAGGATGCGGATTTCGCCCCTGTTCTTGCTGGTTGTTCTCAATCCTGTGCTCCATTCTGAATGGTCTGGGCAGAGCTTCCTCCCTGTGTTCTTCCTCTTCTTTAAAGTCGAGATGGTTCCTCTAGTTTGCCCTCGGTCTGTTCCTATCATTGTTGGCAAAAAGGTTAATTCCCCCTCTGCCTCTTCAGCTTCTTGCTACTTGAGGGAATGGATTGGGGTCCATCCTTCTAGGTTTGTAGGGCACCACAGCTGGTTGCTCAGGCAGAAGTGCCAAGGGCTGATCACGTGGGGCCACAGGTTGTGGAATTGGTGGAGGTTCTAGCTGATTCTTGGGGGGCCTGAACTGGTGCAGGGCGTTCTGGACGAACTGGCCCCTCATGTTCTTGGATGGGAAGGACTCCTCCTCCCTGTTTAGCTTGGATTTCTCCATGTCCTGGTATTCCAACTATCTGCGCGATAAGAGGGTTCTCTTGGTACGGCCATGCCAGTCCTAGTTGAAGTCCATAAGGGAGGTCTAGCTGCTGGACCACAACATCTGGGTTTGGAATTCTGGCAATAGCAGCCTCTCTGTCCTTCCTGAACTGCCTATTGACTTGTCATTGCATCATGGATGTCATGTTGTTTAGAGTATCCTGGCTCATTTGTGTCGTGGCTTCTGGCCGGAGCACCACTTCCTGTATTTGGTTCAACCTCCTAGAGCCAGACCTGGAACGTCTACTCCTGGTACTGATGGGCTGATTGCCTAGCATCACTTTCTTCCGACTCCACCCCTTCTCGGAGAGCTGCTTGATCTCTTTCCATGGTGTAGCGTGGGTTTTGGCTAGAACTTCCAATATTCATATACTTAGGAGATTTTCCTAGGAATATGTATACTGTCTGGGTGTGCCAAATTGTTCACCTGTTTGATGTTTGTTCCTATGATGGTAGGGTAAAGTTTCCCATTGCCTTGAGAACCATTGACTGGTCAACAAGTCAACTTACTCTAGTATGCAAGCATGCCACTGTTAGCAATGAAAATCCTAACAGACTTTTAAAAATGGATAACTTGCGCCCCAAGTTACTAACTACTAAGCAAACGATTGTGAATTTGGGTGAGAAATATCTCCCAAGTAAGTTCTTTTCTTGCCTCATACTGGTGAAGACTTCACAATTTTTCATAGTATAAAACTGGTAGTTCTGGCCAGAATACATGATAGGAAAACAAACTGTTTTTAGGCAGAACTGCTTTTTACAAAACTCAAAAAGGAAAAAACAACTCTAGAAAGACAAAAAGAAGGCTAAATTTTCATTTCTGACTGGATAGATGCTTCCGATCCGGGCTAGACTAGGCTGTCAGCAACTTCAACTGCTAAGTTTTAGCTGTAAATTGATACCAATGTTCGAGTTTGGCAGAGCTTTAATCTATTTCAGGCTCTGGAAGGCTTTTTGAACAGGAAGAATTGCAGCCTCTTCAGTTTGAAAGGGGCAGAAATGACTGGACTTGATGATTCTGAGCTGGAACTGCACTGTGGTACCTGTTCTGCTTGATCAGGGATCTCTATAAATTTGTTGAGGTTTTCATATTTGTGAAACCCAAACTCTGCCTGGTTTGGTTTTTGCTGAACCAAATTTGCAACGAGAGAAATCTCGTTTTGAATGACTTATATCTCTAAGTCTGAAAACTGGAAATTCTGATTTGTAGCTGGCTTCTCTCTTGTTGCTCGATGAGCTTTTGGTTGCTTCAGTTTGTTTGAAGGTTCTTTGAGATCAAGTGATCATTTTGAGTTTTTGTCTTTGATTGATTTTTTGGTTGTTGTTAATATGTTCACCTCCTCTTATATTTATAGAAATTGCTGGAGTGGGGCTTTCTAATCTTTTAATAATGGGCGGCAAATTTTCCAAAAGCAAGATCTTTTATTTTAAATGTAAAGAAAAAGGGAAGTCATCTGTTTTGGCAGAGAAGAACCATCAATGATCAGTTTTCATGAAGGTCTTTTCCTTGCTTTTTTCTGAAAGAAAAACCAACTCTTCTTTGTCCCCTATTGCTCTTCACAGAGAGAAAGAAAACAATTTGCCATGATGGTTAGTTTGCTTTTCTTGTTTGAACAACTCCCTCTACTTATCTCTTGAATTCATAGTCTGGTTATCTCTTGGGAAGGCCACCTATTCTGATGCAGAAAGGGATTCTGATCTTTTAGCTGTAGAGTCTCAGAGAAGTCCTTTCTGTAATGACCTGCCTCCATTAATTCCAATCAACTTCTTTTTTAACTAGTTGAAATTGTTGACTTTTCAAAGTTTAGATAATCACGTGGTTTTGTCTAAAAAGATCTTCTGATTTTGTCAATCTTTTGGGTAGAGATTTAGATGGTGAAAAAAGGCTGGGCTAGTCTCTTTAGTGGATAAAAAGCCTCAAATGTTTTTGTCTCATGGCCCTCATTTTTTTTGAAAAAGAAGTAGGTTGGGTGTGTTGGAAACTGGCCCAATCTTTAAAAGATTCTGGTGGCTGCCCATAATTTGACATGAGCTTTTTCTTGATCTGGGGCTCTTGATTCAATTTTGAACAAAAAGCCCAAATTGCCTGGATCCTGAGTTTTATCTTTCTGGGCCTCCAGTGCTGGGCTGTGCGTGCAGATTTATGGCCCAAACAAGACTCAAATATTTTTTGGGGATTGAGGTAGCCCGATCACAACAAGGCATATTTCTCTCTTAAAGGAAATATGCCTTGGACTTGTTGACAGACACATGAATGCTAGATTGCAAACCTGTAGACACTACTATTATTTAGAATCATCATTTTGGAGAATACCCATATCAAGGTCCAACTAACAAAGAAAGATACCAAAGGTTAGTGGGAAGATTAATCTACTTGTCTCATACTCGACCAGACATTGAATATGTGGTAAATGTCGTCAGTCAATTTATGCATTCTCCAAGTGAAGACCACATGAATGCAGTTGTTCAGATACTTAGATATTTGAAGTTTGCACCGGAAAAAGACTTATGTTCTCAAAACATGGTCATCTAAATATTGATGGTTATTCAAATGCAGACTGGGCAGGCAGTGTAACAGATAGAAGATCCACATCGGGTTACTTCACATTAGTGGGAGGTAATTGGTTACATAGAAGAGCAACAAACAAAATGTAGTAGCTTTATCCAGTGCAGAAGCCAAGGTCAGAGGCATGACTAAAGGAATTTGTGAGCTCCTTTGGTTAAGGAAGTTGCTTACTAAACTTGGGTAGAAGCCCACATCCACAATGAATCTCTTTTGTGACAACAAGGCTGCTATAGCTATTGCACAGAATCCGATTCAACATGATCGCACTAAACATGTTGAGGTGGATCGGCACTTCATCAAATAAAAGTTTGGGGCTAAAGTGATTTAGTTTCCTTTCGAGAAGTCCAAGGATCAATTGGCGAATATTTTGACAAAAGTATTTCCAGTAGAGCATTCTATAATTCACTAAATCAGTAAAGCATTAGCGATAGTTATGCACCAACGTGAGAAGGAGTGTTGGCGTGACTTGTGGACCATTGACTTTCTTTCCTTACGTACCATTGACTTTCTTTAATTTATCTAAGGGCTAACATCAAAAGACCCCTTCTAGGTTTGGGGTCATTCTCAATATGGGCCATGGGGGTATCAATTTCATTAATTTACACCTGAATGTTTTCAAACTTATCCAATTTTATTCTTTCATTAAGTTGACTATGTGGTCAATCATTAACTGCTAATGTGGCCGTCGTGGGACCTAACAATTTAAGATTCTTTGGCTTAAAAAATAATTTAAAATTTTTAGAAATTATTATACAACCTAACAAAAAAATGTAAAATTGAAAAATAAATAAATAAAAGCAAACCCTACCCTGCTTCCACTTTCCCCAGCCGCATCAACCCCTACCGACCTCCATACCCACTGCCACCCATTCCAACCCCAGTTTTACCCGCCCCCAACACCAACAGCAGACACAATCTTCTCATCAGTGCTTCTCTCTTCTCTCCCTTTACGTCTCCCTTGATTGAAACCATCTAGCCAGCCCAACAACGAGAGGTGAAGAATGAGAAGTCGTTCAACAATAATGATCCTGGGCATCAAAATTGAGTGTTTAAGAGTTTCATTGCTGGAGGGATCAAAGCTGAAAAGTTGAAGACTTGAATTGGAGCTTTTAAGAAGAGAAGCTAAAGGGTTTGGTGATTTCTAGGATACAACTGGAGCGGCTGAAATTGTGGGCGATTCGAGCCATAACCTTGCTGGACTGTGGGCTATAGCTATGCAGCATAAGGCATTAGGCGAGACCTTGCTGCCATGGATATCTAGAAGCTCTTTTCCACCTCAGAATATGGTAGCCCTCTTTTCGTACCCAGCCGGCCCCACAATTGCCACTTTTCCCTTTCTTTTCTTTCCCTCCCGCATCTGCCAATGTTATGTTGTTTTTTGAATTTTTTATAGTTCTCCTCTCTGCTATTGTTTGCTTAATCAGAAAAGTTGCAATGCTTTCCCTTCTTGAGTATCTCTCTTTTGCTTTGAAAATCCCTTTGAAATTTGATTATGGGATTGACTTAATGCAATGATCCTTTCTAGGGTTTTCTATATCAATTGAGTTATGCTTTAAGAATTTTCTCCTTTGAATAAAATTTGCATGACACAGAGTGAGAGAGAAACGGGGACAGAGAGAGTATGGGCCGTGGGTTGTGGGTAGGGATGAAGGTGGCTTGCAGGGGTAGGTAGGGCTAGGTATGGGGGCGGGTGGGGGCTAGGTATGGGGTGGTGGTGGTTAGGGGTTGGTGCTGCTTTTGAAAGTGAGGCTAGGTAGGGTTTGCTTTTATTTTTTTCAATTTTATGTTTTTTTGTTAGGTTGTAAAATTAATTTATAAAATTTTAAATTATTTTTTAAATAAAAAAAACTTTAATTGTTGGGTCTCACAACGGCCACATCAACACTTAACGATTGACCATACAGTCAACTTAATAGAATGATAAAATTGAACAAGTTTGAAAACATTGTAGTGTAAATTGATGAAATTGATACATCGGTCTTTTAATGTAAGCCCTTTATTTAATGATTTTTTTTAAAGTTTTAAATTTAAAAAAAAAAAACTTTATATCTTATACATGTCACGATGTCATTGAAGATGTGGGTGCCACTTACCTTACACTTCAGCAATTTAACAGAGTTTCAAATAGTAGGGACCACTTTGATGTGTACAGGGTAACGTTAAAGACTATTAATGCCACACAAAAAAAAAAAATATATATATATATATATAGACGAAATGTGATAATTTCGCCAACTTCAGGGACTATTTGCAGGAAAAAGTCATAAAAATGGAGAGATTATAAAATGATACAATACAACCACGTCAATGTATAGTACTCCCACTCAAATATGGTCGTGTGTCCATTTTATATTACAAAAACTTATTATTTTACAGCTAAACTTTTTTACTTTATTAATTCTTAACTTTTGAAATAAAATTTTGAAAATAAAAAACTTAAATGAAGAAAAACCATGGCAGCCACCCTTCTCTCTTCCTCTTCCTCCATCTCTCTTTCTATTCACCACTGCCATCGCTGCCTCTCATGAAGACCATCAACATCCAAACCCAATATCGTCATCTTCCTTAATTCCCCTATATCTTTCTCTGAATTCACTCATGACAATCTACACAATGTTAATTCCACCACCAACTTCAACCCACTGCCACCTTGGAATATTTTCAGACTCGGATCTAGACCCTCAAGAACGAACCAGTTTTTAATAATCAAGACTACTCCATTTCGTCATCATCAATACCAGTTTAATCCTCCTCCCTCTAAAACCCCATCTCTACAATTAGTATAAGGGGTGAAGATAGTGGATGGAGAGGGGTGGTTGTCATAGCAAGTAGTTGCAGGGACGAATGCAGCTAATAGGCTGTATGGGCTATAGCCTAAGCCAAAAAAAATTTGACTTTTAAATGTGATGTAGTCTTAGCCCCAAAAAAAAAAAATGTTTAGCTAAATAGAAGGGATAGCCCACTTGCATTCACAACAAAGAGTCAAAACCTACTTGAGTGGTTTAAAAAAAAAAAAAAAAAAAAAAAGAAGATGGAAAGCATCAGTTCGTGAGGGTTAAAACGCAAAGAGCCTACAAAGCCAGAGACACCCACCAGCGATTGGTCTAGCTCCAATCCAACAAATTAACAAGCCAATTTCTCCTCTTTTTGTTTGTTGAGGTAATTTTCTTCACTTAGTTCTTATTAGGGAGTTATAATTATATTTTTTTTATAAACAACATTTAGGGATTTTTGAATATGCTTACATACATCATTCATGTTATCGGTTATACTTATAGTGTCAAATCATCATCGAAATCCTAAGAGAGTGAAGAATATTTTGCATTTTTTAAAGGAAAAAAAATGAAGGATCATCAAGTAGCATGCCTTCTAGTCCTTCTTCATCTTCTCCAATTTGTGGGAAGAAACCTCATTTTGAATTTCAAAGAGTCGAGTCTCAAAGAGTCCATTGTAATCAACAAGTTGATACCAATTCTCTTGAACATGATCCGGGATTATGTCGTCAAATATGCACATATTCAATTAATGAACATGATAATGTTCAAAGAGCATATATTCTCTTAGGACCATGTCAACCCACATTAGGGGAATATCCACACCACTTAGACGGGAATCAAAATCGTCGATTTCAACAATGTTGGTTCAAACAATTCCCTTGGCTTGAGTAGTTTGTTCATGAAGATAAAGGGTTTTGTTTTCCATGCTTTGTTTTTAAAACTGATCATTCACACAAGGCATTAACTATAGATGGGTTTAAAAATTGGAAGAGAGTTGGTGGGGAAAAATGTGCTTTCCTTGGTCATTTAGGCAATATAAATTCTCCACATCATCTTGCTATGCAAAAGTAGATGGATTTAAGCAACCCTTCTCAACATATTGATAGAGTGGTGCAATCACCACAAGATGTTACAAAAAATCGGTTGAGACTTACAAGCACAATTGAGTCCATTAGGTATCTAGCAAATCAAGGATTGGCTTTTAGAGGTAATGATGAATCTTGTGAGTCATCAAACAGGGGAAATTTCATTGAGTTGATAAAAGCCTTTTCAAGAATGAATATAGAAGTTGAAAAAGTCGTCTTAGAGAATGCTCCTAGAAATGAAAAATATATTGCATCAACGATACAAAAGGAGATCCTAAATATTTTTGCTAACAAAATAAGGAAGAAGATTCATGAGGCAGGTGGAGAGGATGGAAAATTTTGTGTTCTTGTTGATGAAACTTGATGAATCTAAAAAGGAACAAATGGCTATTATCCTAAGATTTGTTGGTCGTGATGGGTTTATTCGAGAACTGAACTCTTAAAACTGAGATTTGTAAAGTGCTTGGTAAACATACTCTTTTAGTTAAGAATATGCGTGGCCAAGGATATGATGATGCTAGCAATATGCATGGTCAATGGAATGGATTACAAGCATTGTTTCTCAGTGGTTGTCCATATGCATATTATATACATTGCTTTGCTCATCGCCTCCAACTAGCATTAAATGCTGCAGCTAAAGAGGTTGGAGTTATTTGGAGATTTTTTTTCAATGTTGAAAAGTATTGTGAATTTTGTTGGTGCTTATGCTAAACGTCATTCTGAGTTGAAATTATCTCGAAAAGCTGAAATTCAAGGTTTGTTAGAGGCTGGAAAACTTGGAATGGGTGCAGGGGCTAATCAAATTCGTTGTTTGCAATGACCTGGAACTACTCGTTGGGGATCTCATTTTAGTTCTATCGAAGTTTGATTGATTTATTTGGTGCAACCAAGACACTTCTTGATGAAATAGGTCGTAATGGACCTACATCACAATTTCGTGGGGAAGCTGAGAGTATTTATATTGCCATGATGTCGTTTGAATTTGTTTTTTCCTTACTTTTGTTGGAAAAACTATGGAATTCACAGATTTTCTTTGTCAATCACTTCAAAGCAAATCTTAGGGCATTGTAAATGCTTTGAATCTTGTTTCAAGTACAAAAATGAAGCTTGATGAGTTGAGAAATAATGGTTGGGATGATTTTTATCAATAGTGTGCTAGCATTTTGTGAACAACATGACATTCGTGTACCTAATATGAGTGCTCGTCATAAAATGGGTACAGGTCATTCTGTCAACAACAGGATTCTATTACAGTTGAGCATTATTTCGTATTGATGTATTTAATGATGTAATAGATTTTCTGTTGGTAGAGTTAAATACTAAATTTCTAGAGCAAACCATGGAACTTCTTTATCTTACCTCAACATTGGATCCCTATGATTCATTTAAGTGGTTTAACATTGGTGATATATGCAATCTTGCTGGGAAGTTTTATCCTCAAGATTTTACTACCACTGAGTTGCAGGCTTTACATCAACAGTTGGGATTTTATAAGACTGATATGGATAGTCTTCCAGCCTTCAAGAATCTTGATTATATTCCTGAATTACTTAAGCGCTTACTTGAAACAGGGTTAACACACACCTACCATTTGATTGATAGATTGATTCGTTTAGTGTTAACTCTTCCGGTTTCTACAGCAACAACAGAACGTGCATTTTCTTCTATGAGACTTATCAAAAATCAACTTCGGAACAAGATAGAGGATGAGTTTCTTGCTGATTGTATGATACTTCACATTGAAAAAGAATTTGTTGATAGTATTGATAACGAATCAATAATTAGTTATTTCAACTCTTTGAAGCCTAGAAGGGTGCAACTCAAATAGTTGTATTATGTATTTGCATTGCATTGCATATTTATTTATTATTGTCTTTTTTTAATTAGTTTATATCTTATGTACTAAATGCATTTTGAGGGTAAGGCTCAATATGTCCTCCCTGATTAGGTGTATAATTTTTGTTATCAATGAAATTCACTCATACCGTCGAGTTTATTTATAAAGGAAATTCAGCCCATTGTATTTCAAAATTCTAGATTCGTCCATTGGGTTAGGAGATAGGTGGCTGCTAGGAAATTCTTTTTTTTAATTTTAATTCAAAAGTTCTAAAAATGGACATGTGGCTGTATTTGAATGGACATGTGACTATATAATTCTATAATTTCCCATAAAAATGGGCCGGACCATTGAAAGAAAAAGGTGTGATCAGGTCAAATGAATATAGTCACAATTCTCGAACATTAAATTGTATTTTTCCTAAAGAGGGAAACAGGCAAGAAATGTCAATGCTGACGTTAATGACGACCTTATCACATGCTACTCCTTTCGGTGAAGGGCGTGGGAATGCATTTGTTGAAATTCACCAACTGGGTCTCTCTCTTCGTTCTGGGTTTTGCTTTCTTGTACTTCTATTACGCCTACCAGTTCTCTTCTTCCCAAATTATGGCTGAAGGAAGTTCCAAATCAATATACGATTTCACAGTCAAGGTACTGGCTTTGCTTCATTTTTTTTTTTCTTCTTCTTATAGCTTTCTGATATATTATACTTGGTTGCTGGGAAAAGAAAGATTTGATATTTTGCAGTAATAAGTTTTATTGGTTTCGAAGTAACACAGAAGTGATGTGAATCCATTTAGTTGGACCCTCGATCCATAGTAGTGACGTTAAGCTTGGCTGGCTGAGTGGAAAAGTGTTGGGTTTTTATAGTGATTTGATATTTAGCTTTTAGTTGCAGCTTACTTATGTGGGTTTTCAACTTCCAATATTGTATATATATTTTCTTTGATCACTGATATAGGTGATGTGAGATACTTTTCTGTAAAGTTGTCTCTTCAGATAACATTCATGAGTGGCTTTTAAAAATTCCCCTAAATTTTTTCCAGCTTTCCCAATCTCCGCTAATTGTTTCTGATATTTATTTTTAAAAGACTTAAAATTCAAAAGTCATTGGCCGTTCCGGCCAGATCAGGTTACTTGGGGTGGTACGTCTTTTGTTTTGTTTTCTGCTTCAAGTTTCTGGAGTTATTTTGCCATTATATTTGATGAAATGATTTTGGAAATTTCCGATTGAAAGCTGAGTGAATACAGTGAAATTGCAAACTATTTTATTTGATAACTCGATCTGAAATGGATTTGTATACCATTTGATTTAATTGCAGGATATTCATGGTAACGATGTAAAGCTGAGTGAATACGGTGGGAAGGTTCTCCTGATTGTAAATGTTGCTTCCCAATGGTAATTAACTTGATCTGTTTGTGTGAATTATTTCTCTTCACTCTTAATCCATGTTAATCGTGGCTCAAACCGTGTGCTTCGTTCAATTAATTTCAGCTACTTGAAGTTAAATCGGGATGTTTGTTAAGGAAATTTATGATACAAATCTTGTGGTCTATAGAACCTTTTCTGACCAGTGGTTCAAGGAAGTTTATCATAGGTCTCGTGTGATAAATCTCTACAAATGTTTTCTAAAGTGGAACGAAAATTTATGATATATTATGTTTTTTAAGAAGTCAATGGCATGCTTGCAGTTATTTTTTCCCCATTGAGGATGCAATATATATGTTAGTGACTTTTCTACTTGAATTGTAATTAAAAGTTTAAAAGCCATTGGACTATAATTAATATAAATATATATCAAAGACCTGAATCTGAAAATTCCTTTTAAAATTGTACTCAATGTCTTACTGTTGGGTACTATGAATAGTTAGTCGTGTAGTTATGTTCCCCAGATGGTCTTAAAAGAGAATTTTAGTTGTATTGCTCTCTATAGCAGTGTGGCAAGTTATAGAACCCCATGAAAAAGCATTTTATCTGATACTTAGATGTTCATCCTTAAGGTTCAGAGGCAACACTAATTATTTCTTTTCTTTTCTAAGATCTTGGCAGACCATTCTGTTTTTGGAGCATTTGGTGGTGATTCTACATGTTTTCTATGCTTGGTTGAACTTGTTGATTATATAAATTTGCTTGTGTCAAAATGAATTAAGGCATTCAACCTGTATTACAACTCTATATCCTCCGTTGCCTCTGTTCTTACTTTTTAATTTTTAATTTTTAATTTTTTTTTGCAGTGGTTTAACACAATCCAACTACAAAGAATTAAGTGTTTTGTATGAAAAGTACAAAAACAAAGGTATGTGACTCCTATCAGAGCAATGCCAAAAATTTGTTGATTCATGTGTTTCATCCTTGTCCATGACATTTTATTCAATTTTGTGGCAGGTTTTGAGATCTTGGCATTTCCTTGCAACCAGTTTGGAGGACAAGAGCCGGGAAACAATGAGGAGATTCAAGAAGTTGCATGCACGAGGTTTAAAGCTGAATTCCCAATCTTTGACAAGGTAATCCTTATTATTGAAGAAAATAAAGAAATGAAGTTTCCCAGCAATCTATACGCAAAATTCTAATTAAAAATTTCTTTTCTTCTTGCTACTGTTTAGTTGTGCTAGATTTTTCTGTGCACAAGACTCTGCGCTGTTCAAACTAATAAACATTCAGAGAACTGGTTCTACCTTAAATAATTCTTTGACTGATTTGACTTTGCTAATAATTTAGCAACTACTACACATAGATAAAGTGACTCAGATTAATTAATGCACCAGTTATTAAATTTATGTGTGGTCATTGTAGATTGAGGTGAATGGGAAGAATGAGGCGCCCCTTTACAAATTCCTGAAATTACAGAAAGGTGGGCTCTTTGGAAATGGCATCAAATGGAACTTTACCAAGTTTTTGGTTAACAAAGAAGGAAAAGTTGTGGAGAGATATGCTCCTGTGACATCACCTCTTAAAATTGAGGTCAGATTGCTGTTGTGGTTATTTGTTTGTTTGTATTTGGTGAACCAATTCAGTTTTGCTGACAACAACTGCTGATTTATCTTTCTTTGCTTTGTTCAGAAAGACATCCAGAGTCTGTTGGAATCTTCTTGAGTATCAAGGTCTGATATGTTTCTTTACGAAAGGATATGCATTATAGTCTGTTGCATTGGTGTAATGAGTTTTTATTTTCGTTGAAAAAAACCTTTTTTCGGTAAAGGACATTTGAATTCAAAATCCCATGGCCCTCTACATGTCATCACCTCCTTTGCTATGTTGGCATTTATTTTATGATAGAATGGTTCAGATGATTTTAAAGATCTTTAAGGGTGTTTTCACGTGATGTACAATGCCATCTATAAACTAATTCATACTCTGTTTAGTTATTTATTCCTTTTAGGCTAACAGTTCTGCAAGGGAATTGAATCGGTGCCAGGATTAGAATTATCTAGTCTATGACAGATCTGGGTTTTATAGATACTTTCTCGATTGCCTTCCATATAAATAAACAAGCACATAAGAGATCTGGTCTCTTTTTCTAATTATGGAATGTAAGGTGAACTTTAGTTGAGAGTTTCAACCATGCTTATGTAATTCAAATACCACAATGTTGGTATCTTTGCTTTTGCCTTTGGCAAGTATTGCATCATTATTGCCGATCATAACTTGCACAAGAACGTCTTATGTGTGAATATGTATCTAACTCGACTCTGATACGAGGTCCTCAGTTGGAAGGATTTCTGAAAACCCAAATACAGTTTGGATTTTCAATTTTATTTTGTTTCTTCTGGAGATAGATTAAGGTTTGAGAAACTTGCATCATCTGACGCTTATCATTTTCACATTGATATTATTGCAGGACAACAGAAAGTGTATGCTTTGGCTTTGCAGAAAATAAAACGTGGGTGGTAGATGAAGTAAATTGATCAAAGCATGATGGATGTGTAAAAGTATGATTATGACTCGAAACAAATACATGCCTTGTTTATTAAGAATAGATGGAAACTTGTTCAAGGTCTCTTTGTATTGTACAAGGGGAAAGCATATTCCCGATTAAAGCCGTATACCCACATCAATATTTTATCATCAATAATTAAAATAGATTGTTTTGTCCGTAACTTAAAACATATTTTGAAAGATAAGCATGCACAAATGGCTTCCATGGAAAAAGATGATGCATTCTCCTTCTTTGGAGAGCTTTCGTATTAACAAGTAATGTGAAATGGGCAGTTAGAGCCAAATATAATTTTCAACCAGAGGCAAAGAAATACCTTTCCTGATACAAACGATATGGGGGGAGGGGTAACTCTCACTTGAGCTACAAGCCCTTTGCCTCTCCATGAAATTTAAAATGAATTTTTTTTTTTTTTTTTTGGGGGTTTGAGTGCCATCATAGTAAAAGCCACGCGATGCCTTGACCTAATCCATTTTCTCACCACCCTTAACTCCACGGGCTTATATGATACGGATTTGTTAAAAGCTCTCGTATCATGACCATACAACTGATTAATTTTCACGTATTTTCGCTGTGCTTTTCGCATTAATTTTCCAACTCTTAGATATATTGCATCCCTTACCATCCCAATCGTTGATAAGAAGCAGTTGACTACCACAGAGGCTAGGGGTAGGCATCGGGACCGGAAAACTAGAACACCGAACCGAACAGGTAAAAGAAAACCGGAAAAAAAATTGGTTGACCAAAAAAGTCAACAAATCGGACCGGTCATATATATATTTTTTATTTTTACAAATTTTTAAAATCTAATGCCATATTTTAAATTTTATAATCACTATTTTTCCAAGTTCAACTTCAAAAAATTTATAAATGTATGAATCGAATTATTTGTTAATTTTTAAGTCAAAAAAATAAGTTATTTATTATAATTTTTTTGGAAAAAAATTTAAAAATTAATAAATGAATAATCCAGTTCAAAATCGGAACCAGTCAGAACTGAACCGGGCGGTTTTTGAAATTTTTTTTTTGTCTAAACCAGATCGAACCGAACCGGTTAAATAGTACCGATTTCGGTTCTGATTTGAGGTGAGAACCGAACCACGCCCACCCCTAATAGAGACGATGCTACAGTTAGGTGAGTGATTTACATCAATACATTAAAACTTTCGGTCGCCCCGTCTTACGAGTGACTCCCATATTTATACTGACACATAGAAACACATACAGTAAAGATGCACAGATAAATCAACAAAACGAGTGGGCCCACGCAAACGGCTCGGATCATGAGATGACATTGTGGAGTGAGCTCAAACAAGTGTTAGCGTCATATACTAAACGGTTAAAGTGTTTATGTACAGTAAATAAGCACACATGAACCAACCAAGCATTGAAATTAAGAGACTATTTGATTGCCCTAGAACAGTATATACAATGCTACATGTATGGAACCACATATAAGCACACATGAACCAACCAAGCATTGAAATTAAGAGACTATTTGATTGCCCTAGAACAGTATATACAATGCTACATGTATGGAACCACATATATAAAAGAATTGTAACAAGAAATCGGTTAGAACTCACAACTCTTCAGTTAATGGAGGAAAATACTTCTTGTTAATAGGTCATCAACAGCTAAGTTCTATCTATTTCATCTATCTTCTCTAGCAATTCCTGAGCTATTTTCGATTTTCCATACCTTCGGAACGCATTCTGAAAAGCATCCCTCACGTAAACTGGTGGGTAAAATCCCTTTTCAATCATTGATTTTAGTTTCTCATATGCAGCTTCTAACTGGCCATCTTTACACAGCTTCTGCAACGTCAGGGTTTCCAACTTCCTTTCCAATTTAAGACACAAATCCATCTGCCCATTTTCCCTCAAAATTTTGTCAACTAACCTATAAGTGTGAAAATGTGGTGAGCAGCCCAACCCAAGCATTTCTATCAATAAGCCATAAGCAGTTTCCCAATTTCTAGCTTCGCAATAAGCATGGATCAGCGCAGAATAGGTCATACCATCTGGAAGACATCTATTCTTGTTCATTATCTTAAAGACCCTTTCAGCATCATCCACATTCCCTAATTTGCATAGCATAGTGATAACATGATTATAAACAGCCAACTTTGGTTTCATGGAGTGGGAGAGCATCCTCCCAAACAAATTGCAAGCTTCATCAACGTAACAGTGTTCACACAAAGCCTTCATCACAATGCAGTAGCCCTCTTCGACACAACTCAGCTTCTTACCCTCAACGGCCTTCAAGACCTTGACAGCCTCTTCCGCTTTTCCCAGTTGACAAAGGCCTGATATAAGCCGGATTATGACAAATGTGCTAGGTAATAAACCCAATTTATAAACTTCCCAAAACACTCCAACTGCAGGCTGTATAGCATCCCGGTTTCCACCAACTTTAGGAACTAAAATTGTAAAAGTTCTATAAGGATCTTTCACTCTTACTTTCTCAACAGCTCCTTCTTTCGCACTAAATAAACACAAATCTCCAATAAGAACATTCACTGCAGACCGAGTAGGAACCAAGCCAGACTTACACATATCACCAAAAACTTCAACGGCAGTCTCAAATCTACCAAACTTACATAAACCAACGAGCATGTTACTATACGAATATGTATCAGGGGATTCGATTCTCCGAAAAACTGCCAGTGCAAAATCAATTAAATGCCCAGATGACTCCTTCTTACAAAGCACGTAGAGCATATTATTGTACACAAGATTATCAGGTTTACACCCAAATTTTGATTCCATTTCTTCAAACACGCAAAGGGCTTCTTTAATCCTCCCTTGCCTACCCAGAAACCTAATACAAATGGACACAGACCGACAGGAAACTCGACCCTTGTGCGAGGACACAGTCAAAAGAAGACACTTCATATCATCAAAGAGCTTCCTCCTACCTAAGAAATCAGCCATGTACTCAACCACACAGTCATCAAACTGAAAACGCATTTGAAATCCAGCCCAAGAAAAGAACTGCAAGGTTTTACTCCTACCCAACTGCTTATAATTCATCAAAATTTGAAGCACAAGTTCTGACCTCAACGTTTCTTTGAAGTTTTTCAACAAACTATCAATGCTTGTGATTTCATGGGTATCTTTAGAGAGTAAAGAGCATACTGAATTGACAATAGAAGTACTTACTGTGTCTGGAACTCGTGGAACTGGTGCAGCGAGAGAAATGGGTCTTCTTGTAGTGGATTTTCTTGGGATTGTGGTAATGCGATTCTGGGTTGTGGATTTTGGATTGGATTTAGAAGAAAACGGAGAAAATTGGGAAAAGGGTATGAGAATTTTGAAGAGAATTGAAGAATGCGTGAGAGCTCCATTTTTAGTTCTTCTCAGGGAGAGCATTAAGGGGAGGTGTGAGAAGGTCCAGATGGGAAAGGGGTTTAGCCAAGGCATGTGCGGGTCGGGTTTGCCATTTTCACTTCTGTAGGGTCACTATAAGCCCTATTTTTAAACCGTTAGATTAAATTGATTAACAGTTGAATTAAATTGGTTAATTTGATCCAACGGTTAAAAGATAAAGACTTTTCTAATAGCCTTAGATAAGGCACTCACTATAAAATAACAACCGCCTTGGGCCATCTCCAATGCACAAACACAAAACTCAAATTTAACTTTTTATCAACCCAATATTCATATATGAAACCCAAAGAAAAAAAAAAGCCTGACTTATAGTATTTATTTATTTCTGTATTTGAGGTCTTAAGTTCAATTTTCTCTTATTTCGGTTGTATAAAATAATAATAAAAAAAAACGCAAACATTTTAGTCGTACATTGAAGCGAAAACAGCTAAAGAATTTGTATTTAGCATTGGAGATGATGTTAGCGCGATAGCATCTCTCAATAAAAAATATGACAGGTACCAAAATCAGAAATGAAATATAAAGCAGAGAAAGATTCATATCCCTTTCTGTAACCCCAAATGGGAGCTGCTAGAATGCGGAGGTTAATATGCGGAGCTTATTTGCGGGATGTTAACAACCGTTCAATTAAAATGAACGACAGCCAACAACCTCACATCCATGATCCAGCACCCTCCCTCTACCTCTTCTCCCACCACCCAACCCTTCTCTTTCTCTCTCTTTGACATCCACGAAACTCAAGTTCTATATATGAGATTTTTTTTCTTCTTCTTTTAACTGGACTGACATACACAAAATTGAATTTGATCTAGGTTGGGTTTTAGGTGGGTGTGGGGTGGGATGGTCGTGGTGGAGGGGTTGGCTAGCAGGCTAGGGTGGTTAGAATCGAGGGGGATGGGGGATGGGGGATGGGCTGGGATGGATGAATTTTCTCCCCTTTTTTTCTAATATTTCTTTTAATTTTTTATTTACAAATTCTGATTTTTCACCAAATTTTACAAAGAAATATTCATGTACTGTTTCATAACTTACGATACATTTAGATTAATCATCATACCCACTTTCTCTATTTTGATTTCCATGTGATTCAATTTGGGGTGGGGATGGGTGGTTGTGGCGAGGTGAAGAATGGAAGTATGGCTGTCTGGGAGATAGAGGGTGAGGAGGCTGGGGGTGTTGAATGCTTCTCAGATGCTTTCTTTACTAATTTCTAAATACATTATTAAATTAATAAATGATCGGTTAATTCATATAGAATTAAAAACTATACTGGGTATTTGTTATTGTGTTATAAATAAATACCATTTATGGAGTTTTTTTAAAGATAAAATAAACTCAAGCGAACGAGCCATGAATACCTCTTTATTATTTTTCATTCCGTTAGTTTATAAATTCATAATATTTTTTAATTAAAAATTTGAAAAATACACCAAAATTTTATCCTGTGTATAATTAAAAGATTCTTTATTCCAAACCATGTTCGCTAATGGGCCAATAAATGGGCAATAATACTTCAATAATAATTCACTCAATGTTTGTATGGATATGTATTTATTATGAATATTGGAAGTTATAGCATAGAAAATTAATAATAAATTGAAGAGAACAACATGTAGCTTCGGAGATTGGTACGTCGTTAAGGTTTCTGAATAGGTGTTCTTCTCGCATAGCGCCAAATTTTTTTCTTCTGATTTTTATTTTTATTTTTTGAATGTTTTAAAGTAAACAAAAAAGTAATACAAACTAAAGTTTTATAACATTAATTTGTTTATAAACAAACCAAAACCATACTTAATATTTTATAACATCACACTTTTGTTTCTTTGATCCAATGATTACCATGAATTCAAATAGGTCGAATTATGAATTTTAAAACTCTAATATCGAAGACATTGTCGTAAGGAGCACGTAGCTTTTTTTGGGTATATTTTTCATATTTTTAATTATAAGTGAAAATTATACTTTTAGAGCTTCAGGGTGCAGAGAATGTCACAAGGAATTCTTAGGAAATTTATGTGTATTTTTTGAATTTTTAATTAATTTATTATGAATTTTAAAAATAAAATTATGATTTCACATATTTGAGTTTAAGGTTATCGTTGGATTAAAGAACAAGAGTATTCTGTTATAGGACATCAATTAGTGTTTTCAATTGCTTAGAAACAAAGTTGAGTTTTTATTATCACTTTACATTTTTTTAAATAAAAATTATGCTTTTAGAGCTTGACGACGTAGATAATGTCACAAGAAGTTCCTAGGAATTTTCGGTGTCTTTTTTGAATTTTGAATTAATTTATTATGAATTTTAGAAATTAAATCCAAGAAAAATACCATTAAATGGTATAGGTCGACAAGTGGCAACGCTGAAGGTGGCGCCGTCAGTGTTTCCAACAGGTGGCGTTCCCCGATTATGCCACATGTCATATTGATTACTTTTTTCATGTTTATCTTTAAAAATTATTTAAAAATAATTAAAAATTAGAAAAATACACCGAAAATTGATACAAACTCCTCACGACATCATCCTCAATTATGGAGGTCCAAAATCATGATTTCACATATTTGAGTTTAAGGTAATTGTTGGATCAAAGAACATGAGTGTTAAGTTATAGAACATCAACTAGTATTTTAAATTATTTTGAAATAAAATTGAGTTTTTGTTATCATTTTATATTTTTATAATATAAAAATTATACTTTTAGAGATTGAGGGTGTATAGAATGTCAGAAGGGGCTCCTATAAATTTTTTTATGTATTTTTTAGATTTTTAATTAATTTATTATGAATTTTAGAAGTTAAATTAAAGAAAAATAGTATGAAATAGTATAGGGCGACACGTGTATAACTCAAAATTTGATTTCATAATATGAAAAAATAATATGAAAATTGCTACAAACTCCTTATGACATTATCTTTATCTTTAAAATTCGAGTTCATGGTAATCATTGGATCATAGAACATGAATATTAGGTTATAAAACATCATCTAGTGTTTTAAATGGCTTAGAAACAAAGTTGAGTTTTTATTATCAATTTACATTTGCATAACTCAAAATTATAATTTTAGAGCTTGAAGGTGTAGAGAATGTCACAAGGAGTTTCTAGGAATTTTTGGTGTATTTTTTGAATTTTTAATTAATTTATTATGAATTTTAGAAGTTAAATTCAAGATAAATAATATTAAATCATACTGAGCGACACGTGGCAGCAGCTGAAGGTGGTGCCGTCAGGGTTTCCTCCAACAGGTGGCGTTCCGCGATTGGCCTATACCCTTTAATATTATTTTTCTAGTATTTTAACTTCTAAAATGCATAATAAATCAATTAAAAATCATAAAAATACACTGAAAATTGCTACAAACTCTTCACAACATCATCCTTGATTATGGAGGTCCAAAATCATGATTTAACATATTGGAGTTTACGGTAATCGTTTGATCAAATAACTTGAGTGTTATGCTATGAAACAACAACTAGTGTTTTAGATTGTTTATAAACAAAGTTGAGTTTTTGTTATCAATTTATATTTTTATAAGTACAAGTTATATTTCCCGAGCTTGAGGGTGTAGAGAATGCCACAAGGAGTTCATAGGATTTTTTGATGCATTTTTTAAAATTTTAATTTATTTATTATGAATTTTAGAAGTTAAATCTCAAAAAAAATATTATTAAATTATAGAGAATCACACGTGGCAGTCTCAGAAAGGAGAGTTGTCATTGTTTTCGACAGGTGGTGACCAACGATTGCGCCACAAGTCAATATTATTATATTGTTATTTACCATAAATTATTATTACATTGTTTTGGACTGTTAATTATTATTATATTATTATTAACCATAAATTATTATTATATTGTTATTTACCCTAAATTATTATTATATTGCATTTTACCCTAAATTATTATTATATTCCTTTTAACCATAAACTATTATTATTTACCCTAGATTATTATTATATTAGTTTTTACCCTAAATTGTTATTATATTTCCTTTTATCCTAAACTATTATTATATTTCCTTTAAACCTAAATTATTATTATATTGCCCTCTGTACCAAAATTTTATTTTATTATTATATTGCTTTTTACCCTAAATGACTATTATTTTGCAATGTCACATGGATTTAAATGGAAAAAATATATTTTAAACATAATTAGAATTTAAAAATTGTATTACGAGCTAAAATATTATTTTTAAAAATTAAAAATTAAAAGAAAAAAACCTACAATTCTCTCTCTCTCTCTCTCTCTGTGTTCCAAGCACCAGCGCCAACCACCTAAAAAAACAAAAAAAACCAGTGAACCTGCCCCATCCCTTTTTCTTTCTTATTTTAAATCACAACCACCCATCCCCAAGTAGTGCCGCCAACCCCACTCTTATCAGTACAACCACCCCAAATTGAATCACATGATGCTTATGCTCTTACTTCTTATGCCTTCAGAGATCTTCCAGATTAACTTGCATTGCCTCAATATGCATCTCTTGGAATATTATCTTGTCCCACCAAAAGAATAAAATACAAATATGGCTAAAACCCAAACCCAGAAAGAAGGCTTTTTCAAATTTCATTTATAAAAAAAAAAGAATTAGGAGGAAAAAAATCAAAATAGAGAAAGTGGGTATGATTATTAATCTAAAATTTGTGGGAAGTTCATGATGAAAAGGGTACATGAACATTTCTTTGTAAAATTTTGTAGAAAATTGGAATCTGTAAAAAACTAAAATAAAAGAAATATTAGGAAAAAAAAAAGGGGAGGAAATTCATTCATCCCAGCCCACTACCTCCCCTTGATTCTAACTACCCTAGCCTGCTAGCCACCCCTCCACCACAACCATCCCACCCCACACCCACCTGAAACCCAACCTAGATCAAATTCAATTTTGGGTATGTCAGTCTAGTTAAAAGAAGAAAGAAAAACCCAGATCTGGAACTTCAGTTTCGTGGATGTCAAAGAGAGAAGGGGAGAAGAGAGAGAAAGAGAAGGGTTGGGTGGTGGGAGGAGAGGTAGAGAGAGGGTGCCAGATGTGAGGTTGTTGGCTGTCGCATAGAGAGATAAGGATAGGAGAGATAAAGAAGGAGAAGGGAGAAGATGAAATTGAAGCTCACTCGCGGGTTGTGATTTTTCTACTGGATAAAAGAAACCCATATGTAACTTACTAATGTTAGCCATTTGATCAATCTAATGGCCCAGTGAATGCCCCCGCACATAACCTTAGCATTATAGCCTCGCCGAACCCGGCAAATAGGGTATAATTACATCATCAGATCTTAAGAGAGAAATGGGTTTAGGATGAGTCCTACACTTGGAGGGATGGGCCAAAGCTGGATAGAACCCAATTCACTTATGGATTGATCTCAATAGGCCAATTAGTGAGGGATCCTAACAAAATAACACGTTTTTTAATTAAAAAAACTGCACGTTCCTAACCTACGTAGCATAATAAATAATGAAGTCGAATAATTCATCAAAACAAGTCTCTTTGGACGGCAACCGTGGCAAAGCTGGAGTTATCTCTTTTGATATACAAGGTTTTTTCAGCCAGAAGATCAAAAATTCTCACAAGCAGATTGTTCAGGATATATAATCGAAGCTTTAACATCAAATAGCAGGATGATTCATTCTCACAAACAAAAATCACTTTGTTTTGCTCAATTTTATCCTCAACAATTTTTCCCGACTGCAAATTGGATGTTACAGCCTCTGTGAATCTTTAAGCCGAAGCTATGTAGAAGATAAAATCAAAATCAAACATAAAACAATCACACTCTGGTTTCAAATGATGGTGGCCTCAGGCTCTCAGCTACAAATTACTTTAGGCATTAGCAAATGCCAGCACTCATTTTACCATCACACGGCATTTGCAGTCACCTTGAGCTTGCTTGAAACACAACTTATTTCCGTTACAATTTCATCTGTATCCTTTTTCTTTCTCCTTTTGTGAATAAATTCGAACAAGGCAGCAGACATCCCTCGCATATTTATTGAACACAAGAATGCCACTTAATGAATCGAACTCATGTCCTACTGCTCCTACTTGAAAAATGAAATCCACTTCATGATTCGAACATGAGTCTAGAGGTTGTTGAGTAGTTTCATCATATTGGTTAGATACACTACAGCACACCCAGAGAACAAATAAATCAATATAAATGATAAATATAAAATCACCATCATTAATACGGTTCGATTTAAAAGTGAAGCAAAACAAAATAACAGCAGAAGTCCAAAGAATCTAAAAGCTTGCCCAGGAAGTATAACAGAACAAAATAACTACAGAAGTCCAAGGAAGCTAAAAATTACATTACAAAGAAGACACTGTTTAACCAGCAAGCCATTCAAATATGGATTATCATCATGATCATTTCTAGGTTTATCAAAACAAACATTGTGTTTGCCTATGTATTTATTGACTGACAATTAGATGACTAAAAGATTCCAGATCTTGTTAATTGTTGCATCGACATCTTGAAGAGGAACTTAAGAATTGATGGCTCAGATCATTATACCACATTGTGGCATGGTCAAACTATGAGATCCTTACTTCTTCTAAAGGGTTAATTACAATTTTGGTCATTGGGGTCTGGCTAGAAATCAATTTTAGTCACAGTGATTTCAATTTTCCCGATTTCGTCACTGTACTTGCAGTTGTTAACAAATCAGGTCCAATCCTTCATTTCCATCAGTTTGGCAGGGGCTTTATTGTCCTTTTGTCCCAGCCCAGCTCTCTGTCTGTCTGTCTGTCTCTCCCTCTCTCTCCTTCTCTCGCACAGTCGCATCCTCGTTTGTTCATCCAAACCCATATCAAATCCCTCATCTTCTCTCTCTCTTCTCAATTCCCAATCAACAACTTCCACCCCCAGCCCAACTCTCAATGAAATACCAAGAGAACCCTAACAAAGATCACTACCTCTCACTCCCCCCACTCACACACTCACAGAACCTATCCAATTTTCAACCTTCAATTCACAAAACAATAAAAACTCATGTAACCAAATATGAAATTAAATACAAAAAAGATATTAAAAAAAAAGCTTTGGATCTTGTTGCCCTTGCCGACCTCGTACATGCACCAAGAGAAGGCACCAAAGAAAATGGCCACTGCACTGGGATCCTTGTTTGAATGGCAGCGGTGTCACTGAGGACAGAGAAGAGCTTAATCTGGACAGTGGGGAGAGAGAGAGAGAGAGAGAGAGAGAGAGAGAGAGAGAGAGAGAGCTGGGCTGGGAATGGAAATTGGGAATTGAGAAGAGAGAGAATATGAGGGATTTGATCTGGGTTTGGATGAACAAACAAGGATGCGACTGCGAGAGGAGTGAGAGAGCTGGGCTGGGCCTGATTTGTTAACGATTGCAAGTACAGTGATGAAATCAGGAAAATTGAAATCACGGTGACCAAAATTAAATTCAACCCTAACCCAGGTGACCAAAATTGTAATTACTCCTTTTCTAGGCTAAACTAAGGTCATCCTTATAAGAGACTAATTTTATCTCATATCTGATGTACCTAATAAAACCAAGTACAGTATTTTGTTTGTGGATTAACTACTATCCTCAAGGTAAATCAAGTAGAAATAAATGCTTGCAGTACCACAACAAATCCCATACACTACTTTTCTGGCAACGCTCGCCATTAAAAGGAAGTTTAACTTGAGCTCCTAGTATCTGTAAATGCCTGCTGTTTGAAATTTGATACCCTATGAGATCCTGTGGAGGAGATCCAGATAGCTCCAATCCAATCACATCATCCTGATCCTTAACTAATCAAATTCAATTTATAATTCATAAGCAATAATTGCTATAAGAAACAGGAACTGCGCAAAATAAGTTCAAGCAGATACAGACTGAATCACATGCACACAAACAAACGAACAAAAAAATAATAATAATAAAACAGAAAGAGAAGAAATTGTGTATTCCTTTCTAAGGTTTTCTCCCTACCCTAGAAATTTCATCCTGCAAATATTCTGAAAAGTAAATTACAAACTACCATGTATGTGCCTCTGTTTTTGTTTGCATGCATATCCTATCTATCAACAAAACTGCACAAGAAAGAATTTTAAAACAACCTTACCTTGACATCATCAAGTGAAAAACGAAGACAATTCCCACGAAATGAATTCCACAACACCTGCCAGCTTTGCACTCAACGAGCAACATCAGCAGTATGTGATAGAGCTGAACAATATCAAACTTATCATGATCAAGTAGCAAACAACTAGTGAATTTATCTGCACCTAGTAAATTAGTAAAAACAATGATATACTTAAAAACTACTGTCCGGAGGTATGAATAATAAGATCCTAAGTTCCTGACCTTGTGATGATTCATAATGGAAAGTGGTATTGGTCCTATTGGAGCCGTAAATAAATTCTAGCAGCTGTGACCTGCTTACACTCAAGCAGCATCATCTGTAAGCCTTGGCGCAGAATATAAAACCTATGCTGCATGCATACAGTTATAGGATTTGTGAGAGGATACGACAATACCAAAAACCTCCAAAAACAAGATACAGGTACCACAACGGATACAACAATGAAATAAATTTTCTTTTTCTTATCTAACGTACTGTTTTTTGTTTTCATATTAACTCTTTTAACATCTTAAAATGACCCTTAGATGCCCTTTTTCAGAAACAACTCCAAAACCTTTTAAAATGACACTCTTACCTCCGTTTTCCCTATACTAATTTTACAAATAACCCCTTTTGTATCTATCTTGATCACTTTTGTATACATCATGTATGCCTCACATATCCATGCCATATCCAAAAACCAAATTTTCCTAAAGGGAAACTGGATACAGACTTGGAGCATATGGTATCTGTCAAGGCATGCCTTATCGGTATCAAATCCTCCATTCTGAAATTTTTGAAGTATCATGCTTAGGACATTTGAATAAGATTTACCTCCTTCGAATAGCAAGCAGAAATTTCTTCTAGCTTTCTTGCCATTTATAGCCACTTCGCAAGGTAAGAAAAACTGTAGGGTCACCCCATTAAGCAGGCAACTGTCATTCATATCCTCACGGTGCATATGCTTGCACAAAGACTCCCACACAAATACTTTTCCACTCCTCAAGAGAACCTTAGACCAGGGTCCAATGAGTCATCAGTGGCAAACAACAATAGTCCAGAAAACACACTACTTTCTGTCAGATATCTCTTCTTGCAGAAGCCAATGGATGTCCTGCTCAATTAGTTGAGACTAATACAATGAATATAAGGAAGAATAATAAACAGAAATAAACAAAACATAATTAAATAAATAAACATGTCCAGTGAAAAACAGAGGCAACTTGGATATCAGCAGCACCAACCGTTTCAGATTATTGGTCCAAACTATCAAGTAAACTCATATGAGGGTTAAGCTGGCCTCAATTTATACGAGTCTTGGGGCATCCAATACTTTGAAGTTTTCACAACACAAGCATAGATTACCCCCTTCTAAATGACAAAAGTCTTTAAAAATTCCGCTTTCCTAGTTATAAATTAAAAAGACGAGCAAATGAAATTAACAAAACATATTATCTAAGTCATTAAACAGAATACTTGGGAGAAGAGAAAAAAGTCATCAAAGATTGAGTTTACACAAAAGCAAAAACAAAAACCCCATTCTAAGACCCAGAAAGCAGTGCTGAGCAAAAGGTTAAAGCATGCCTATCCCTGCAGCACAGTCCAACAAAGGCAATGTATGCTTTTTGTAGTGAAATATCCTACTGGCTACTGCTGTGATATTCTTGCTCATTCAATTGTAAAGATCTTGTCAAAATGAAACTACAATTCTTCCTAGTTCCTAGTGATCTCTACATGCTACGTCAAGGGTCCTTATAACCTAAAAACAGGTAGCTTAATGTACAGCTTGAGGCAGCTCAATCACATAATGTAGTTATGTTCATCTACAACACATCAATCGGTACTGACAATTTTTCAGGGTAAGCAAATGCTACTGATACAGTAAGGCAACTTGAGAAAAAAACTGCCAAGTGCAAAATTCTCCAACTAACCAATGATCTTACACATGTAAAGAAAATTTTCTCTGAAATAAATGATGACGAACTACCAGACACTAGGTTGATCACTTAACAGACAGGTCCACCCAACCATTTACTATAAGATTTACAGACAAACAATTGGTACAAGTAATTGTACAAGACTTCTAAGTTAAGTGCATTTCCTTAATCCAGTCCTTGGATAATAAATAATGGCTTAAAGGTCCATGCATGGATGCCAAACGTATGACCACTCATAAAATTTACATGCATATACAGAGAGAAATAGACGTGTAAGTGCACTTGCTTAAATGTGCATGTACTCACACCAAATACTAAAACCCTCACCTTAAATTCAATACTTTTCAAACAATATTTAAAACTATTAACTTCAAAGAATTCTAGGAAAGAAATAGTTTGACACTTTATCTATGCAAATATTTCAGTTAGAATTTAGATTTTCCTCATTTTCTGGGCCATATAGTGTATAACATTCACTCCTAAAAAATAGAACAATGAAATGAAATGGTTCATAGTATAAATAAAGAAAAAGATACATTTTTATGTAAAAGAAATGAGGTGAGTTGGAGAGACGAACCATCTGGCATATGCTATCCGATAGTTGAAGAGCTTCATCCCACTTATTAATTTTAATGAGCCCTTTAATAAGGTCAAACAATGTCATAAGCTCTGGAATACCACCTTGCCTTATCATGTCTGCAAACAGCTCCAGTGCCTTACCAACCTTATTTGCATGTAAAAGACTTTCAATCAATGAAGTACACATATTCTTGTTCACAGATGTAAAAGGTGAAGATGATGAAATCTCGTCATGCAGCTCAAGAGCAAATTCCAATCTTCCAGCCTTTACAAAATTATCAATCAAAACTCTGTATATGTGAATAATTGACACTGAACCACACTCACTCATCTCATCTAAAATCCCAAGAGAGTTCATGAACTCTCGGTTGTAACCTTCAATAACTTTATGGTAGCCTACCATATGCTTTGGCCAATATGTTTGTTTCATTTCATCCAAAAGCTTACGAGCTTCATCCAAAAGGCCAGTTGAACAGCAATGGTTTATCAAAACCCTGTACGTGACAAAATTTGGAGCACAACCTTTAGAGCTCATTTCTTTAAAGAGCTCAAGACATTTTTCGATTTTACCTGCTTTCCCAAAGCCATCTATCATTGCAGTATAAGTAACAACATTTGGATAACATCCTTTTTCTTCCATCATCAGCATAAGCTTATAGGCTTCATCTGTCTTCCCAACTTTACAAAGACCATCAATCATCTCTGTGTAGATAACAACATTTGGTGCACAAGAGTTTTCTAGCATTTTAGACAAGACTTTTAAAGCGAGATCTAGTCTTTTATCCTTAAACAACCTATCAATCAAAGAGCTATAAGTATACACATTTGGACTGTACCCTTTCTCTGACATCTTAGTAAACACCTCTTGCGCTTCATCTAGCTTCCCATATTTGCAAAATCCATCTATAAGAGCATCATACACAATATGGGTAGGTTCACAACCTTCTACCGACATAGCATCCAATAAGTCACGGGCCTCTTTGACCTTGTGTGCTTTGCATAAACCATCCACCAAAGCTCCATAAGTATAAACATTAGGTTCTTTCATACTCTGACCGTCAATTCTAAAATACATATCAACATCAGGGATTTCCACATTACCTCTCATCCTTTCATAAATCAGGCAGGCCTTTTCAATTCTACCAGCTTTACAATGACCGTCAATTAAAGCAGTATAAGTAACAACATTGGGAATGCAACCTTCAGTCAACATCATCTCAAAAAGTTGATTTGCATCAGACACCTTTTTTGCTTTAAGGTATGCATGTATAAGAGCAGTATAAGTCACCACGTTAGGAGCACAGCCATTTCCTACCATTTCATTAAACCAGCTATGAGCCTGTTCAATAAGGCCAGCTTTAGAAAAACTATCAATTAAAATAGTATAGGTATAGACATCAGGAATAATACTATTCCTTTTCATTTCTTCAAACAACAAAAATGCTTGTTCTACCTTGGATGCATTACACAAAAAGCCAATAACTTTAGAGTATGTACTAGTGTCAGGCACAAAACCCTTTCTCATCATTTCACGGATAACATTATAGGCTTCCTCATATTTTCGGGCGTCACAAAGACATCGTGCAAAATTGCTCACATTGACCTTATTTAACACAACCCCTGCATCAAGCATCTCACCATAAGCTTTTTCAGCCAAATCTAACATATCTGAGCTAGGTAATTCCTCGTTTCCACATATACCACCAATCAAGATATTGTAAACCACATAGCCTGGGTGGCACCCGCATCTTACCATTTTCTTAAGCAACTTGTAAGCATAAAAGTAATCTCCTAACCTGCAATAAGCATGTACAAGAGAATTAAATATCTTACGGCTTGGATAACAACCTTCTGTGATCATCATACTAAGAATCCTCTTGCACCTACCGAGCTGTCTTTTTTTTAAACACCCACAAAGCAAAATCCTATAGGTTACGACGTTAGGAATGCAAGAATCACACCGCATTCTGTTCAAGAAATCCATAGCTTCCTCAAAAAGTGAAGCTTCACACAACCCAGATATCATCTTTGTATAAAGAGCAGTATTGGGCACAAACTCTTCCTTCTCAATCAATGTGAGCGCTTCCTTCCACCTCCCAGATTTGCAAAGGGCGTGAACAAAGCAACCAAGTGTATACTCATCCATATTAAACCCCAAATCCGACATCTCCACATGAACCAAGTGTGCTGTATCCAACCTATCAGCTTTTAAAAACACTTGAACCAAAACATTGTAAGTTGTTCGAGTTGGCTTGTATCCGAAATCCTTAAGCCTCCCAAGCTCTTCCAAAGCTACATTCCACAAACCATTTCGGCAACACTTCCGTATCAACACATTAAGCAACTTCCCAAGCACCTCTCTATCATCACCCTTAATTTCTCGGAGAAAATGTTCTGGTACTCTATCATTACTACCACACTCCAATAACTCTAACAATACATCATACACAGGACCAGTGTGACTATACCCAATTTGTCTACCTGCCCATATGAAAAACTTCACACCTAATTCAGGATTTCGAATAAGCTTCAGTACTTCCATCACCAGAGTTTCATTCAGATTATCCCTAAACTGCCTAAGAAACTTCTGGGTCTGGTCACCAAACGCATCATTATAATTCCAAATCTTATTCGAAATCAAAATGGCATTATTAGAAAACTTATCTGATTCAAATTTGGGCGTTGAAGACCCATCACCGGCATTGGTATCTAACACCGAATCGCGCAAAGAGGCGAATTCCTCTGCCGAAATAGACTCAACTCCAGAACTCCCAGGTATTGACAATTCTTGAGGATCGACCAGACCATCGAGATTGTCCGGCGAAGAAGTGCAAAGGAATCTGGCCAGGCCAAGTTTGAGATTTTGGTGAAAGAATTTGGATGGAGAAGGGAAGGCTTGTGATTGACTTGTAGTGAAAAGGGGGTTGGATTTAAGAGGGGACGACGACATGGTGGAGATTGAGTGCAAGAGGAGAGTTTTCAAACGTCTTCGGCTCATTTTTGAGCTGCGAGAGTTTGAAGTGAGTAGTTATTTCAGGGTTTATGATGGGGTTTTGTTTTCGGGCCAAAAAATAATAATAATAAAAAGAAAAAAGGAAATAAATAGGGATACCAAACAAAGTAAAAAATACGGGAGATGTTCTCTGGCACGGACGCTTATTTGAGGACAACACTTTTAGCCGTTGGATCGAAATCAACGGCTGGGATGAAGACCCGAACGTGAATGCCCACTTTTTGTATTGTTTTTTTCTTTCTTTTCTTCTTCTTCACAACAAATAATCAAACTCGAACACCCCAAATTAGTTTCTTTTTTGATGAAGTCTGTTGTTCCACCAGTTTGGTTGATATTTTTATTGAGTTTTTATCAAATAGAGCTAAAATTTACCCCCAAATTCATAAATGTCAATTTTTAAAAAAAATTTCAAATATAGTCAAAAACTCACTTAAATTAACCAAAATGCCCTTTAATTTAAATATCAATTACACCTAAAACCCAAAATAGCATGAGCGCTAAAACAAAATTGGCTTCGTTAACTCAGTCATATGCCTATAAATCCTATCATAAATTTATAATTTTAAAAATAAAATAAAAAGTTAAAAAGGCAGTTTCTTGACATAATAATTTTTAATTGAAAAAAATAGAGTGGAACTTTCTTGCAAAATTCGTATCATATATGATTTGTTTGCTCCGGATTTGATGTGGGGATTAAACTTTCTTGCAAACCAGCATATGTGCTTCTCCTTCCCTCAGCACAAGAACTCCAGAAAAATTGCAAGGCAAACAATCTTCCCACAACACAAACTTGCCTATATTAACTTTGCTTTCCCTTCTACCTTTATCAAACAAAAATAATAATAAAATGAAATGAAAAAAAAGAAAGTAAAAAGACAAAAATACATCTAGTGTGGGTGGGTGCATGTAAAACATGATATTGTCGATAATTGTTTTCCATGAAATATGTATGTATCCAAACCCTTAAAAACTGCTGCAAAGAAAATCCATTAAGGGCGATTGATGAGGGGCAGTGTCCTTGTGTTTGAGGGTAAGGTGGGGGAGAGTGAGGCTTAGCCCACTTAAGGGCAGTGCCCTTGTGCTCAGTACTTTGCTGACGGCTTGGAAGAGCATGACAATTAGCTCTTTTTGTTAGGTTTTAATTTAGAGGGCATTTGGGACAATTTAAGTGAATTTTAGGTTATATTTGAAAGTTTTTTTAAAAACTGACATTTATGAATTTGGGGGCTAAATTTTAGCTAAATTTGATAAAAACTCATTTTTATTATAGGAATTGAAACATATAAATGTTTCTTCTGAGTATGAGTGGAATCAGAAAGTTGACATACATTTCTTATATATGCTAACTTCTTCGCACGTGCTTCCATACCTATGAGAGGCTTTTTTATAAATATTTTATTTTATTTTAGAATTAGAAAAGATAATGGGTAGTTGTATTCCATAAAAATAGGATCCATTATCTAATTTTTCTTTTAATTTTAATTTTTTGAAATATGAAAAAGTATGAATTTACCATATTATCCTCATTTAATTAATAATTTCAATTCTTAATGTTTGCATTAACCAGGGCCATTTTTTGATATTTTGAATGTTTTACCATTCTCTGCATTTTGCTTTATATATATAGATCAAGTTGATTTGAGGTCAACCGTTCTCGATTTAAACACTTCTATTATTTACTTATATATCTTCAACTATATTATAAATAAAAAATCTTAATTATATATAAATCAAAACTTGACGGTACAAGTGAATTTTATTGATAAGCAAGAAAATATACACATGGTCAGGGGGGACATAATGAACCTTACCCATCAAAATGCATACTTACACATAAGTAAACACTTAGATACAAAAACAACAATACATTAAATAAACATGCAATGCAAATACAATCTTAAACTACTTAAGTGGTACCCTACGAGTCTTCAAAGCATTAAACTGCTCGATTATCAAATATATATATATATATATAATCAACAAGTTCTCTTTCTATATAGAGAATCATCTCCAAGAAACTCAGCCTCCATCTTGTTTCGAAGACAGTTTTAATGAGTTTCATAGATGAAAAAGCTCGCTCTATCGTTGCTGTTGAAACTGAAAGAGTTAGACGAATTAGTCTCTCAATCAAATGAAATGTCTTTCTTGTTTAAACAAGTTCTTGGAATAATTGAGAAAAATACAGATATTTAAATTATAAAAGATGAGAGAGCTCAAACTCATAATGTAGAAGCTCTTCTCTTAAAAGACGAGTCTCATCGTCTTTGAAATTTTCATGATAGAATTTCTCTGCCAACCCAAATATTTTGTCAATATGAAATGATTTGAATGCATCACAAGGGTCCAACGTAGGCCTGGGCGAGGATCGGTTCGGAACGGTAGAGGGCTCTTCCGTTAACCAAACCAAAGACTTCGGTAGACTTTGGATCGGTTAACCTAATGTTCGGTTCGGATTGGTTCGATACGCCGGTAGTACCGTAATAAAAATATACTAAAAAAAATACAATTTATAATAATTTCACATAACATAAGTTCTTGAACAAATACACCAAATTATCCTTGTAAAATACAAAATTCCAATAGTCTAATTCATCCAAGTACAAAATCAAAGAACTTAGTTTTATAGTTACAAACGAACATGAAAATTACATAATAAAATAGCAAATAATGTTACAAAACAAAAGGAAATTAGTTTAAACGTTTCAAAAAACCAAAAACTGCAGCAAAAAGGCCTAGTAATCTTCAATCCAAATCTGATTCATGTACTACAGCCAAAGAAAAACAAAGTTAAGAATAAATATCAAGTACATGGGCATGTTATTTGAGATAAAGGAAGGTTATTAGTCACTATACCATTCAATATGTACTCAAGATGTACTGGCAATCACTTGCTTTTTCATTTGAGAACTAGAATATACTTCTACATCATTAAACAAATAATGAAAGTGAGAAAATAAGCATATGTCATATGAATGCAATTGAAAAATAAAAGAAATATTAAAAATTAAAATTATTGACCAGTCTCAATTTTCTCCAAAGCATCATAGAACTCAAGTTCTTCCTTAGTAAGATCCTTATAAAAGGAGAACTCCTCGGCTTTCAACCAATCACTTGTGCAAACCAAGGCCTCCACTATTTTTGGAGTCAAAGAAGCACGAAAAGGATCTACAATTCTACCACCCAAACTAAAGGCGGATTCTGAAGCCACGGTAGATATTGGAATGCTAAATACATCCTTAGCAATTTGGGATAGAAGCGGAAGCCTTGAACTATTCTCTCGCTACCAAGATAACAAGTCAAAGTTGGAATTTCTAAGATTTTCAGGTGGCTCTAACAAATACTTATCCACTTCATTTCTTATCTCAACAACATCCATCACTTGTCTCAACTTCATAAATTTAGATAATCTTTCCGCCTCAACATCATCTTCATCATTTACCATAACAGTATCTCCAATTCTCTCCAAATTGCTATCATTATAACTTTGGGCAACCAAGGGGTCAGCCACTTTATACACATCATACATGTGGATTAAAAAGTCCTTGACTCCTTTGTGTAACTCATTAACCTTGGAAGGATTGGATTCTATATCGGAAAGGCTAAATAATATATACTCCATTTTGTATCAGGGGTCAAGAACAATTGTAATAAGCAACAATTTGTTAATGTCCTCAACCTTCCCCCAGTACTTGTCAAACTTTCTTTTCATTGATGTTGCTATGCTTTTCATGAGAGAATCTTCACTTCTACAAAACTTTTGCAATTGAACAAAAATAGCACACATTTGATGGAAAGCTTGGTGGGAAGTCACTTCCTTTGACCCACTAAATTTCAAAGTGGCTTCGTAGTACAACTTCAAGAACTTGATCATGACTCTAGCACAATCCCAATCATTTGAGGTAGGAGGCCTCACTCTTTTTTTCCTATGCTCAACATCATCATCCGTAAAATAAGCCACAAAGTGTGGGTCTCCATCATCCTCCAACATTCTTTCAAAAGCCTTTTGATACTTCAATGCCCCTTCTAACAATAAATAGGTGGAATTCCACCTTGTACACACATCTAAGGTCACAAGCTCTTTGATATCAAGTTTTTCCAAAGCAACACATCTTCTCTAACTTTCCAACCTTGCGGCGGAAGAGTGGATGTACCTCACCGAATTACTAATAGCCACAATGGAGTTATCCAATTCTTTCATCCCTTTAAACACAATTAAATTGAGAATATGTGCACAACATTGCACATGCAAACAATCACCACCAAACATAAGTGTCTTGCTCTTGGTCAACCTACCCTTCATATAACTTATCATTTTATCACTAGGAGTAGCATTATCAACCGTAATAGTAAATACCTTTTCTATACCCCAATCATTCAAACAATAATCCAAAAGTTTTCTAATAGTTTCACCCTTATGGTTTGGAATGACACAAAAGCTTATAATCCTCTTGTGCAAGTGCTAATCAACATCAATAAAGTGAGCCGTGACAACCATATAATTTTTCTTTTGAAGAGATGTCCATGTGTCGGTGGTAATAGAAACTTTATGTGATGGGTGACTTAACACACTCTTGATTTTACCATTCTCTAATTGAAAGAGGTTCCACACATCTCTAGCAATTGTCCTACGAGATGCTGGATCAAACTTTGGTTGGACTTCTCGCATTAAATCTCTAAACCCCACATTCTCTACATGGCTAAATGGAAGTTCATCACCAATAATCATCCGTGCACATGCAAGTCTATATCTCTCCTTATTAAATGACCAACTCACTATACTACCCCCATCCTCCTTCATGTCAAACAATAAGAGCTTTTTGACATTTGTTATCTTTAAGTGGAGATACCTTACATGTACTCTTTAAATGATACCATAAGGAAGAAGTACCATTACGGGAGTCACATCCATAATCTTGCTTACAATACTTACCTATGTATCTAGGTTCATCATCATCCGTTCCTTCTTCCTTTTTTATCTTATCAAAATGTTCCCACACATTAGACCGAGCTGTAGCTTTTCTTTTTAAGTTATTCATTGGTGGAAGTGGGGAAATGACATTCAATGAACTATCCACAGTTGGTGTAGAGGTTGGTGTAGGAGTAGAACTTGGGTTTGACATAGGACTAGTAGATGAACTGAAGTTTTTTGATCTCGTAGTCATTTGTACGTACAACAAGCCTAATTGAATTAAAATAAAATAATTCAGCCCAACCAACAACACAAATTAATTAAATTAAATAGAAAAAAGTATTATGCTTTATAACAATTCTCTGGAGTTAATTGAATTAAAATAAAATAATTCAGTCTAACCAACAACACAAATTAATTAAATTAAACAAAAAAAGTATTATGCTCTATAACAATTCTCTAAAGTAGTTATGTTCAATAATGCGATAAAAGATGAGAGCAATATACAGAGAGTGAAGAGTCAACATACTTGCTCAATTGAAATTAAAGAGATAGCAGATCCTAAAATGCTAAAAGTGAAGGTGAAGTTGAGCGAACTTTCAGAACCTAAAAGGAAAAAGTATCAATTTTTATATGTATGCATAAAGGAATTAAACCAATTCCAATCAAATTTGTAAAAATGGAAGAAAGGAATAGGCATCTCACACTTTGGTAACAGCAATGATGTTGCCAACTACCCATTGCATCATCTGATAATAATAATGAATAACTTTGATTTTGTATCAGATTTCTGTGATGGAGAGATGAGACTGCGAGTTCCTAGGTTAGAGACAACGACCATACTTGTGGGCGACCATGCTTGTGCGGCTGGTTGTGGGTTAGAAACAGTGGTGGTGCAGATGAGATTGATAAGATTTTTTGGGGTTAGAGAAGGCCGGATGAAAAACTAAAAGAGGGAAAGTTAATTTTAGGGTTAATGTATGTTGTGTTCCAGTGTTTCGCAGTCTACAATAAGTTAATATCCAACCACTAATAAATAGATACATATATTAGTATTCAAATAATAAAATAAGTATAAATATTGGATCGGTACTGGTTTCATCGGGTTTGGATATTGTTAACCGTTAACTAAACAAATATTTCTATACGGATAGAATCCGAATAATTAAAATTAAAAAAAAATTATTTAACCAAACTAAAGCAAACCGTTGGTACGGTACGGTCGGTACGCGGATAATTTGAATGAGATGCCCACCCCTAATCCAATGTTCAGCTAGGAGTAAGAAGTTCGATTGTGCTCTTTCCAAATCTGTTTTCTAACACTATCAACTGAAAATATATTACAACATTAAATATATCAATACAAATATGTTTCCCTCTTTTTGGCCGGGGCGGCCGACGGAAGGAACTTTTGGTCCTTCTTCTTTTGGATGCGGGGCGTGCCACCACCAAGCCCCATTCACCCATATATGCATATATATATATATATATATATTAGGTCAATCAGTTTCAGCCCAACTTGCCACGAAACCAAATATCCCAGCCTCCATTTAACAAACACAACAGCCACCATAACTCAACATAGTCGGCCGCAGTATCCTGAGAGTCGGCCACATTCATCCATTTCAAGCCCAGCCATAATTTTCCAAATCTGCCCAGTCGTACTTTTCCAAATCTGCCCAGCCGCACCATCACTCAACACGCCTGGCCGAGATCTCCAACACCCCAGCCTGCGAATTTCTCCAATCCTGGCCGAGATTTCCAACTCCACTCGAACTGCCCGACCGCTATTCCTTTCGTGCTCAACCAATTCTCGTGCCCAGGTTAGGTGGATTTCTACCACCCTTAAACAGAATGCTCAACCATAATAAAATTTTTTTGTTGGCAAGAACAACATGTACCCTTTAGATGAGGAACACTCAAGTTTAGAATATCAATCCATTTCTTTTCACAAAATGATACCACACCCCCAATGAAAGCTTCCTAACCACTTTCCCTCAACATTGAAAAAAGAAACTTTGTGCTTAAAACCAAGTTCATAGCATTTACGATGAGATTGAAGTTGGAATTGTTTACAAAGAACATTAGTGATTCTCATAACCTCATCCATCAAATGCAAGTTAAACACAAATTTAAAAGACATCAAAGCTTTATAAGCACTCTTAGCTTCCCCATGTATTTTGTTGTTGAGTCCATTCATTCACATGTTTTGTGAAACTATATCAGCATTGCTTAAACAAGACAATTAATCATCTAAAAGAACCAAAATGAGAACTCCAATGAGTAGCTCCAGCTCATTGTAATGTACATATTTGATTAAGCCTACAATCATATTCAAGTTCTCCATCTACAAGTTGGTTTGCAAGTTCAGCTTCTTGAGCACACTTTCAGTTTTCTTTTAAGAATCATTTATCCATCGTCTCATTTGGCCTACCTCAAGTCTTGATATTCACAAATGGTTCCACAAGTCATGTAGTTTGTGGTGCTACTAACTCCATAAGTTTCCTTTTAAGAATCATCTATGAAGTTACATCAGATTCCATCCAACGCTTATAACATAACTCCATCTCTACATTATAGGAACACTTCGAAGTTTTTCTTTTAAGTGGACATGTCAAGGGTTCCTCCAATGAGGATTAATGCACTCAAGTGGAATATTATTTACCATCTTTCTTATATTTTACAATCTCATAGGCACATGGCAACCCATGAGTTTGTTGTAAGACACATCAACACGCCTCTGAGTCAACACCATATACAGTGCACTAATTGAGACCAAACCATGAAGTTCCTCAAAATCTGAACTTCTAAAATCAACAGCATTAAGGCTTCATTTGCAACATACTTTTTTCGAATGAAGCCTTAATTTTAGTGTGTTGCAAATCAAGCAAAGCATGTATATTTTCGTATGTTGTGGCAATGCTCCTTGGCTTGTTCCAAGTTGTCTTTTTTAATTTTTCATGTGAAATTTCAGCCTTGTTGAAGTAAAAGTATAGTCGCATTAAAACAATTTGCATATAGTAATATGATTCTAATAAAGTTTAAAAAAATATAATTGGAACTTATAAGTCAAATAAAGTAAAACTCAAAGATTATATATCACTTTTGGAACCCAATTACTTATTTGATTGTTGAAAATAGTTCTTTTATCGTGATTTCTTGTTTTTGCGAAATCATATTTTCAACCAATGAGTGTCGTCAGAAATACTGTTTTTGACAATGATATATTATTTGTGAGGGCTAGATTTCGTCGCAATTATCATTACCGACCAAACGAGTTTGTGGAAAATATATAATAGCTCGTCGGAAAAGAGTATAACAAAATATTTTCGATGAGCAAGTTACGTCGGAAATATATATTTCCAACCACATTTAGTCGTCGCAAAGTTTGTCGCAAATAGATTAATCCTGTCGGAAAATATTTTCGACGAAAAAGTGGTTGGAAATATAATTGTTTCGACCCGATTATGTCGTGGGGAATGTTGTTGGAAATAGGCAATTATTCGTTCGTTTGTTGGAAATATGCATTACCGAGAGGGAAATGTGGTCGAAAAATGTAATTATTTTATAAAAAAATTAATAAAAAGAAATTTGAATAATAATATTTGCTATAAATAGTTTTCTAATCATCCATATTTAATTGGTAATATAAAAAAAAAATCTTACGACACCATACTGTACTAAAATTTTAAGCGTTCAATTAAAATTATTCTAAATAGTTAAAACATAAACAATCCCCATCATCCTTAAAACATATAAGCAATCCGCAAATATATCAGAACCTTGAAATTCAAAATACATATTGTAGCAAAATACAATTGATGTTGCACTACTCGTCTTCAAGGTGAGCATCTGAACAACTTTCTACATTGTCCTGTCAAATAAAAGGTAATAATTAATAAGACATAAATCGTTTAAGAATAAAAATAACAAATACAATATTTAACAGTGAGCAAAATATTGAAATGAGAATAAAAGAGTCCACCATTGGAGCAGATTGTCTTGAGCGTGCATAAGTATTTGAGTTGTTTTCCCTCATACTTTGAACTAGATCTTTCAATTCATACAGCACACTTTTCAAGTCCTTCACTTCCTCCTTTAATTTCTCATGCTCTTCTTCACGTTCTAAGCATATACGTTTATTACAATCTTGGTCATCTGAGGGATACACATCTTTTGTACTATAGCCACCACCTAAGCCAAGGATACGACCGTGACTTGGCCCACCAATAACCTCCTTGTATATATCCCAATCATCTACTTCATTCTCGTCTTCCGTTGCAGCAACCTTTTTATTCTCCATTTTTTCCTTCAATGAAATAGTAGAAATATAAACATGGATATAAAAATATGTCATGAATAATTTAAAAAAATTTTAAAAAAAGAGAAACAAAGTAAGGGCAACGTACAAAAAGTTCTTTAGCCTTTTCACTTGGCCAACTTTCTTCTCCTCCATTCTTAGGCTTACTTACATGGAACTTTTTGAAACAATCAATTGGACTCGGTTCAATTCCAGTTCGATCAAGCTATTAAGATTTAAACAATGAAATTTGTTAGGACCAAATTTGGAAATAACCACAAAAGGAACAGTCAACAAAAAGCAACAACCAAATGGATATTTTTACCTCATCTTTTCTGTACTTTTCCATTGGAACAGAACCTGTGGTATGCACAATTGTGGATTTCGACCTATTAGACTTGTTTCTTTTACTTTTATCCTGCACGAAAAAAGTAAATCATAATCGAATATCAATTTAGTGAACCCATATAAGGCATTTATAAATAAACCAAAGCATACACTAGCGAGTCATAACAATATTATTTTAAATTGAGTTTTTACCTGCCATGTAGGCTGCAACCAATGATCAACCAGTTTAGACCAAACATCTTGAGATATCCCTAATGGGCAATGAGTGTATCTATCACCAGTAGTCTTGTATTTCTTAAAAACGCTATTTCTCAATGCGGACATCCAATCGGAATGTCGCAATTTAATATGTTGTTCGAATGCCTCCCTCATCTCTTCCTCTGAGCATGTGTGTGTGTATCCTGTTGCGTTAAAGCGATCATACAGTAAATCCATTTGAGTTGATGGAAATGTTCTAAATGTTGGCCATGCTCCATCGATAGCCTGATAAAAAAGTACTCCTATAGTTCGCACAGCTCCAGTGGTTATAATCCTGAAAATTTAAACCAAATTTAAATAAATAAATAAAAATGAATCTACATAAGAAATGACTAACTTTGCAAGCCTTATACATTACCTTCCTCTACGTATTAGAATTGGAGTGCCGTTTCCATCTTTACCCTTAGCCTTCCCTCTACCTTTTTTTATTCCAATAGTTGAACCTAATAAAAAAAAATACAAATATTTGAAGTACTGGGGAACTTCTACTACAACCAATTTTTCAGTGCGAATCAATGATATATGTATAAAAGCATTACCTTCTCCATTTGATGGTTCAGTTTCAAGAGGCATGTCTTCCATTTCATTATCATGTGATGGCTCAATGAGGTCATCACGTTGGTCTAAGGAAGGTCTAGATGACTGAGGATGTGTAATGTCGGATGCTCTATTCTGATTCTTTCTCTTTCTTGCCCTGGCTACAATTTATAATAGAGAAAAAAAATTAGAAATTAATTGAGAACTAATCATATAATTGAAATACATATATACAAAATAATATTCAAAATAAATATTCAAAATAAATAATACATGTTTCTTGCATTTCGTTATCATGTGATGACTCATTGGAAATATGGCGATCTAAGGAGAGTCTAGATGACTGAGGATGTACAGTGCCTGATGCTCGATCTTGACTCTTTCCCTTTCTTGCCACGGCTATCATTTGTAAGAGAAATATAAACACAAAACATAATTGAAAAATTAAAAACTCACATAATATAAACACAAATAACTCATACATGTTTGATTTGTCTCTTGCATTTCGCGATCATGTGATGCTCTATCATTGCTCTTTTTCTTTTTTGCCATGGCTGCCATTTATAATCACAAAAGAACCCATGTCATAATTAAAAACAAACATAAATACAAAATAGTACTTTGATAAAGCAACATAAATCAAACATAAAGAACCCATGTCATGGCTTGTTTGATTTGTCATAATTAAAAACAAACATAAATCAAAAGAACCCATGTCATTTGATAAAGAAAAGGTGTGAATGGCTCAATCAATGGCTTCCTTGATATTGCTGAGGAGAAGAGGAAGCAAGTCAAAGACAGAAATCCAAAATAGACTAGGCTGCAGAGTTTTCTGTTTTCTGCAGAATAATTCCAAATTCGAAAATTTGTCAAAAATATAATTTAACTCCAATTTGAATGAAATCAGTTTTGAAATACTCATCGAAATGTCTATTTTTCACACATCAAAACCCCAGTTTAAAACGTAAAAATGAACTAGGCCATTTTGTCTGGAACAGAACACATACTCAGATTTCTGCATAAATGACATTCAGTTCTAATAAGCTTTAAACACCAAAACAGTCCCAAATTCGAGATAAAATGACTATTATCCTCTTCAAACTCAGAATCATCCAACACACCCGACTACCAAGGCCACAAACTTGAAAGTAGAAACTTACCCAACTTCCACTTCAACCCAAAATTACTCTTAGTTCTCTATAGGTTCAACCCAACCCAAGGTAGAATTCCAGCACACGTTTTCTATATCTATAACAATACATGGATATTAGCAAAAATATAGTAGGTTACCTATATGGCTCAATCAATGGCTTCCTTGATATTGCTGAGGAGAAGAGGGTTTAGGGAGAAGACGTATGGAAGTTTTTTTTCCTCTTATGTGGCTGCTGTTGAAAACTAATAACAATTAGGGTTAGCAAAAAACCTAAATTAAAAAAGAGGCTTGAGCGGCAAACAAATAATTAATTTGGGCTTTCCCCCACTTTTTTTGGGCAAGCGGGAGTTAATTGCTGGTTTTCTAAATATATTTTGTTAAATAAATAAATTAATTTCCAACTTATTTATGTAATCTCCAACTGATTTCTTTTTTATGTAATCTCCAACTTATGACAAAAATGATTTACACATCTATATTTTTACTTCAATAGTTGAATTCCTTAAATTATTTGAGATAGATCTACATCTATATTTTTTAGTGCTGATCACATTATCTATACCAGGTTGTATGTTTCAACTCCATTATGTCCGGTTGTATGTTTCAACTCCATTATGCTTCGTATTCAATGATAAAACAAAAGGAAGGATCAAGCTAAAATTGATGGTCTTATAGTATGAAAGACTTTTATTGCCCAAAGATGTAAGTGAGCCTTTAATTGAATTATCGTACTTTTTCAAGGAATTGTGTGCTAAAGTTTTAAGACAAGATGACTTGAATCTTCTTGACAATCAAATTGTGCTAACTCTATGCAAGTTGGAAAAAATATTCCCTCATGCCTTTTTTGACATCATGATTCACCTAACTTGCCACTTGGCATGGGAGGCAAAGGTGGCCGGTCCAGTACAATTCAGGTGGATGTATCCGGTGGAAAGGTAATCTCAATGTTTATATATTAATTTTATTCACGATTTGTTTAACTGCTGATGTATGATTCTCTAATTTCGGTATTTATGACACAATTAGGTATTTGCATAAACTAAAGACTTATGTTCGTAATAAGGCTCATCCATAAGGGTCTATTGCCGAAGGTGTCTTGGGAGACGAGTGTTTAATATTTTGCTCTTGCTATTTGCATCGAGTTGAAACTAAGTTTAATAAAAGAGATAGAAACGACGATGGAGGTCAACCGTCATATGATACATCTCCGTTATCTATTTTCTCAACACCTGGTCGAGCTTTTGGGAAAGGTGTACTTAGAGAGATGAGCATTGAACTTCATAAGGCTGCCACTCATTATGTCCTGCAAAATTGTGATGAAGCTTTGCCATTTGTCCAGTAAGAATTCTTCAACACTATAAATTCTTTGTGTATTTAATATATGTTACTAGTTATTTAGATCTAATATAATCATTTGTTATGTATGCAGAGAACATAAGAACATTCTAATCCAGTCTAGTGTTGATAATGTGGAGGAGTCACATAGGCTTCAATTTTCAAACTGGATTTCTAAAAGGGTATGGATAATATTGTATTGGAAAAATTATTGACTGTCATAGATGTTTCTTTAAAAACATTTTTTCCTTTCTATGCAGGTCACAGAACTATACAACGATGGTAAAGTTAGTAAACAAATGCTTTCTTTGGCTCGAGGTCCTGAAAGGCGAGTAACTTATTATCCTGGTTATTATATTAGTGGTTTTAGATTTCATACATTGCAGCGTGATGAGAATAAACAAACACAAAATAGTGGAATTATGGTTAAGGGGGAGAATCAGGTTGACGATGTGCCTTGGTATGGAACCTTAGTAGATATTGTGGAGCTTCGTTACACAGAAGGAAATAGAGTTGTATTGTTCAATTGTGATTGGTATGACACAGCACGAAAAGGAACAGGTTACAAGATAGATCGTTATGGAATAATCACTGTTAATACAACACGCAAGCTAAATACTCAAGAGCCATTCCCATTAAATAGTTCTCTTGCCTCCCATTAAATTCCATTAAACCAAAAACCTATCACAGTCATCCTTACTTTTACATAATAGATACTTAGATGTATCAAACACAGCATTAATGGCTTTCATCAAAGCCAATTTTATATATGTCACAATAACTTCAGGCATAGCTATTTTCTCTATCACTCTCTGCAGTATACTTAAGGACCAGACATAATTATCTTCTTGTTCCGAATAAAGTTAGATAAAACCAACACAAAATGTCATATTGGTTGATGTAACTCCAACAATTTCTAACAATGGCATGCGGTACCTATTGGTCTTATAGGTACAATCAATTATTAAAATACGTGGAAATGAACTTAACAAGTCCAAACAAGTATGATGAATCCAAAACAAGTCCAAAATAATATTTTTATTTGGAAAACTCCTATGCCACTTAATATAATTATGCTCAAATAACTTATTCATCCATTGTTGCATTTGAGATATTTCAATGTTAACGTGCATTATATATAGTATGGATGCATTATGCTCATCTCTTCGTTTTAGCGTAGTCAAAATTTCCTTTGATCGCACCAAACTTTTTAATATATTAAGTAACAATAATGTCTCCTTAGACAATAATCTACCATCAAATAAATGAAGCTCCAAATGTGTTGCTGCTATATGATTCTACACTCCAGTAACTATTATCAACATGCAATAATCATCTATTTCTAGCTTCTTACCTTTTAATTGAAAAGAGCATCCATACTTTTTTAAACATGCGTATCTTCTATCCTCATCCTTTATATCCTTTTTGGGAATTCGCTCTCTATATTCTCCATATCTCTCCCAACCGAAAGGAACTCTAGTCTTCTTAGTTATTTTTCCATCTTGATCAAATCTTAATGTCACAATAACAAAACCAATCGCCCTTCCAACTTCACGAGCCCATCTTATTAATTCTTATCTATGGTTAAATATATGTGTATTACCAATTTCATATTATACATAAACTTACAAGAGTGTAAGCAAAACAATTAGTTATTCCAATTAAACCTGACTATATACACAAAAATTGGAATTATCGTGTTTACACTAACCTCATTCATTATAAATTCACTAGTACAATCCACTATATGTTCAAAATCCACATTTCGGTCGTATGTGTCTAGTAATTCTAATAGAAGTTGCTTTATCTTTATGTGAAAAAGAGAAGAAGGCTATAATGATTCATACCATTCTTTTTGTTTATGGCCTCAACACCTTATTGCAGAGTTGGTATGCCTTTATTCTCCCTGCAGTATTTACTTCCTTCAGGTTCCGGACAAAGGAACCATATCTAATAAGTTCATATTCGTTATTTGTATTTTATGTCATAACCCATTAGAAAATATGTGTTTGCAAAAAAAACATGAGACCTTTTTCATTATTTTCTTTTTCTTCTTATATAATGTGTAGGTACTCATTTTAAAATTGTAGGTTGATAGTTCACTATGGAACTAATCTTAATGTATTAACCTTTTCACTTGATCTATTACATGCACTATTTCTAAATTGCATTTTTACATAAGATTCTATTATGACAACTGTTTTTCTATTGTGCGAGGGGCTTTTTGAAGGTTTACATAAAATATTAGAGTTATAGAAAGAGCTATTCTACTTGTGTCAATTTTCTATGTTTTTATTGGAGCTTTTATCATGCCGACTTTGGGGAGTAGGTTATGACAATAAATCTAATTATGTGTCACACGAGTACTAACACACCTTCCATGACCTGCATATTGGTCAAATTAGACGTTATTTATTTTTTTAAAATTAACTTGGTATTACTGTTGATTTGATGCATACTATTGAGCCAGCTGACTACTATACCTAGTTGGACTTGGCATGTTATTTTACGGGTTCCCTCATGTAATTATGTTGAACCCTTTTTGCTTCGGTGTACTAATCAATGAACCCCTGAAACCTACTTTCTTTTTTGGCAAAATTTACCAAACTTAACTGGTCACGACATGTTGTTGATATTAATTAAGTTTTAGGGACTTTCGTTGACTGAATCCATCCATAAACCTAAACCTCGACAATCTTCGTAACCAAAGTGCCACGACAACATCCAAATATCACCTTTGGATGGGGGTAAGGAGCCGTTTATTTACTTTTGGCGTAGTTAGTTCAAACACACAAACGCAATCCACTTGCAGTCATGTTGATCAAAATGACTAAGTTTCATGACTTAACCAGTCACTCGCACTCGTATTAAAAGATCATCTCTACCCGTGGTCAACAGTCTATTCCCTGTAGTCATAGGTGTTATGCAACTTCTTCTTTGGGAGCTTTCATTTTAAGACACTATATAGTTTACTAATTTGGAAGATAGGGATACAATTTTACCTTATTAACATAAGGCCAAAGATAAAAAAGTAATACATACTTTTACCAAAATCATATCAAAGAACATTAAAATTACAATATATGTCATTTATCATTATTATCAAATTTCAATATTTAATTTTAAACCAAAACCTACAGCTGTCAAAACGACATCAACATACCCAAAAACTATTGTTCATTCTTCAACTCTCTGATAGACCACCAGTATCAACAAAAATGTAAGAAACTCTCTTCTTCTTCTTCATTTATTTCAGAAACTACATTGCATATTCTGCACCCTACATAACAGTTTTAGGTATTTTACCTTCTGCATCTGAATGGGTTTATGCTTGCATGTTTAAGTTTTTTGTGTTAAGAACTAATTTTAGTTAGACATTTCAACAAACACAGAGAAGGAACAATAATTTTGGTTGGGCATTTCAAGCATTGTAGTTTATGTTTTGGGTTTTGATTTTGGTTTTGATTGTAGTTTATGTTTTGAGTTTTGATTTTGGTTTTGATTGTAGTTTATGTTTTGTTCATTTTTCAACCTCCATTATGTTTGGTTTAATTCAAGTTGCTTTACAGTTTTGGCTTCATTTTTTAAAGTACTCAAACAATAACTCAAAATCAAATCTGATCACAAAATGAAGAAGATAGAGTTTAGCACTGAAGGCCACAAGATCGCACCACAAAATCGTGCAACAAAATCGAGCTTGAAATACCCGAACTAAGGAGAACAGAAATCACCCAAAATTGACCCTCATTCCACATGCAAATCAAACGAAAACGTAGCAAAAAAAAAAAAAAAAAAAAAAAAAAAAAAAAAAAAAAAAAAAAAAGAAAAAAGAAAAAAATGAACGAAAACCTACCAGCATATTGAAGCTCCAATGGCAGAACGAGAATCAGAGCTCCAAAACCTCAAAATCGAAGGAAAACGAAAGAGAAACCAAGACCAAATCGCGTGTAGTTTAAACAGCCTGTGGTAAACAAGTCATTTAGTTTGTTAGGTATAAAGATGGGCCAGGCTTTTTAAGAAGAATGGTAGAACTGTCTTTTCAGTTTTTATTTTTAAGCTGGGCCAACGAATCTGGGCCTCTTCTTTGGCCTAATCCAAAATAACAATTCTTTTATATGTATTAAGACCCAAACCAAAATACCTAATGTCTCAAATACTAATTAGTAAAGTTAATTATGTATAATACCTACCTTTTCTTTGTTTTTAATGGGTAACATCTTTTTTGCTAATTAAATGGTGAAGCTAGATATGTGTGCCGTAGTCAGACTGCCTACAATGGCAATTCTATTTTCATAGCACATGTATGTAACACTGTTTAACCATCTTTTTCTTGCATTAAACTTTAAATGACTAATGCAACTATAGATTGTGTTGTAGTTCCTCCCTTATATTGTATGTAGGTTATTTAATATATTTAGGTTTTTATGCCATTTGAGGGAAAGCCAAATGAAATTCAACAATTTGCACATATATTTTTAGTACCCTTTGCAGTGTCATTTGCTGTAGGTATGTCCCGTGCATATGGTCATACTCATAGCAATTGTGCGTTCAATCGTCTGGACATTTCAGCAGTGCTCATGAGTAAACTCTAACTTGAGCTTCTATACTTTTTCTAGTATGACATTAACAATTGTGTATCACTAAATATAGGTTGTGGATACCAAATCTGTTTAACTTCTCCCACTTTTGATGTTCGAGATGCAATTGCGATGTTAGTGGCTGTTTTGGTTTCCATGGTTGAGGTAAGATAATCCTATGCTAATGTAATTTAAGATCAGACATCCTTTTTTAAGAGTAGTATTTCAGTTGCATTGATTTAGTTTTCTCCTTGTCATTTTGAACTACAATTTATGGGGACGTATATGTTAGGTAGGCATCAAATACTTGTATGCCTTCATTATTCTTGTCTCGTGCAATGTATTCGGATCAAAGTTCAAATAAAAAAGTAGTTTAAAACAAGCATTAATGTTACTTCTACTATACTTCTAAATTCTTGTAAAGCAACTCCAAAAACCCACCAAAATGTTTGCTAACACCACAATCCATATCTACCATAGAACCAGCAGCCATGATGCTTCAGATTCCTAAGGTAACTAAGAAGATCCTCCACATCGCCAGAGTATTTTCGATTAGATCAGCCTTATAAAATTTTTCTTAAAATAAAATAAAATAATAACTGAGGGGCTTTACTTTTTAGGTTTTTTAAAGATGCAAGCAAAAACCTAGATTCTTTTTCAATGGATTTGCAGCTTCACTATCAAATATATTGGCTAGAAACATAGTAGTGCAGTTAAGGGACTCAATGTTTGAAAAAGTGTAAGGATTTTGACATAACAAGATAAGCACAGTTAAAGGAGAATCGACATGTTATGTTTTGAAATTGAAGTGTTTGAATAGGAAAACTTGTTGCATTTTACCGTTGTATTTAACTCAACTTTTGAAACTTAACTCTGTTTTATCCCTTTATTAATTACTAGTTTTGGATTTTTCCAAGTAATCATTGTATTCCATTTCAAATTTTTTAATATAACAAGCGAAGGCTTCATGTGGAAGTTGCTCAAATACTAACTTAGTTTGTTAGAGCATCTATATTGTTGGGATGTAAAAGAAAGTGTATCTTATTTTTACATCCCCAGTAATCGGAAAATACTCCAACCCAGAGGTGTATATGGATGTATATATATATATATACAAATGGCCGAAGATGGGAAAATTGATCTATATTTACATCAAATTTTACAACCCAAAGCAACAGACTCCACAAAAGAAAATCATGAGATATGAAAGCTAGTAGGGTAGAAAATGAGGAAAAAGAGAAAGTCACACTCCTAAACGTGCATCTGTTAGGTTACTCGTTGCACAAACGTTGCAGTGCAAGGTCTATTTCATTCACAAAATCAATTTTACATCCACATCAATTTTATAGAAGATATGTAAATTTAACATATATCCCATTGGATGAAAAACCACATTTACATATTCTAGAGGTGTAAATTAGATGTACATGTGGCTTTACACCTCCAATTGACACCTCTTGCAATGAAAATACTCTAATGCTTCCAGGTTATAAACACCTTACTAGATGGAGTTGTTGGCACAGTGACTAGACCTTATGACATTAATGTAATCATTTAACTTTTATAGTCTTGATATCTCAAATCTTTATTACAAGTGTAATCTTATTTAGGTGTAGGCCATGTAGGGCACTCTAATTTTGTTTGTTTTTATCATGGTTGTCAATGTGAATATATATTTACATATGTAATGGCAATTTTTGAATATATATTTCAATATAATTTTTTTAGGGAAAATGTCGGGCTATGATGATTGATTTGGCACGGAAGCATGCGAGCCATACAAATTGCTGCTTTGTTTATGATTGGGTTCTCTATATTAGGTGTGGAGTTTAAACTTATATGTTAGATGGTAAGTGTTTCTCATGGTTTTGCAAAGTCAGTCACCAATTTACTTGATCATTTATAGAAAAGGTTGCGGCATTTCTTGTTACTCATATGTGGCCTTCCCAAAACAACAATTGTTGTTTCCACCCATGAACCTTTGCCAATCTTGGGTTGGTGGAGTCATCGATCAGCGGATCGAAAAATGAGGTGTTAGGGTCCCAGTAAGCCAATTGATGTGAGATCTTTGCTTCTAATAACACCCATTCTCCTATAAAGCATTCAACTTGTGAATTGTAGGTTACATAACATCATGTTTCGCTTTCCAATCATCCTGTAAAATATTAAGTTTAGACATTAAATTTCATTACAACTATTTTGAGGCTTCATTTTGCACCAACCCCTCAGCTAGTCCCTACATTTGTTAAGTTTTTTCCTCCATCCTAAGCACCAGCCATAGGTTCACTCCAACATCTCTAAACAATGCCTAGGGAGTCTTCCTCCTTCACCCACTTCTCCTCGAACTTAAAAGCATATTTGTTCCTCTTGAACCTTGGGCGATACTCAACGAGAAAAGGACAATAGTCGACCCCACAACAGCTTCATGTGTAACCTGAGGAAAGACAATTGCCAATCAACACCTAACTGTGGCCCTTCTTATCTTATTCCTCGGATTTCTCTAGTACCTGAAATCCCGGCAACTTTTGGCACCATTTTCATATGTCGTTCACTTTTGCCTCCATATTACGCACTATCTTGGCATATTTCAAAGGTCTCTCCCAACTTAAGCTATCGGACCACACCTTTACGGTTGCTTTGATATTGATTTCTGTCATTATTTATGTGTGTTTGTAAGTCATAAGGCATGGAATTGCACTAGTTTATCACTTCATTCATATTTTATGAATTTCATAAGTTGTATTGATTATAATTACATAAGTTCTATTGATCATAATGCTTGATTGATAGAATATGTAGATTGAAGTTGATGAATTGATGCAAATTTTGCTATTATTTGCAAACAACAATCGTAGTATCGAAATGGTACTGTATCATATTGAACAATCGTAGTATCGAAATGTCAATCCCGTATTGTATCGCACTATTTGCAAATTTCGGTACTGGGAGCATAATGACCTAGTGAAACTTAATTAATGCACCTAGTCAACTTCATGGTCCTACCTCTATCACGACGCTCCTCCACCCAACCGCCATGCCATGTCATACCTCTCTAAGTGTAAACATGCCCCACAAACCCCAGATCCAAAAGTTGCATTCTTGAAATAAAGTTCTGTAGAAACTGAGGCCTGTTGTGGGTAGAACCATTCCCTCATTCTTTTTCATGGCTCCATGGATATTCGTTAAAATTGCCGCCACAAAACCACTGTTGCTGAGTTAGTGAAGGCAAGTTCTTTTCTTCCCTATATTGTGTGTCATAGGCCTAGGTAGTGAGAACAACATTATCTATTCCCAACATAATAAATAAAGCATCTATGACATTTTGTTATGAAAATTGAATCTCCACCCCAAGACTAGCATCCCATCATAAACTTAAGTCGACAGCCGTACATATAGGATCCACATTAAACCCATTAACAAAACCCAACCTTCTTCTTATTCCACTAATTTTGCCACTTTTTATTTTAGTCTCCATTAGGAAGACGACATAGGGTCTCCGTTTACAAATGAGTATGTGAATTTGTTATGTTTGACTTAAGTTCCAAAGGAGGTAGACTTGCGCTCAACACTTGCACCACGTTTTAAGCCCAAAGTATTAAACAGCTCGCCCATATTTATAGGCTGCCTAACGTTGACTAACTAAGAAGGTAGCCCAGGTGGATCCACCATATGTAAATCAAATTGCTGAGGTGGTCCATTGCATACCATCAGATCCCCGATCCCCAAGACATGTGGACCGGCCTAATTAGGATAATGCATATAACTCATCCACATGGAGATTATTTTGTTGGCCTAAGTCATGGATGCCAAATACCTAAATAAGGGCCTGCAAGCTATGCTTAGTCTCACTAATATAGACGGGAATTATTAATATTTGTTTGCACATTATTTAGAATATGAGCAACTTTCATGAAGGCGTTGATATGCCACTAGTTAACTAAGAAACTAGGCATTTGAAGTCATTAAAAGGATAAAATATCATCAAATGGATACATTTTACGGTAAAACGTCGGCATGTTTCCAAGGAGGAAATTGGAAAAAAAAACCTTTGTGTTCACTAGAATAATGACCCAATTTTACTTCCACAAGGTCCATACTTACCATTTTCTTGTATTGTGATTCCAATCACTGTCACTACGGGACTGCAATATTATGTGTTGGGGTGAACAGTAACGTAAATTCATGTGCAAAATTTCATAAATGGGCACCCAAAGTTTGTAATTTACAAGTTTAGAAATCTTGTTTAAGACATTATAGTACCCTTGTATTTAAAACCTTGTAACACTATTTTCGAACTCTTGTGTTTTTATCATTCAAGGTTAGTGGGACATTTTGAGTAAATTACAATTATCGAACAAAGTGATGGTAATTGGAAAATGCAAAACTACAATTGCAATTCGATATGCTAAATTGTCACCCGGTTTGTCAATTGCATATTACCTAGAACATGAAGGCTTTGGTATTTAGTAATTATACATTGTTTTGGATTGTAGCATCCCCTAATAGAAGTTAAATTTTGTACATACTTCATTCGTATTCATATTGGAGACGATCCGAGCATGTTTATTTTTTATTTTATCCTTGTAAAATTACCCACCATAATTAATTTTTTATTGTTATTTAAGGAATTTTTTTATTTACATGTTAAGGTAAGGGTGTATCTTGGAGATTTTATATTGAATGCCCTAATTTTGCTACAGCACAATCATATCAAGTTGGTAATTGAAAAACAAACACTCGTTAATTGCGATTCCAATTTGCAAAAATCGAATGCCTCATTGGTAATTTCCAAACGACCTCTCCCATTTGATATTTCTCTTTTTCCATTATTTAAGTACCTAAAAGTAAAACAATGAATTTTATTGTACTTAACCATTATAATCACACAAAACCTAAGGGAAATATTATTAATATATATACACATATCATTGCCAAATCTCGGAATGCAAAATTATGGAACGCATTTGTCCATAATAGTGTAATAGTAGTCCTTAATGTTATAAATCTTTGTGTTTACAAGGATAAATGCCCAATTTTATTTCTTCAAGGTCCACTTACCTTCACATTGTACTAGGGGTCCTTTCCTTTGTAAATTAGCGTATTGCAATATTAAGGATTAGGGTGGACCTTAAAGTTGTAACAGAGGTACACACTCTTGTAAATGCTAACCCAAATGTTGTAATTTATAAACTTAAGGATACGGTTTATAATATTATGGAGCACCTTTTTCCATAATAGTATAACAATGATCCTTAATTTTGTAAACCCTTGTGTTTACAAGCCTAAGGATCCATTTATACTCCTTCAATGTCTACTTACTTTAGCATTGTACTAAGGGTCCTTTTCTTTGTAAATTAGGGTACTAAAATATTAAGGATTATGGTGGACCTTAATGCTGTAACACAGGTGCAAAGTCTCGTAAATGTGTACCCAAATGTTGTAATTTACAAACTTAAGAATCCATTTTACAAGTTTATTACATCCAAATTATTTTAATACGAATCCTTAATGTTGTGATGCATTTACCAAAATAAAGACCAAATTCATCTCCAAGGTCCACTCTTGCCATAACTTTGTAATTGAGATCCTTTTCGGATGTAAATTACGATATTACAAGTATATGGATACACTATATCAATTTATGGAACATTGATGTCCAAAAGATTGTAAATTGTATCTATAATCTTGTAATAGGAGGAGTTTACAACATTAAGGATTCATATTACAGTGTTTGCACATAACTATTCCATAACATTATAATGGCTATCCTTAATCTTATAGATTACAATACTTGGGTTCGAATTTTGCACATTGATTACAACATTAAGATTTACTTAAATCTATAATATTGTAATAGCCTAATTTACAATTAAAATGATCTCAATTACAATATTTTTGTTTGGTGGACCTTAAACAAGTAAAATTATTCCTTATTCTTGTAAAAACTAGAATTTACAATATTAAACACTCATGCTACAGTATTTGGGACTTGAGAGTTCCATAACATTGTAAATGTTATCTCTAATCTTGTAAAAACAAGGGTTTACACCATTAAGCAATCATATTATAGTGTTTGGGACATGAGACATCCATAACATTATAAATTGCATCCGTAATCTTGTAATAACATGGGTGTATAACATTAATGACTTATGTTACAATGTTTGGCACATGAAAGTTCCGTACCATTGTAAAGTAGATCCTTAATCTTGTAGAATACAATATTTGGGTTCAAATTTACTAAATTTTACATCGTGATTACAACATTAAGGTTCAGTTAAGCCACAATATTGTAATAGCTTAATTTACAATGAAAAATATCTCAATTACAATATTAAGGTAAGGGTGGTCCTTGAAGAAGTAAAATTGAGTTCTTATTCTTGTAAAAATCAAGGTTTACTATGTAAGGACTCATGTTACACAGTGTTGGACACGAGAATTCCATAAACTTGTAAAGTGTATCCCTAATATTGTAAAAACATGAGTTTACAATATAAAGGACTCATATTATAGTGTTGGGCACATCAGCATTTCATAACATTGTAACGTTTATCCATAATCTTGTAGATTAGAAGAATCAGGGTTGAATTTGCAAGCTTTGACATTGTTATTACAACGTTAAGGTCCACTTTGGTCGATAATATTGTAATAGCCTAATTTACAATAAAAAGGATCTCAATTACAATATTCAAGAATTGTTGGACCTTGAATAAGTAAAATTGCTTCTTCTTCTTGTAAAAACAAGAGTTTACAACCTTATAGACCCATGTTACATCGTTTGGGACATGAGTGTTCCCAAACATTGTAAAGTTTATCCATAATCTTGTAAAACCATGAGTTTTGAAATTGCCAATCAGGTAGTCGATTTTTCGCAAATTGGAATGGTAATTACGTATTATATGCTTGTTGATTGCCAACTTGACGACGCTGAGCAAAAGAAAAATAGGCAATTGATGGGTATCGATTTGATAGTCGATAAGTATCGATTCGGCAATTGATGGTAAAGCATTCTTTTTTGTATCAAAGGCAAGTGCTAACTTGTGAAAATCTAATACTTTGTAATTTTATTTATGTCAATCCATATGACCTAATACTTTATATTTGTTATAACTTGTATTTATTTTACCTTTAATCAATTCAAATGTTTCTTTTGGTAAAATCAACTTGTATATATAATATTTTAAACTAAAAATTAACTTGATAAAATCCATGTTCTTTGATTGTAAATTATTTGTTGAAATAACGTTTATATTTATATTTTTATACTTTATGCACATAAAATTGTAAATGAATGGGAGATATATTTGTATAAATAGTAATCAAAATAAAGATAAGATGTTATCTTGATTACTTAAACTTGAAATGTAATATCACTACAAATAAATAAAAAGTTGACATGTAAAAAAAAATAAAAAATAAAATCTCTAAATTTAAGTATTGAGGTGAAGAAGTACAGGATTAAATAGAAAATCTCTAAATTTGTCATTCATAAATTTTGAACTTTATGCTACACAGCAACAAAATACAGAGAGCAAACAAAGCAGCCATGGATTTCTCTCTCCTATCAGAGGCCTTGACCTCCAAATCGTATGAAAAGGTCGCCGATATCTGTGACGAGCACATGCTTCAGGTTTGATTTGGGTTTCACTCCATAAAGAAAAAGTTCAAAATTTCTGTTTATATTCTCACTCGCTTCTCTGTCTTTGTCTCTCTCTCTGATCGTACAGGTCGCAGCCGAGGGCGTTGCTTTTCAGGACGACTGGCCTTACGCCATTCATCTTCTCGGTCACATTTACGCTGGTGATATGTGTGTTTTTTTTTTCCTCTCTATTTTTGTTTCATTTTAAATATTATGATTTACTCTTTTTTAATTATTCTTGCTCCCCAACCCTATACCTCTATTTTAGCTTAATCTGCCATATCTTTTTTCCTGATGATGGTTTGAAGAGTAAAATATTGCTTTGCCATTCCGGGTTTTGATGAGATTTTCTGTTGCAATTTTGCATTTTATTGTTAATGTTGTTTTGCTATTTGGGGCATTCCGTGTTAAATCTGATTTCGTTATTTTTGTTCTACATTTATTTAGAATTTGATCTGTCGGGTGGTAAATATGCAGTAATAGTATGCGGTTTCTTTGGAAATCAATGCCTGCCACTCTCAAAGAGGGCAATCCAGAAGTCATTGCTGCTTGGAAAATTGGCCAGAAGTTGTGGATGCGAGACTATGGGGGTGTGTATGAAGCTATTTGTGGGTATGATTGGAGTCAGGAAGCTCAAGGTCTTGTTGCAGCCTTTTCAGGCAAGTTTTTCTAGATCACAAAACAGTATTGTCTATGTTTTGTACATGTATGATAATATGGTTTTTAGATTTATGAAAAATATATCCACTCCAGTCAAAAGAGTGATGTTGTTCAATAGTCAAAGAATGCTGAAGAATTGATTGTTATAGAAAGTACACCGTAGATCATTGGTAAACATTACTTAACATTAAACATCAGTAACATTAAACATCAGCCTTTTACGCCTATGCAATTCACAATCTTCTAAATTTGTTTATTTATTTCATTTATCTTGGAAGTACTAAAAAAAAAGCGTAGGGCTAGGCCGCTAAAGTGGGTTTAATAAGCCGATTTATAGCTAGCATGTTTTTGCAAGCTTTACAAAGTTGGAATATGTCAATACCTATCATGCCCGAGTATTTGTAGGCGGTCCAAGGATTTGTTGAGAAGGAGCAAGGCTCAACATTTATTCATTAAGGTCAAGAGCTCCTAAAAGTCTATCATACTGTAAATTGATATATGAGTTATGAGCATTAGGTTCACCTCCATTAGAAGAGGGTCACTTTTTCTTTAATCTTTTTACAATGTGTGCCCTGTTGAAGAAAGCTTGAGGATAAGTAGTAGGAAACTTTAAAGCTAGATTAGAAGGGAAATCTTGAAATTTTAGGTGCACACAGTTGAGGACCATGCCAGTCATAATACTGTCGTGTCTATGTGCCAGTTATAATACTGGAAATTTAGTGGTACTGTGCCTCTCTGCTTTGTGGGGGGTTGGGGAGATACTTTAATCCTATCCAAGGACTTAACATATCTGGCTGTCATGCTCTCAAATACAGGAATTTGATTTTGATTGGATGGCCATTTAGTTTTAATGATTTATTCCCAGTCCCCCAATCAAAAATCATTCAAGAACAAGGCGGTAACTTCTTTCCCTATCTTTTCCCTGCTGTCTCTCTCCTCTCCGTCGCTCTCTTTTCTCTGTCACTCTCTGTATTCTTTGTTACTCTTTCTCTCTCTCTCTCTCTCTCTCTGCCGCCACCACCTCTCTCCCCCACCCCCCTCTTTTCTGCTTTTTTTCCTTTTATTCGTCCCGGTTTCACCACAAAACCAACCGAACCGAGCCGATTTCTCAGCGAACTGAACCCTTCAGTTGTTGTGAACGTATTGGTCGTTGCATATAATGATTCTAAGAAGGAAATACTAAAGAACAAGCGCAATCTGACTTAAGACACAAGTTGTCAAATTAAAGATTTCAAAAGACAATAATTAGTGTTTGATTGTGCTACTTAACCGGAGATAGAAAAGTCTACTGAATGGTGCGTTTCTGTTGGTTTGTGTAAGGGCTTCACTGCTTTAGTCTTACTTTTTTGGTATCCTGTCGTGTGGTTCTTTGGTAGGAATCATAGTTTAGTAAATTGTACCACCCAAGCCCATAGTCTGACTTCAAATATCATTGGTTGTCTGTCTTATCTTTCAACTTTTATACATATTGAAAGCTGGTGTGGCCAAGATTGGATTATCTTCTGTTTTGCTAACCTTGCACAATTAAGGGGATGGTCTCCTGATTGCACATAAAAAGTATAAGTATGTTATGATTGTCTACTGAGAGGTGTTTATTTACAAACTTCTCTCTATATTTTTCAACTCACTAAGAGTTCCTTTTATCCATTATCTAGCACTTCGTTAATTGAATTGTCATATGCCAAGCCTTTCATGTCTTCAATGTTACTAGAATTAATTAGGTGATATCATTGTTGCCTGTTCTAGTTCCTTCTGTAAGGTTCTTTCCAAAGCACAACGTTGTTGATGCTTAATAAAGTGCTATCTTTCAAGATGAAGACCTTCATGCTGTCTTTAGTATTTTTTTTTTTTTAAAATTATGTCTCTGGGATGATGATTTAGCTGTTCAAGCCATCGGACAGTCAGGATGAGGTTTATTTCATTGTGTCTTTATACAGTTCCTTTATTGATCTAGGAGTGGGAAGTGACAGTATTTACTCTTGTTTCAGTGGAGAAATATGTCTAAGCACTTTCCAATCTGGACCCAATTGTCCAGTTCAATATATCATGTCATGCTTATAAGTTCTATGTGGATGATTTGCATAACATAATCTACACTTGAAACTTTAGCTGAATTGAAAATATAAACATCTCTATAGTTTTGTGATAATTGTTGATTAGGGGATCAACACTCAAATAACTCTGTTTCCTTCTTTTTCTGGTGTTTAAGGGAGCTTGTAGAGTACTAATTCTTATGTTTTATGCACTTTTTGCCATCATTAATTGTCTTCTGAACTTCTTGCAGATCTTTACACAAAGAATATGTTTCAGCTCCTGCAGTCTGCCTATTCTACAATAAGCATCCAAGACACAGCTCTCTTCCTTGGAATGAGCGAGGATGATGCCACAACTTGTAAGCTTCTGTTTTCACTATTGTATATGTTCCAAATTGCTCTGGGGGTTAAGTTTCTTTTCTGAAAAAATGAAAAACAAAAATCTTAATGCTTTCCCCCGATAGTAACCCTATTTTGTTGCTCTGCACATTAAGAAGATAGGGAATTGCCCAAAAAAATCAAAAAACCAAAATCTTTTTTGTCTATGAGAAAAGATAGTAGATGTATCATTGGGAAATTAACCATGTTACAGTTGGAGGTATGGCCTTTTTGAAGTATATTCGTCCTGAATAAGTAGATTCTCTGTAAAAAGGCTCCGCTGCTTTAGGAGGGGTAATTTTTTAGATTTACAAACATAGGAATTTATTATCCAGTATGATAAACCAGTTGAAAAGTCACTAAGAAGCGTCAATGGATGATTGGAAAAAGATTAAAGGCAGCTTTGGTGTAATTTTGTTCCTACCTAATCATATTGTCTTGAATGAGCCCTAGCTGTCATATTAGAGTGGCAAGTAAATGTCTATGTTACGGTGGATTTGGGTGTTCTGTTCATACTGTTGGTCCAATTAAAATATAAGAAGAAAGGTGTACCTGCCTACATTTCGGAGAATTTGGATGTAAAATCTGGGAGAACTTCAGGAACCTTGATTAACTACATTTTTTCATTGCCTTTTCTTATATTCCCTTTATAAAACAGTTTTTTTCGCTTTGAAGGTTACCAAGTCTTCGATGACTGGACTTGATGACGACGCTGCTTGTCATCAATAATGACTTATTTCCTTAATAAAAAAGAAAATAATATTTTATTATTTTTTCCATTAATTGCATACTTATGCTTTTAGGCCTGTTATCATTTATGTTGCAAATTCTTGAGATTTGGTTGTCATATGCAGTTGTACAACAGCAAGGTTGGGCTGTGGACCCTGCTTCTCAAATGGTTACCGTGAAGAAGCAGCCCATTGTTACAGAGCAGAAACTGGATGCCAGTAAATTGCAGAACTTGACAGAATATGTATTCCATCTAGAGCATTGAAGTAGCTTTTAAGAACCTGAGCTGTGAATTGTCTTTTCAATCAGCTGCATACTTAGATCATGTTTAGAAGAGTAAACAGGATCTCAGATTTTGTATTTATGCAACACTAAGGGTTCCGAAAAAGTAAATTGCACAAACAAGTTGAGAACATCATGATGTTATCTTTGTGTAGCCAAACCCTGATTGCATGCATCTCTTACAAGGTCAAGTCTTTTGTAGTCTAGAGGGGAGGAAACCTGTTTTAGCAAGTAAAGATTTGTTCTTCTAATTGCCTTGTTTTCATGTAGTATGCTTTCACACCTGCCCTCAAATTTACTACTTTTTAGACATGTTATCTTTTATTTTGCACGACGGAGACTGAGCTCACCGATTACTCGGATACCTGGGATTGGTACCGGATGGCTAACTCTTTGAGGAGGAAATTGCGATGTATGCATTACCATTGTTATGTAATCTTTTAAAAAATTTGCAGCAATTGGCAGAATTCACAGCTTGGTCGTAGAATGGATTGGTTCATCGTTTACGCTATTATATTGCCTTTTGATCCAAATTCAACACGCCTGCCTGCTTGCTTGGGGAGATTTACAATTCTTTCTAACACGGTTTGGTAATTACGAGCCTCCCACGTGGCATGTTTTAACTGGATGACATATAACTCGGGATGCCACGTTGCAACGTCCCGGAGCTTTAAAAGGTTTAATTGCTTCCCAAGAAACCCTTTATGATACGATTACTAATCACATATCATTAACTTAACAGCTGAGGTTAATTACAATAATAATTAATTAGTCTAACAACAAAAAGGAAGTTAAATTGATCAGATGCTCCTCTTCCTCTTTCTCTTATTTTCCTTTGCTGCGACAATGACAAGATTAAGAGGCTCTATCAACTTGTACAGTTCCGAAATTGACCGGAACCTTTTCTTCCTCGGTCCGAAACTCACTTCGTCTTCGTCTTCGTCTTCAGCGAATAATGTAGGCGGAGCTGCTCTGCTTTTGACATCGCTTCCTTCTTCAGTGCTGCCGCCATTGCAGCACGACGATCCGCTGAGTTGTACGAGAAGCTCTATTGCGTTTACTTCCAACTCTGAGAAGATATTATTTGAATTTGGGATCATCAATGGCTTCTCTCTGCTTGCTGCTGCTGCTCCCATTTTTAACATTAATTTGTGTTTTTATAATTTATGTTCTTAATAATAATAAATTAGTTGATAATCGACGATCGATGATGAGCGATGAGAAGAAGTTGCAGGTGCTGTTTGCTTTATATAGACACTTACACGCATAGGCACAGTAAGTCGGCGTTTGTTTGTAGCGTTTCAATTAGGATTTCCTAGTTGCACAAGGAAAAATGCGAAATGACCATTTTGGCCCTGGGCTATTTGCGGTCCATAACACTTACCGGACCAATGAGATGCCTTGTTCAATCAAATCAAAGGTGGCGGTTTGTCTCAAGGCCTGGTCCGTCGGTTAAGGGACAAGAAAATGTTTATAGGGTTATGTTAGGTCAATTCTTACCAGCGGCTGAGGGACAACAAAATGTTTCTGTTTTTTGGGAGATACACAACATAATGGGGAAATTTTGGAAAGTACCCAAATTAATGCTAAAAGAGTTAGATTTTTTAGATTTTTTGCAATTTGAGGGGACTTTACACCTTTTTTTAGGGATTCGAGCAATTGAAAGCCCTCGAGAAGGTTCGAGGAAGCCTGCCTCAAGTAACTATATTTCTAAATCTTGAAAAAAGTTGGTTAAAAGTCATGAAGGTGTTAGAGAAATGGTTAGTTCTCCCAATTTCTCAACCAAAATATTTCTGAAGTGTAAATATCACATACTTGTAATATTGGATTGAAAGAGCTAACTTGTATGGTATTCTACTATGAATGAATTTGTAACTTTTTGAGGAGGAAATTGTGATGTTTGCACTACCATTTATGTTAAGTATGTAAAATTCAACAAAATGCACCAATTGAGATAACTCACTCAAATATGATTTTCATGTAAGTTTGGAATGAGTACTTTCAAGAGAGTAAGCCAAGTATTATATCCTACAATTGTTTTTGCCTTCTAACTCAACATGTAGGGGTGGGCACAATTTCGGGTTAACTGGATCAAACTGTCCAACCCGATCATAGTGGGTTGGGTTGGCCTAAAAATGAGCGGGTCTTGGGTTCAGAAAATCAAAATCGCTATGAATGGGTTGGAACCAAAACTTAAAAGTATGCTTAATTTTGAGTTAACCCGATCGAACTGCCCAACTCGATCACAAAAAATTTGAGTTGAGTTAGGTTGGTCTAATAATAAGTGGGTCTTGGATCCAAGTAATCATATATAAACTGCTATATATCGAGTTGGGTTACAAGTTGAAACTAAAATCGACCCAACTCAACTCATGTCCACCCAATCAACATGCGCGCTTGCTTGGATATTGGAATTGTTAACATGGCTTGATAATTACAATCATGGAACCTTGACTCATTGGCAACTTGCATGTTCATAGAAATTTCTACCCTGGATTCATTGGTTATAACTTATAACCACTAGAATAATACACGTGAATGAGATAAGACAGTGTTCTCAGATTGGGTTGAGTCCATTAGGAAAAATTTCACACCAAAAAAAAAAAAACAAAAACAAAAAGTACAAACTAAATCCAACTAATGATGAAAGAAAATCAAACGATAACCTTAAGAGAACATTCTAGAGTCCACCAGGAAAGATGAGAGAACTCGGATCCCAAATGTACAGACTTTGTATTTTACTATCTATTGGTTTATGCCTATCAAGCTGCTCTTGAATTCTTTCTTCCATATGTTCTATATCAGTCCCCTCCACTTCACAAGAACTCGACCTATGTTCATGGTACAAAGCCTCATTATCACCATGGAACTCATATGAGTCAGCAACATGCAGGTACTAGAAATCCCCATGGAATATGGAAGATCCACCACATAAGCATTATCATTGATGCGCTTAAGCACCCAGTATGGACCATACTTCCTTGGCTTCAATATATTGTAGGTACCAATTGAAAACTGCTCCTCCCTCAGGAACACCATCACAAAGTCTCATTCCTTAAATACCTTCACCGACCTATGTTTGTTTGTAGCTGCTTTGTGTTTGGCATTAGTTTGCTCCAGCTTAATTTTAACCTCTGCTTTCACAACATGTGCTTCTTCTGCCATATTCTCACCTGCTACACTTACACCATGGCTTTGAATCTTAACATAAATAAACTAAATAATAAAATAATCATTTACACCCACTTCACATTACTTGATTGTTTACATAAAACTTGACCACGATGTAGTGAAAAAACTAGGCCATGAGGAGGTTCTTTGCACGACCCGAAAATTTATTTGATTAGAATCAAATCTTGTACACATCGTTTACGCATATTCTATTCACACTAAATTTGTGACTTGGTGGTGACATGCGTACGCACTCGACCAAAGAAGGAACAAAACTCCTCCCATCGATTGAAAAGAGGGAACAATCACATTCAATTGAACTATAAAATTCAATTCAACTACTCAAAATTATAAGTTCATTTGAAAAAACTAATAAAAATCATATAATAAAAAAGTCCAAACCTCCATCAACATCTTACAAAGTTCATAATCGTACACATTCATCAACAAAAGAGAAACCAAAAAGTTCATCATGATCTCACAAAACCAAATAAGTCCACAACTTAATAAAATGTAAGCACAAGTAAATCCAAGTCAACCATTATAAAACCAACCACAAAGAAATATTAACAACAAACTACACATTCATAAAATAAAATCCCACAACTTCAATGAGCTCTTATGCTTCCTCATTCATAGCTTCAATCAAAATACAAATAGATGTTCTCTATTTCATTGATATATTCTTGAACAGGAACCTAACCATGTATAAAAGAAAGACATTACAATTATTTCAAATAGAATGGGAACCTAACTATAAGAGAAAACCCTTTTTTATTTTTTTTATTTAAAGAGAGTCATTAAATATGAGAATGTTACATATTCCTCATTATTATCAACCTCCTCATCTTGAACGGTGATTCTTCTAACTTCATTATTATTAGAGCTTGAAGCTAACGGCATAAAAAAATTAACATATAAGAGAAGCAAGAGAGAAGATAACTTTTTCCTTTTAGTCACCGACTCGCCGAGAAACAAGAGAGAATCAAAGAAGGAAGACGACTACGAATGAGGAGGAATGAAGGCTCCATTTGGAATTGCTTTTTTTCTCCAATAACCTGCTTCACTTTAAAGTTAAGTAGTTAAGGTGTTTGGTAAAAATAAAATATCCCAATTATTTTAAAAGCAGTAGCCTTTTAACAACAGCTTTTAAAAGCAGGCTCTGGGGTGCTTTTCAAAGCTACTTTCAAAAGAAGCAAAGATGAACATTTAATGAATTTTTTTAATGCCCAAAATACCATCATTCATTTTAAAAAATGACACAACTTCCACTTCCACATCCAACTCCACCACTTGCACCATCACATTCACTACCTCCACAACCACCGGCTCCGCCACCACCACCACCGCCACCACCACCGCCATAACCACCACCTCCTCCACCACCACATCCTCCAACTCAACCATCACCACCTCCTCCACCTCGTCCTCCAAAACCTCCACATCCACCACCACCTCCACAACCGCCATCCCCCACCACCACTACCATAACCACCAACTCCACTTGCATCACCACCACTACCTCCACTCCATCACTACCTGACAGGACCCGACCCAATTTCCGCTTTGGAATTCGAGCCAAGTCCGGTGCGTGTTCGACACCTGGCGAATGTCGGACACAAAAGACCTTTTTACCCTTCTTGCTTCAAATTTTCTTTAAAAATTCCCTTAGACTTCTGCCGAAATTTCGGCAGAGTCTCCCCTGTATTTTGACCAATCCTAAAATTTTCCACCTGTTAAACAATCAGTACATCCATCCCAACAGCCAGAATATCTCAAATAACAGATCTCAACTCCATTTTTCCACTAATACTAAATATCAGAGCATACTCTAAAGTTTTCAAGGTTTCAAGGATTTTCTACAAAACTCTACCTTGGCGCGGAAGCTATGATTGGCCCGGTGGTGGATCCCGCGTACTTCTACGGCTTGGGGGTGAAAACAGTTTGAAGATGTGAGTGGACCAAACATGAGAATTCTTGAAAACAGTTTAACAATCATAATAACCCCCACTATAAAAATCGTTAAATAAGCTGAATACGTACTCTTCATTTAAAGCATACTAAACTCAAAGCATTCTATGTAAATCATATTCAAGCTCGATAAATTTTATTCAAAAGCACTGAAATCAAAGCTTGTATAAAACACTGAAACCAAACTTGTATAAAAGTACTGTACTCAAACCTTGTATAACTGAACAGAAACTATATAAATGTATCAATGCCTGAAAAATCAGAGAAGCTAGTATAAAATAGCTGAAAGTCATAACTGTATAAAAGAGCTTAAAATTCTTTAAAAATTTCCACCTAATTGTACCCCTGTTTTATCCGTCAATTCCCTGGCAGGTCTCGGGCGTCACGCAGGCTACCCGAGCCGCAAACTGGCGAAATCAGGGGACTATGATCAGCCTGTCCCACCGGCAGATTCCTCGATGACACCAAGTCAACTCGAGTCGCTCTGGCAGGATGCAGGGGACCGTAGTCAGCCTGATCCGCAATCCTGGCAGGTCTCGGGGACACAGAGTCAGCCGAGCCGCAATCCTGGCAGGTCTCGGGACACCAAGTCTGCCGAGCCGCAAATCCTGGCACTCACGGTCCGAGCGTCCCCGAAACTCGTGAGGCAAAGTCAAGTGCACTGACATAAACTGAAATCGGACTGGATGTCCGTAGACATCGGTCCAACTCTGGGTAATCACCAAAAATTAATGGGTACGAGGTGGTTTTAAAATAAAATCCTTTAGAAAAATCTGAATAACAACTGAAATCTCAAGTTGTGCTGCTATTTCTTCATAAGCCTCAAAATCTGTTTTCTATAACTCTTAAGCATGTAAAAGTAAGCAGCACACAACTTATAGAAATATTTCTGTATTAATCATGCTCGAAAACACAATAAAGCTTACTCAAGATCAAATAAGGAATTTAGTCAAATAAACTCGCTTATAAAAACTCTTTTATATAAAATCAATATAAAATCACTTATAAAATCTTATTTATGGAAAACCTCTATATAACTCATTTATATAAAATAATTCATGAAAGAAAGTCCACTCACAGATGGTCCGAGCTACTTTGACCCTTCGAAGGTCTCTTTTGCAATCCTGTCGGGCTCCTGGTGCCTGATTACCCATAAAGATTTAATTAATAAACTGCTGAATAAAAAGAATTTCAACTGAACACCCTGCCTCCGGCTCCTAGAAATACGTGCACTCGTTTCAGGTTACTCCTATGCCCACCTTAGCTTTTCGGATAGTTAGACCGGCCTTAAGAGACCCGAAACCTCAATAAGCGGTAAGCTGCCAGATCGGCCGATCCGGGACCTCGTGGGTCCACGGTCTCCGATGGCCAATCTGGGCTCCTCTGAAGGTTCCTTACGGAGAAGCCAAAATCGCGTTATCGCTTAAAATCCAAACCCTAGCCCCAGGGTTCGCGATTCCGGAGTATCCGGGACTCCGATTCGCAATCCGTCAAATCCTACACGATCCTGACATCATGTAGACCGACATATCCGAAATCCAGCTCGATCCGATTATTTGACGACACTGCACCCACGGATCGCGCGATATGGAAAATCCGTTCAGGGCTCAAACGGACTCCGAATCGAGATCCGCGAAATTCCATGCGCTCGTGACGATACGAGGATCACAAAACTATACAGAATTACTTCACCACCCTCACCCACACGTCCCAGCATGCGAGGTCAGATTTGGGTGTCTTAAGCGATTTCGGGTGGCCGAAAAATCTCAGAACCAAGACTCCAAACTCCTACTCTAGGTAAAACACCCCATTTGGAGTCACTTTTGTTCTTGGACATACCCCAAAAAGTGACCCGAAACAGTAGTTCCGAGCGGCCGAAGTTTTGGCCAAACTTCAAGTCGAAAATCGAACCCCTTAGAGCTAAAATAGATCGAAACCCATATACCCATCAGTTAGAACACGAAAAATAGCTGAGAAACCATACCTTACTCGATTGATTTGGTGGAGAAACGAAGGAGAATTTCGAGCTGGAAGTTCGGATGGCTTCGGACGAACCTCCGTCGGAAAACATGGTTTTCCGGTCAGTTCAGGGCAGCCCCGGGGTGGAGGTCGGTCAGGTCTTGACGGCGAGACGGAGTCGGACCCGATGGTACCCACGGCGGAGATCAGCTCGGCCTGTGGTGGCCAGGCCGTCGCCGAGAAGGCGAAGGGTCGCACGGCCCAGTTCGCGCGGGAGGAGAGAGAGGAAGAGAGAGAAAGTGACGGGGGAGAGGAGAGAGAGGGGGATAAAAATCTGACTTTTTGCCCAAATTACCGTTTTGCCCTTCGCGATTTTTAGACCATATCTTCTTCGTTACAGCCCCGATTCGGGTCTACTCCGTGTCTACGAACTCGTTTCGCCGCGCTCTACGCAATAGCGCAAGCGGCATTCCCAAATTCTTTCTCAATCAAAAAGTCAATTTTTCCCCTATTAAATAATGCGAGGGCAAAATAGTCTTTTTGCTAGAAGATATTTTCCTTACTTTTTAGATATTTTCTTTCTTTTTAGATATTTTGGTTTGGGTTATTACACTACCACTACCACCACACGATTAGTACGTAACACTTTTAACATCATGTCTATTTTAGTCATTATTCACAGTTACAACAATTTTATATTAAAATTTACCAAACGGTTTTGACACTGCTTTTTGTACTAACAGCAGTTTAAAAATATTATTTACCAAACATGGAGCTGCTTTACTTTACAGCTAATTATTTTCAAAGGACAATAGAAGCAACTTCTTTAAAAGTGATAGCAATCTCAAACAGGGCCGAAGAGTGTCGAAGGAGTTATGGTGTAGTCATGTAGCAATGAAGAGCGACTCTACGTAACATGTGTGTAGGAAATAGTGAATCCGAAGACGGGAATAAAAATACCATCTTTGGTCTATTGCCGATCATCAACTTTTAAAATTCGATGATCTCCACATCCGTCCTTGATTTTCCCCTGAAATCTCCTCGTTTGGGGTTTGAGTCCCGATAGGATTTTTAGCATCCCAAGTAGAATTCAAATCTATTTGCACACAACAGCCCGAAGCTTAATAGAAATATAGCGAGTTTTTTTTTTTTTGGTAGTTGGTTGGAATCATGGTGACCTCTCTTGGGGCATTTTCAGTAATTATTTTTTTAATAAAAGGTTTAATTGCTTCCCAAGAAAGGAAGTTGCCTATTGAAATAGTGACTGTTGATATATTATAATATTAGCCTCTCTACAAGCGCTCCTACACCCGTGAGAGTCCTTCATTTGTGCTATGCACCACTTAAAGATTGTGCATCATCTGCAAAAGGGTTGAGGTTCTAATGTTATGTAGTATGGCAAAGTTATGGTTAAACTACACATTAATTGCTGCCTTTGCAGAAGTAAAAAATTAAATGAACAAAAAAACTGAACATAAAAGTGGAAAGAAAAAATAAATCAGTCAATTCTTAATGAACAAAAACAAATATGTGAATTCTTAAATTAAAGAAAGAAAAGCTACATCAATGTTCCTTTTTCTTGCTACTGGCAATGGCATAAATGTTTGTAAATCAATTATATGCAGTAGGCATGCAGTAGGACTTCATATGCTCCTGAACAACATGCATGATGATGGCCTTCAATCTCTTCCAAAATTCAATGAAACAATACAAGAAAACAAACAAAATAAGCAAGCTAGGCTTTGAATCACAACATATAAGCCCTTTCACATGTTATAATTTCTGAAAAAAGAACAACAATGCAATCGGATTGAACCTTTCAACTATTTGGATTCTTTTCCTTCATCTTCTCAGAAGCCAAACAGAGATTTGCATCTACAATTTCCTGCAACAAACTAAAATCAAAGGCGATTAGAAACAAACAAACTATAATCAAAGGCCTAAATAAAATTGAGAGATATTATAATCCTTACCTTTAATTTGAAGAAAAGGAACACCACCATATAATCTTGTAATATAGAGAGAGGATGAGGCAAAAGAAAACTACTCAGAGAGGATATTTGAGTTATAAAGGAGGTTATGGGATTGATTAAGTTGGAGGATAGTTATGAATTTTTTTTTTTGTTTTGGGGGAGTTTTCGTCCAAATTTTTTTGGTGAAGTCTGTGACCTCCACTGTTTTTGGCCTTGCTTTATAATAATAGAGATAATTGTGATATTAATTGACCAATTTTTCGAACCAAAATAGAAAATAAAGAAACCAATTGAAGAGTGAAGCGAAGAGAGAATGTTCATCCTCAAGAAAAGTTTGATATGAATAATAATAAATAGATATCATTCACTTAAAGGGTGAGGCTAATTACAAGAACAACAACCACTTGGAAGTCTAATTAATTTGACATAATCATCCTCCTCTTCCTTTTTGTTTCCTTCGCAACAATAACAAGATTAAGAGGCTCTATCAACTTGGACAGATCCGAAATCGACCGAAATCTTTTCTTCTTCAATCCGAAACTCGCTTCATCATCATCTTCCATTTCCTTTCCTTCATCTTCAGACACTAAGGCCTTGTTTGGTATCCTATTCAAAAGAGTAAATTAAAAAACTATGATTCTGTTTAAAAACATGAGTTTTCAAATAGTGAATTTAAGATCTAAAAACTTGTTTGGTATTGAACTCCAAACTATTTTAAGATCTAAAAAAATTGAAATTAAATTCAGAAAATCATAATCCTAGATTCCCAAATTGAAATTAATTAACAAAAGAAAAGGAGAGTGGGAGCCGGGAGAGGAAGGAGGATGAGATAGAGGCGAGAGAGAGAGAGAGAGAGAGAGAGAGAGAGAGAGAGAGCGTGTGGAGAGAGGGAGGAGAGAGAAAAATATATATAAAATCTCACTTTTTTTTGTTTTTAATAATGGGGTGTTTTTAATTTTTTCTTGGATCTGAGTTTTTAAAAATAGGCTTACCAAACAGGTTTTTGTGGTTTTGGACTTAAAATCTATTTTTGAGTTTATAAAATTGGATCCAAGTAGAATATCAAATAGGCCTTAATGTTTTGTATTTACAGAATGACGACCGCACCTAATCATCATGATGAGAAGGAGGAGTTGCTCTGCTTTTGCTTTTGCTTTCTTCTTTAGTGCTGCTGGTGTTGCAGCACGATGATCTGGTGAGTTGTACAAGAAGCTCTATTGCATTTACTTCCAACTCCGAGAATAAATTAACTGAATTTGGGATCGTCAATGGCTTCTCTCTTCTCTTGCTGCTGCTTCTGCTGCAGCTTGCTCCTGCTCCTGCTATTGTTGTTTTTGATTTGGCCATTTTTAACAATCAATGACAGATATTTGTTAGTTATTTATTTATTTATTTATGTGTTTGAATTTCTTTTCCTGCTTGGATTAGGAGTTCTTTACTTTTCCTACTTGGATAAGGAAATATGTTGGAAGGTGGGACCCGGTTGGTCCTCAAGGTGTAATGACCATTTTGACCCTCATTTATTACGACCCATAAGAGCTTACTGGACCAATGCCTTGTTATGTGTGCCACTTACCACCCCAACAACAAAATGCTTTTTTCTTTTCTTTTCTTCTTCCTTGGAATAGACAATAATGGGGAATTTTCTTTTATGGTTTTTAATAGAACAAGCATAAGTTCATTAATATATGGGCAAATATATACAAGAGATGTACAAGAAGAATACATCCCAAATGGAGGTTCTTGCCCAAGATTGACAAGGAGTTATGCAGATAATAGAATAAAGATCTTCAGTTGGGTATTTTTCAAATTGTCACCTTAGAAAGGTATAGTGAGATTTGGAGAAGCGAGGGAAACTAAGTCCCCGCTATGTCGGACCCAATGAGTTATAGAGTGTATGGGGGCCAAGGAACTTACAGGCTTACTTTGCCTGCAGATTTATCACGTGACTTGATGTTTTTCATATCCCCATGCTCCGAAGAGATAAATTCGATCCATCTCATGTGTTAGAAGGATAACCAGTAGAATTTAAGGCTGATTTCATTTACGGGGAGCAATCAGTTCAAAGGCTATATGGTAACCCAAGTAATAGATGCGGGAGCAGTCCCTTCCCCTCTTCGAGTGACAGGCGTGTAAATTTCGAGGACGAAATTTTTATAAGGGGGGTAGGTTGTAATGACCCAAACCTAAAATTCATAACTAATGAATAATTTATTTTGAGAAAAGACAATTTTGCCCTTGGAATATTTTATTAAGAAAAAATTTACTTTTTTATCGAGAAGGAATTTGACAATTCTACAGACACCATTGCGTAGAGCACGGTGAAATGAGTTCATAGACACGTAGTGGACCTGAATCGGAGTTGTAACGAGAGAGTTATGGTCAAAAGAGTCTCAGTGGCAAAATCGTAAATTTTTCGAAGTTGGTTTTTATAAAAACCAGCTTTCTCTCTCTCTCTCTCTCTCTCCGCCCCTCCTCCTTCTTCACCTTGTAACTCCGGCCACCGGCCACGGCTGTGGACGGGGCCGGTACCAAAACGACCGGTACGACGTCCTCTTCCGACTCCAGCCACCTCCCGTCGTCAGCCTCCGCGGATTTACCGAAATTTGGAGAAGAAACGGCCGACGTCGTCCAAACTTCAAAGCCGCCGATCTCCCTCCTCCGGCCACCAATTCCGTCGACCCAGGCACCCGGGACCAGGCAGACCCGCAGGAAGGACCTTCAGAAGGTCTAGCTAGCTCGGACCAGGAGTGAGTGGACTTTTCTTTTTATAAATGATTTTATAGAAATGAATTTCATTATTTGATCTTGAATAAGTTTTATTAATTGTGATTTTTCCTAGCATGCTTTATGAAGTTAAATATCTTACTTATATGCTGCTTAGTTGATTATGCTAAAGAGTTTGAGATTTATATCAGATAAAATAGCAGCATCGTTCAGATTTGCCAAAATACAGTTATTTGTCAGACTTTTCAAAGATATTTTATTTTATTTTAAACCACCGTGAGTACCCAGCTACAGTTATTACCCTCAGTTATGCCGATGTCTACAAACATCCAGTTTACTTTCAGTTTTGTCAGTGCACTTGACATTTGCCTCACGAGTTTTGGGGACGCCCGGACCGTGAGTACCAGGATTTGCAGCTCGGTTTGACTTGGTGTCCCCGAGGTCTGCCAGGATTTGCAGCTCGGTTTGACTTGGTGTCGCCGATGTCTGCCAGGATTGCAGATCAGGCTGACTACGGTCCCTTGAATCCTGCCAGTTTGCAACTCGGGTTGACTTTGTGTCACCGAGACCTGCCAGCGGATCAGGCTGACTATAGTCCCCTGAATCCTACCAGTTTGCGGCTCGGATAGACTTTGTGTCACCGAGACCTGCCAGGGGAATTGACGGAATTACAGGGGTACATCCGAGTGGTAATTTTAATTGATTGCCGTGCTTTTATGCAAGGTTTGAGTACATTGCTTTTATACAAGTTTGATTACAGTGTTTTTATGCAAGATTTAATTTCAGTGCTTTTATGCGAGATTTATCGAGCTTGAATATGATTTACATATAAATATATAAATTTGTGAATGCCTTGAGTTTAGTATGCTTCAAATGCAGAGTACGTATTCAGTTTTTACATAACTGTTTTTACAATGGGGGTTAGTATTTTCTTAGGATATTTTATGAACCTTTATTTTTGTCCACTCACATTTTCAAATGTTTTGCGCCCCCAGGCTGTAGTGTGCACAGGAAATCCACCACCGGGCCATCTTGCCTTCTGCGCCTTCTTGTTACGAAAGTGTTGGTTTGTAAAAAGACTAACTTATCTGTATACTATTAGAACTGCTCTGATATTTGCCCTAGATTGAGAACTGGACTGGGTTTTGTATCTTAAGTATGCTGGCAGTTGGTTGTGTGGATATTTTTGCTCGTTTTGACAGGTGAAAATTTTGGGATTGAGCAAATTGCAGGAGTCAAGGTCAAAATATAGTTCGAAGGGCAAATAGGCCAATTGTGCCCGACATTCACCAAGTGTCGGACACGCACAAGGTCCGACTCGAATTCCAAAGCGGAATTTAGTTCGGGTCCTGTCACATAGCCCATTACAATACGGCAAAACTCGAGCACAAGCACTCCAAATAATACTCAACGCCAAGCGAAAAACCTTTACTTTGATACCAAGCCACACTACAAGATCAAGTGGGTCCAAGCCACGCGAATGCCTGAGGCTTGCTAAACGGGTTGTGGTATGGATGGTTACGAGTATTCACGGGGCCAATTGATGGTCCAAGAAGTAGAAGTTTTGGGCTGCTTGGGAGCACCAAAACTCGAGCCCATTTCTTGAGCCCAAACATATGGGTAAGCATGAGAGAGAAAAAGTGGCCCATCACCTTAGGAAGTGGCCCAGCATCTTGAAAATCTCCAGCACATTACTAGAGCCAAATCCAAGACAAACCATTGTTAAAACCAAAGGAAATTCACGTGTGCAGGCAAGTGGGAGTAAAACACCCTTCAGACTAGCACCTTTACCAATTTCTTTCCTCTACCAACTCGTTCTAGAAAATAAGAAAGGAAATGAAGAGAAAGCGTTGCCAGAGATGGAAGGTGCCGTAGAGACCAGTTGTAGGAAGACTCTGGAGCTCCAAAAAATATTGTCACAGTGTGTTTGGATTAAGGAAATTTCCTAAAAAATGGGTTGAATCAAAGGAAGTGAAGGGAAATGGAGAAGAAGACTTGGCAAAATTGGGAGAACCAACTAAGGTTTCTTGGGAAGGTGCTTCCAGCGCCTATAAAATAGGGCATTTCCTACCCAGCAGAACAACACATCCAGAGGGAGCAAGCATCCTCACTCACTGCTAGAACCTTCAATTTCAGGCCCTGTTCTCCTATCTTATTCTCTTCTCTTCTGGCAAATCATCTAGAGCACGACCAAGTAATCGTCAAGCTGCTAGAAAATCTTCTCAAGCCAACCATCCTTTCATCCTCCTATCTTCCCTCAACAATTTTTTTCCAAATTTCCCTCTCCCCTAGCTTTGAACCTTTGTTTCTCATAAAAAATCCAAGCTTTCTCTCTCTAATGCTAAACTCATGAACGCTCAGCTCCTATGCCATAAGCTTATTAGTCCAAGCCATAATATTGATTTGTAAGCAGCTGTCTGTCTTATTGGTGAAAGAAACCAAAGTGCTTCCTAAGACTCCACGAACTTTTCGAAGCACTCTTGGGGCCTGATTCTAAACTCAGGCACAAGGGCAACTTCATCCATTTGCTCTTTACAGCAGCCCAGGCCCATCTGTAGCTGCTGGAACAAAAAAAAAAAAAAAACCCCTACAACAGAACTAGTGCTTCAGAGAGATCATAAGAACAAAATATTTTGCGTGAACAGTGAACCAGAAGCACTAAAAGTGAAAGGGCCTTATTTCTCAACATTTTGAAGGAAACATGCATCTAATGCTTAGGAAATGAACTTTAGCCACAACCTATACAACAAAAACATTCTAAATGGCGGATTGATTTTGTTTATAGTTGTTGAGCTAAACCTTTTTCGTTTTAAACCAAGTATCTTAGCCTAGTCTCTTTGAACACAAATAGAAAAGAGACAAAGGGAATAGATATTTACCCTTGATGACATTTCCTTGATTTCTAAAAAATGAACACCTTTGTTGGAAAGACCTTTTATTTCTTTTGATTTTGAGTCCTTCACCTTAAGGCTCCAAAAATGGAGTCCTCTACCTTACCACACCAAATGCTCCTAGAGATGAAGAGAAGGCAATCAAGAAGTATGGATGCTAGTCTACTTTTTGATTGGACCAATTTTTGGTTAATGGAAGATGAGATACAAAGATAATCACTCATCAACCAAAGTAGGAAACTAAAAACCCTAGCTAGGTTTTCTCCAATACTTAGCTTATATAGGACAACACAAAAAGGAAAGGGGAGAGCTCTCCTTTAGTTGCCAAATTTTTGGTGGGTATTGGGGCTCCATTTGGTCCATGGGTCATGTCATCTTATGCCATTTATCCCTTGGGTAGCCTTTTGGGCTATTTTGTCTATTTCCTTTTTAAATCATATTTAAAAGCACAATCCAATATTTCTATATGTCAATATTAATTCCACAATTATTCTTTTAGTTATAATTTAACTATTAAATTATAGTTATAGTCTTATTTAATTGACCCGATCAAATTATTTGACTTTGGTCAATTGCTCCGATCAACATGTTGACTTTTGACCGTTGACTTTGACATTTGATTATCAACCATTGACTTGTGTCTCCTCATTTGTGCCTCTAATCACATTCTTTAAGTGTGCAGATCCGTAGGTTCCCTTTAGCAAGGTAATGGGTTGACTCAACTCCTTAGAGATGATATACGAATTAAATTCCACAATTTAATTCTTCCTATTAATAAAGGTTAATTGAAACCTTTTAGGACATCCACAAACCATGGTTGTCGCCTAACAGCAAGTCATGATTATCCAAGCTAAATGAGACGTTGTGACAGAACCTATTCAAATTGGAATGACCGTGCAATTGAATCATTCTCTTATGTCAATGCTCCTTATTCATATTATTAGATCATGGAATCCGACTGTCAATATCTTAATGTGAATCATTCCTTTTATATGATTATCCTAGTAAGATTTAAAGACTTCTTCTTTCAAGTCTTATCCACTATTCTGCGCAGAGATTTTACCAATCATATCTTAGAGTATTCTCTCTCCTTTACTGAGAGTAGAGATTCCTTGTTGTACATTCATTTTGCTTGCATGACTCTATTGAGAATCCTGATGAGCACATTTAAGCTATGTCTAATTTAGCATGACCGTATAGTGCCCTCAAAGATTAACAACATAGCCACAAAACAACTATGATGCCTCAGGTCTAAGGATTAGTTTGCACCATTGCAATTTATGAGTTCTAGCTTGACATGTGAGTAAAGACTTCCATGTTGTAACTCATGTGTTGGATCGCGTTCAGTCTACTTGTTCTTCTACAAGCACCTATACACATATCAATGTGTTTCCACACTTAATGACTTGAGACCTTGTCATTCCCTACATATAGAGATGATACTGTGTGTACTGGTCAATATTGAGACTCAATCAATATTCCTATGACCAGGAAGATATTCAGGATTTAGGGATAATGAGAAGTCTCCATGTACAATCACATTATATAGCTCTCATATCTACTTGTGTATTCCTTGGATTATAGTTGTTCTACATATTGAAAGATAATATAGGATGATTTAATGTATAAAACAATATTTCTTGCCCATTGATAACATAATATGTCTTTTATCAAAGATGCCTTTAACTCTAACTATTACATAATCAGTTGGCTTTAAGGGCATATTTCTAACAATTCCATGCATGGTGGACATCCAAGAGGGAGTATTGTAAATCCATGTTAAGATGGATGTCCACCATATACCCACCATACTTACTTCTCCCACTATACCTTTGTGATGTGATTGAAACTTACCACTTATGTAGTCAACTATGTATTTCCTATGCCTATAGATAGGCACAAAAAATGAATGAAAAACACGAGATTGGATAAGTAGGAACTCATAGTTGACCTCTTGAAATTGTTCTTCCATTGTTTTCTCTTCTTCCAAATTTCTCTCCAAAATCTTCTTAATTTTATAACATTTACAACCCTATTCCCAGCACCCAACTATGTTTTTTCTTTTGAAAAAAAAAAACAACTATGATTCAATTGCACACTCAACGTCAACCCCCAACAACCAACTCCAAAAAGAGGCTTTGTGTCCATTCTTTTGTCATGATTTTTCAATTTTGGGGGAATGCAACTTTTCCTTTATGCCCCACTATGGACCACGGCCACGGACCAGCGCATCTTCAGGGTCAAAAAGGGAATTGTCTACATCAATCTTTTGCTCCAATCCTCCCCTCTGGTCGTCCTCTGGTTTATAGGGGCCCCACAGTTTACATACACGATAATGCATGCTTTTTAGTCGACATCACCACATCAAACTACTTTATTGATATTTATTTATACAAGACACTGTAACTGTTCGTCAGCTTGGTGGAGATAGTCAAACATAAAAAGCAAGCACAATGTTTTGCTCTCTATTGTTTTGACAAAACTTGCCTTTTAATATAAGAATGTTTTAAAAAATTATTAAAATATTTAGTAATTTAATACAATATCATTAATTCTTTTGATTTCATAATGAGTTTCAAACTTGGGTGCCATGAGGAGGAGGAATCCACCACCACTTTGGTGAGAATCCATTGGTTCATTATGTCAAAGTAAAAATAAATGAGGTACATGGAATGCTTGAGCTACAAGACTCTTGCTCAGTTTTCTTTTTATAATACCTATGAGTCCTTCCTCAATTCTAGTCATTAAAGATTCTGAGTTTTCAATCATGTACTTTTTAATAAAAATAAATACAATAAATAAACTTCTACAACACATAATATTATCTCGTAATATAATTTGTTCAATCTTTAAAAATTATTAAATTATAAATCCTCTTATCAGTTGCCAACTTGCCACTATATTCTGTGCATATGATTGTGTAGCAAAAGCTAAACGATAAATAGTTGGAAACAAAAGGACATAATGAAAGACTTAAAAAAATGCCTTTTTTTTTTTTCTTTTTTTTTTTTGGTTTGAAATGAATATTATTTACGAATCAAAATTGCTAGGCATTCCCCAAAATTCGACGGCTGGAAACACAGTCACAAGTGCAATGTAGAATTTAGGAACTCAGCTGAGCCGTTGGTTCAATATGGATTGCAGCTAAACCTCGATTTCACAGTCCCTTTCATTCATCCCACCATCTTCCTAAGGCCCTTTGAGTTCTTGGGTCATACGCAAACATCAAAACTGCTATTGGGTGTTTGAAATTTGAGCAAATTCTATCCCTTTGGACCTCACCAACACTCGAGAGTGTATTTCCTATAAATGGGTCTTTGAGTTTTTGGCTTTTCACCGTTTTGTTCGGTGTATCTAGCCTTTCACACTGTTGGGTTCTTGCAAAACCTTTGAACTTTAGGTTGTTCTTGGATTTTTGTTTATTTATTTAACGAATATGATGATGTTCAAAGAGTTTTGGGTAAAGAAGACATTGTTAGGTCTCGGGTTGGGCCAATTTCTCTCGCTTTTGATCACTTCCACTGGCTTTTCATCCTCTGAGCTAGCCAAAAAAGGTTTGATTGTCTTATTATTTGTTTTTGTGCTGTATAGACTTTTATATTTATGGATGATTGCAGTATGTAATTTTAAACTTCTGTAAATGCGAATAAGTAGTTGTGTGTGCAATGAGTGTAACAATATGATCAGTGTATGATTGCTAATGAGTGAAGGTTCTTGTTGTGGAATTATCTTGTTTCTATATTTTAAATTCTAGTGAAACTCTTCTTATTGTGATGCGTATAAGGTTGTCGAATCATGTACTCTTCTTTTCACTAAATTGTTTGTTGTGTTCCTTGTTCATTTAAAATATAAGGTCTTTTGAAGAGGACTCTGATTTGATAATTCATTTGGTGGTTTTTGTAGGAATTAATGCACCTACTTCGCAGTCTTTTCTGAACTATGTGCTCTTGGCAATTGTCTATGGAGCTATAATGCTTTACCGAAGGAAACCACTTAAGGTTGTCTTTTGTGCCTCTATATGATTGCCTTTTCTCTTTATATAGTTGATATGATTTCCTTTTCTCTTTATCTAGCCAAATGGATACAATTTGATTCGAGAGACCTATATCTGACCAAGTTTTAGTATTCTTAAATTTTATTGTATTGTAGTTTGTTAAGCAGCAGACTCAGAAAATGAATGTAGTAAAGATCAGTGTTATAAAAAACGCACCTCACTCCCTAAGCTTTGAGTTTTTGCCCCAAGGCACATTTTTTTAGCAGTTTACACAAAAAGCATATGCTTTTTGGCCAAGGGGATTTGTTAGACCCTGTAACTGTGACTCCTTTGAAGGGGATTTGTCAGAATTAGTGATTGTGGATAGTGCAGGTATAATTAACCAAATGATGATTCTTGGTAGTAGAAATGAAATTACCAAAAATAAGTGATATAACCTGCCCATTGGGATGATTTTCCATGCATCGATGATTGTCCAAAATGATGCATCACAAGCATATAAAACTTGTTTGTTTCCTGGTAAGGGGTGCCTTCCAGTGACACATGAGAAACTTGACTGATTTTAGTTGGTGGACGTTATGATTATGATGTCTGTCAAATGGTTTTGGGTTTTGATCTGAACACTGATGTTATTGGTTTAATTTAAGAAAGAGCTAATTCAGCTGGCTCAAAAGTCTAAAAAATGAACCTTAAAGTATTATTTTACGGCAGAATTATGAATGTAACCAACCAAAATGTTCTTAAATCATAAACATAAAAAAATGTATAAAGGCTTGTTCTTTATCTCATTTTGGAATATGTGCAGGCTAAATGGTATTACTATGTGCTTCTGGGAATGGTAGATGTGGAGGCCAATTTTCTAGGTATATATTTAACTACTCATATTTCGGAAATGTATCGTATTATTTTGAGTGAACTTATATCTTTTTGTTTTATCATTTTAAATTGGACTGGTATTTTGCAACTTGTGGAATCCTGAGGATGCATTCCCTACTTTGGAAAATTGCATTGGTCTTTTGTTCTATGCAACACCCTTTTTTAAAATGATATTTATATTATCAGTAATCTCACCCCCACCCCCCAGATTAAAAACATAAAAAAAGAAGATAAATTCCTGGCTCTCGTCACTGCACTTTATTATGACTGCCATTGGACGGATTACTTGAAAATGAAGAAATTCAGTAGTGAAAGATCTGGAAAACAAAACAACATCATATAAACAGAAATTTCCAATGCAACCACTGAATTAGAAGTACAGTGATAGTGTAGTCAATCCTAACATGCGTTCTGCTTATTGAATTAAGAAACTGGATAACTGCCATTTCTTTAATCTTGACCTATAAGAAGAGTTTCTGTTCGCTTTTTCTTGGTGCTAATTTGAAGATAAATTTGTTTGCTACAACAATTTCATTTTTAATAATTGATATCATTTGTTCTGCAGTGGTGAAGGCTTATCAATATACACCTATAACAAGTGTAATGCTGCTGGATTGTTGGTCTATCCCATCCGTTATGCTTCTTACGTGGGTTTTCTTAAAAACAAAATATAGATTTAGAAAGATAACCGGGGTGGTGGTTTGTGTTGCTGGCCTTGTCATGGTTGTTTTTTCAGATGTTCATGCAGGTGACCGAGCAGGTAAACAACATATGTCTAGTCCAATGTAGCTTTTTATATTTATCTTGGTTTGGTTGGTTTAAAACTTCTAACAGTAGATAACTAAGTTGTTGGTAGAGTATCATATGTATGTCTTTGTTGAGTGGTTTTCTGATGTTATATGCACCATTATGGCTTGTAGGAGGGAGCAACCCCCGTTTAGGAGATGTGCTAGTAATTGCTGGTTCTACGCTCTATGCTGTTAGTAATGTCAGTGAGGTAAGTAAACATACAATCTTTCTGGTTTCCAGGAATGACAAAAAATTTCTTAATATGACAATGAGGTTGAAGCTTGTGCCTATTTCCATTATCATAGATCATGATGTGATATCTACTAAGCAAAGGGTTAACATGGGGAAAGTCTTCATACAGATGCTACTTCGCTTTTGCATAGTTAATTCTTGATTCCCATTTCTTATGCAGGAGTTTCTAGTAAAGAATGCCGACAGAGTTGAACTCATGGCCATGCTGGGCTTTTTTGGTGCCATTGTCAGTGCTATCCAAATGTATCCTTTGGTTTTGGACCTAGGCATCTAATATTTACAAGAACTATGACTTCTTGGTGAACTTGTGGACATCTGGGATTTTTTTTAGTTGATTATGTTGATTGTTTTCAAGGTGATTCTGTGGCTGGAGAAATTGCTTATGTCGGGTTTTATTTGATCATTTATATTTGCAGCTTTTAATGAATTACTTTACACCTTGATTTCCGTAAATTGTGCTTTGAATGTCATAATACAAATAAGTTATCAATTGCAAAGTGGTATTGAGTGTTTTATATATGCGATTCTGTTTTCAAGTTGTAGCCCTTAATGATTTCTATAGAAGCATACTGGAGCGCAATGAGCTCAAATCCATTCACTGGTCAGCCGGGGCAGTATGTCTTTCTCTCTCTCTCTCTCTCTCTCTCTCTCTCTCTCTCTCTCTCTCTGGTTGCTTTTCTACAAATTGTAGGTTGCTAATCTCTGTGGTTGATTTTCTACAAATGGTTCAATGTCTATCCCTTTGACAGAGACAATTTTCAATTGAAGTTGTCTCTCTCTCACTTAATGTGATAGATCCTGAGAAACTCATTGTTGATGGAAGAACTTCACTTGGTTGAAGGTCTTCGTCAACAGGAACACTATGGACTACCTGCAAGAACATAAGGGGAGAAGGTTACCGGAGGGGATACCAGTGTGGTGCCTGCCAAATTGGCACTGATGGCTAAGTTAGTCTAGCTGGTGTACGGAGTAGTTTTTGCAGAGTATATATGATAGGCAAACTGATTTATATAGAGTTGACCATGTGGGAGGCCATTGTCGGTATGGGGACCAGGAGTACACTGCTGTCGTCTACACAACTCTGCGATGTACATTCACTTTTTTATGAGGAGGCACATGGCCCCAACCATGAAGTAGGGGTCAATCAGCTGATCTGGACCAGTACAGTCATCTCGAATTGTCACAAGCTGTTTCTCGATAGCCGATAGGCATTCTGCATTTCCCTCCACTGGTTAGATTGCACTGATCTGACCTAGCAGAGTAGAACCCATTGGTCAAACCTTAGAATTTGGTGTGGGCTGTTCCTGGGCTTGTTGAGGGATTTGTGGGTTGCTCAGACTACCAATAACACATATGATAGGTTCTGATATCATATCTCTACAATCCAGTCTAAATATACTCTAATACTAGATTAATGAAACCATGTATGACGGAATTTATTCCAGAGGACAAATACTAATAGTTTCCTTCACCTTGGATTACATAAAGCAGTGGTTTTTTTTTTTTTTAAAATAATAAAGAACAAATTTTTTGTATAAATAAGAAATTTGAACATTGATGATGACGACTTACAGATAGTTATGCTTGCCTTTTGACATTATTTTGTCCATGTTAATGCCAGGCACTTCCTTTTGTTGGATTTTCAGTGGCCATGTTCCTGTTTTACTCATTTGTCCCAGTCTTACTAAAGGTACGAGGTTTCTAACAGTTGATGTGTGCCCCTATTTCTAACAGGGATGAGTTGTCAGAAGCTTGGTGTATGTGAACATTAATCTGTATTTGCTTTTCGAGTCTTACGAAAATTCATTTATAAGTTTTTTAGAAGAAAAAATAATGATAATTCATTGCAAAGAAAATGAATATTCTGTTATGTACTATTGTTATAGAACTTTATGTACTGAATTTTGTTTGTCCTTGCAGACTAATGGGTCCACAATGTTAAACCTCTCCTTGCTGACCTCAGACATGTGGGCAGTCTTAATTCGCATTTTTGCTTACCATGAGAAGGTCTGTAAGCTAATTGTATTGGCATCATTATTTTTCATCATGAAAATCCATCATGAAAAATTCAGTCATCTGTAAGTTCTTTATATAAAATGTGCAATTGCCTTTCTAAGCCAAGAATCGTCTCAGGTTGATTGGATGTACTTTGTGGCCTTCGCTGGTGTTTGTGTTGGGCTTATTATTTATTCAGGGTACGTAGCTTTTATTCTCTTTGGAGTTTCTTTTTCTTTCTCGTGGCTTGTGAATGAACCTCCTAAATGCGAATAGCTCAAAGCTTGTTTTTGTACTTTCGAGCATGTCGACTTGCACAAACAACCTCACACTTGACATAATTACAACTGCTTGCATAATTGATCTAGGAAGTAACTAGGCGGAATGAGATTTGTGAAAGGATGTTGTATTATGGGATTTATGTTGACTAACTTAGGTAGAAGCCTAGTAATTACACTAGACCTCAGCTTGAAAATAAAAAAATAAAAAAAAGATTGCTGCTTGCCACTTGTTTGGTGCTGTGATTCATAGTTTTTGTTGAACATGAGTATTTTTTTTTTAATCTCCCTCTTATGCTAGCAGACGCTAATGTTTGCTTCATTATGCATGGTCCTTTACATTGGGTACAGGGGTGACAAAGAAGAGGATCAACAGTGTGCTGATGTTGCGGATGAAGGTGCAGAGCGAAGTAAACATTTTGACGAGGAAGCTGCTTCAGTAAGTCGAGGAACAACAGTGACCGGGAGCTCAAAAACAGGGGATAGCAGCAAGCATGAGATTGTTCCTGCTAGCAGTACAGAAGGAGAAGTCTCTGACAACAAGAGCATAGGAAAAGATGTTCAAGGGAGGAAATCATGATTAAGAATTTGCTTGTTGAAAATTCGATGGCCTTTATCTACGTTCCTGACTAGAGAAGATGATGTTCACTGCGGTAAAGGAAGTAATGTTGGCTTCATGGCATTGTTATTTGAACAAAAATTTGAATGATGGCTGTTTGAGGCATGAAAATTGTAAATGCACAATTTATTTTTCCCGCAGAATGTTGTTATTTTTAAGGTTTTGGGAATATAATTATTATTTGGTAGGTAGGTAGGTAGGTTGGTTTTGCATTTTAATAATATGAGTGTCAATTTTCATGTCTTAATCTTTGCAAAAAATCACGCAAATCCAAAAATGTTTGAACTATTTGATTAGAAGGTAGTCATTTAAGTGTTCCTTGAAAAATTGTCTATTTATTTCATCATAACTAAATGTCTTAATAGTTTACAGTTTACCTAATTTTCTGAAAGATGATCTAGAATTTAATTAGACAGTTTAGATCATTGAAATTAAAATGGAGCAGCCTCAAAAGCTTATTTGTGCAAGCCCATTCCATCTGAGTTCTGAGTTCAATTCTCCTGTATGCAAAAACTAACAATTGAAGAAAAAGAAAAATACCTAACAGCCATCAGAACTCACGCCCACCCAATTCCGTCAACCACCCTGATAATATTACAATAATACATGTTTATTTCCCTTAACATTTATCTTTCAAAGCAATTACAATGAGTAATTAAATAATCTTATGCATTTATATTTTCACTTGGTCAAATTGGTTTAATGTCATTTTATTAACTTTGATCAATGACTTCCTATGTAGGCTTGTGTGTTGTGAAAACTAACTCAATTTGCGTGCCAAGAAGTGTTCCACCCAAAGATAATATGCTAGTGGCCAATTAAAGAACTTCAACATATTCATGAAGCAATGATGATGAAGGAAAAAGTGCAACTAGCACAAAAAGAAAAGAATTGAAAAGAATGCATGAAGTACCACACCCATGCCAAAAGAAAAAAGGAAAAGAAGTATGGGATGGAAGCAAACAAGAAGAAATTGAATTCACATACTTGTAAGAAGTCATCCACTCCAAAGAAGCTCAAATTCAATGCATATTATCTAAAAAGAGGATGAAAGCCACAAGGAAAGGAAGAAAAAGAGAAAACAATTCAACAACGGAATTGATTCCAACTACACTAACATAGGCAAGATGAAGTGGGAGTTAGGTATTGCATTAAAATAGGAATGATGGTGTTGGAATCCATCATGATGTTTCTCCTTCTTAGCCCTATAAATAGAGAAGTCTTCAAGCTTCAAAACATACACCAAGCTCACAATTTTATCTTGAGCTCTCTCTCCTTCCTCCAATTTTAATTTTTTTAGTTTTATTTTATGGGAAACTAACTCCCTAGCTAAGGCTACGAAGAAAGCTTTTAATATGAGTATGTAATTTTTATTAGTCTGATCCAAACTTAAGCTTTAGGCTTATTATCACAAAACATCCCTGAGGTTTACGAAACTATCAGATTGCATCCTTAATGTTTTTTTGTGTCACTTATGGTCCTCAAAGTTAGTATGTGCAATCACAAATGGTCCCTGACGTTAGGGTCTGTCAAAAACTCTGTTAGTTTGCTATCGTGGGATACATATATATCACAAAACATCCCTGAGGTTTACACACTTATCACAAATGGTCCTTACGAATTTTTTTAAAAAAAAATTTAAAATTCATAAAATTTTGGTTTTCTTTTTAAAATTATTTATAAATGAAAAAACAATTTATAGAAGGATTTTAATCTTGAGGACCATTTATGAACCCTAAACCTTTAGTTTTTTTTTTTTTCATTTTTAAATTTTATGAATTTTAAATTATTTTTTAAAAACTTCATTAGTTTGTTGATGGCATATATATGGAGCCCACATCTACAATAATATAGTGTCACATGTATTTAAAATTTAATATATATTTTAAAATAATTATAATTCATAAATTTTAAAAAGAAAAAAAAAATTTATGAATTTTAAATTAAAAAAATTTCGTAAGGACCATTTGTGATAGGTGTGTGAACCTTAAGGATGTTTTGTGATATACATATATGCCACGTCAGCAAACTAACGGAATTTTTGACGGTACCTAACGGCAGGGACCATTTGTGATCATACATGCTAACTTTGAGGACCACGAATGACAAAAAAAAACATTAAGGATGCAATCTGATAGTTTCGTAAACTTTAGGGACGTTTTGTGATAATAAGCCTAAGCTTTAATATGAATTTGTAGTTTTGTTCAAATGGAATTTGTAGTTTTTCTTTTTAATTAATTGATGAATGTTTGATATTCTATTTCACGGGTTCAATCATGTTTTTCCCATTGTGTAATAAAACTTTCATGCTTTTAAAAGAGAAAAGAATTATTAAAGATTAATAGAATTTCGTTGAAGATTATTTTTTGATAGTTTGTTGTCAATGGTACAAGTTATGCTTAGAATACTTCTAAAGGAAATTAAAAAGAGCTTTAATTATTTTGAACAACTACAATGGAAAATATTTTGTGGATCAAATTAATAAGAGTTGCATGCTTATGTTAAAAGTGAATTAAATTTTCTTTAAATCAAATCCTATTTAAATCTACTTCTCTATCTTAGTTGTTCTGTTTCAACTCTGTTATTCTCTTTACACCGCTCTCTGTAGATATGACACTTGGACTTCCAAGCTACACTGCTATACAACACCTTCGCTTGGGTTTTGGATCAGACGAAATAAAAATTACACTCATATTAAAAGCTTTCTCCCTAGCCTTAGCTAGGGAGTTAGTTTCCCATAAAATAAAACTAGAAGAATTGGAGGAAGGAGAGAGAGCTCAAGAGAAGATTGTGAGCTTCGTGTATGTTTTGAAGCTTGAAGACATAGGGCTAAGACGGAGAAACATCATGATGGATTCCAACACCATCATTCCTATTTTAATGCAATACCTAACTACCACTTCATCTTGCCTATGTTAGTGTGGTTGAAATCAATTCCATTGTTGAATTGTTTTCTCTTTTTCTTGTGGCTTTCATCCTATTTTTAGATAATATGCATTGAATTTGAGCTTCTTTGGAGTGGATGACACCTTACAAGCATGTGAATTCAATTTTTCTTGTTTGCTTCCATCCCATACTTCTTTTCCTTTCTTCTTTTGGCATGGGTGTGGCACTTCATGCATTCTTTTCAATTCTTTTCTTCTTGTGCAAGTTGCACTTCTTCCTTCATCATCATTGCTTCATGGATATGTTGAAGTTCTTTAATTGGCCACTACCATATTATCTTTGGGTGGCACACTTCTTGGCATGCAAATTGAGTTTGTTTTCACATTGCATGCACACTTCATTGATCAAAGTTAATAAAATCACTTCCTATGTAGGCTTGTGTGTTGTGAAAGCCAACTCAATTTGCATGCCAAGAAGTGTGCCACCCAAAGATAATATGTTATTGGCCAATTAAAGAACTTCAACATATCCATGAAGCAATGATGATGAAGGAAGAAGTGCAACTAGCACAAGAACAAAAGAATTGAAAAGAATGCATGAAGTGCCACACCCATGCCAAAAGAAGAAAGGAAAAGAAGTATGGGATGGAAGCAAACAAGAAGAAATTGAATTCACATGCTTGTAAGGTGTCATCCACTCAAAAGAAGCTCAAATTCAATGCATATTATCTAAAAAGAGGATGAAAGCCACAAGTAAAGGAAGAAAAAGAGAAAACAATTCAACAATGGAATTGATTCCAACCACACTAACATAGGCAAGATGAAGTGGGAGTTAGGTATTACATTAAAATAGGAATGATGGTGTTGGAATCCATCATGATGTTTCTCCTTCTTAGCCCTATAAATAGAGAAGTCTTCAAGCTTCAAAACACACCAAGCTCACAATCTTCTCTTGAGCTCTCTCTCCTTCCTCCAACTCTTCTAGTTTTAATTTCTTTAGTTTTATTTTATGGGAAACTAACTCCCTAGGTAAGGCTAGGGAGAAAGCTTTTAATATGAGTGTGTAATTTTTATTAGTCTGATCCAAAACCCAAGCGAAGTATGTGAATTTGTAGTTTTGTTCAAATGGAATTTGTAGTTTTTCTTTTTAATTAATTGATGAATGTTTGATATTCTATTTCATGGGTCCAATCATGTTTTTCCCATTGTGTAGTAAAAACTTTCATGCTTTTAAAGGAGAAGAGAATTACTAAAGATTAATAGAATTTCGATGAAGATTAATTTTTGATAGTTTGTTGCCAATGGTACAAGTTATGCTTAGAATACTTCTAAAGGAAATTAAAAAGAGCTTTAATTATTTTGGACAACTACAATTGAAAATATTTTGTGGATCAAATTAATAAGAGTTGCATGCTTATGTTAAAAGTGGAACCCCAATGCCTTAGTGTTTTAATCAACGAAATTTTCTTTAAATCAAATCCTATTTAAATCTACTTCTCTATCTTAATTGTTCTTCTGTTATTCTCTTTCCACCGCTCTCTGTGGATACGACACTTGGATTTCCGAGCTACACTGCTATATGACCTTCGCTTGGGTTTTGCAAAGTGGTACAAATCACATCCCACCTCCCTGGTCCCACCCCCGGTGCAACGCAACCCCTCTCCTCCTCGTCTTCGGCAAGCCTCTTCTCTCCGTTTCCCTTCTCTTTTTCTATCTATATCGTTCTCCCCCTTGATTCTAGATCCAGATCTATTTCATTCCCTCCCGATCCACCTCTCTATTTCAAAATGATTATAGAAGTCGCTTGGGCCAATTAGAGAGTGAAATCCCAAATACGAACCTATACTGCCCTCATTCTTCATCATATCGAAAATCAACACCCCCAATCTGATCAAAATCAAACAAAGTTTAAAGCTTTGCATATTGTTTTATATGGATCCACAATCAAGATTAAAACCTGCTCTTCTAGCTGCTTCTTTGAAAGAGAGGGATAGTTTATATTATGTTGTAAAGGGAAAAACGTGCAAAACCAGTGAAACATGACACAAAAATGAATTTCGGTTCGTATATTTACAATAGCATTAACCAGTTAACAGAAGTTGACAGAGGGGCACATTAACACCCAAAGTAAAGTATGGGTGTCAAATTGCCAATTATTTTCATTGGCGGTATTTGTGCAATTTTCCCTAAAACAAACAAATAAGCAAACAATTTCTTTTCTCAAAACGAAACAATACAAGGCAGCTTGTTAATACAGCATCACTAAAATTGTGAAATTAGAAGTACATTTCCAGGTCAAAGGAGCTACAGATTATCATGTTCTTATTTTCTATCACCAAACACATTCTAGCAGAAAGAAGATTCTCTCCTATCAAGCTTGCAAGCTTATTGTTTCTTTCCAAAACTGTTTAAAACAACAACGAAAAATGAAAAATGATCATCTGTACAGGATCAAGGCTAACGTACAAATAAGTAAATGCCCCCTCATTCAAGCCTGATGTTTATTCTGAAAATATTCCTTCCCAGTAGCACAGTGAGAGAATTAGTATAACTCGACGCCCCTAAAATTATGCCCCTGACTTTTCAACTTTTTACGGCGAGAACGTGGGAACAAAAGTTGCTGAATCTGTTTTTCAGCTGCAACTTCAGATGTAGCCTACATGTACACAAAATTCTTTAGTTATCTGTAAACCTAAGTTGGCTAGTTTCGACATCAACCAGGACTACAACCCACTGCTTGATGCACACGACTAATTCTATGGACTTCTGTCTGTATCTCTTTAAAAAAAAAAATTCAGATAATGTATATGAATGCGCATGCCTCCCTCGAGAATAATAAAAAGGGTCAGGAAAGTAGTGACAAAACATCGCACACAAAGTAAGGACAAAACAGCATTCTCTCATCCCACACAGCTATGATCAAGTGGATGTATGAAATCACAACTGTTAAAGTCTACTGCATTAGTCCATATTTAGAAAAATAGCCCAACTTGGCATGCTTTTTAAATTCACAGAAAATAAATGCTTTTTAAACTGCTTACCCGGACTTTGAAGGGAAAACGATGAGTTTGTACTTCCAACCCTGAGAAGACTCTAACATCCATTCCAAGACTGTCAACCCCAATCAAATGAGCTCCCTATGAGAGAGATATTACAAGACCAGCTCAATTCAATTCAATTCTTTTAATTTCTTTAGAGGGCTGATATATATACATGATAAATCAACAGAACTAGAAAGAAAGAAAAAAGACTTAATATTTCAAATGCAGGTGAATCGAATTTCACTACACTAATAGGACAATTCGATCGTTCATTCCTATTATAAATACTGTATTAGAGAATAACTATTTATATAGGGTAACGTCTTCTTAACAGATATATGGCCTTATGACATGTTATGTTGTCAAGGAATTCTTAGATCATCCTCTGGTTCGCCTGTAAAATAACAGCAATAGACAAAATGTCTACCGTTGTGGCTGCTTGCAGCTACTGCAATTCAGAAGGAAAACTCAGACGCATTAGTTTAGAGGCCAAAAGACTTAGAATCCCTTACTAGAGCCTTGAACAAAGAAATTTATGGCAAGAAGATAGATTGTTGAAGGAATAATAGAAGAACGGAAGCATCCACTTTTCATTCGCCTTCGCGTAAGGTAGATCCAGTCTGGTAAAGATGGATTATACGTCATTAGTCATCCTAGCATATGTCAACTGACATCTCAGTTTACTTCCCTACATGACGAGGACAATGGAAGCAAAGTCAAAATCCTGAGGAAATGAACTATCTGACATGACGTCCACTATGAATGGTCTCAGCCATAATTTTCTGAGTATCGGTCAGATTAACGACCAAGGTTATAGATTCTGCTTCACCGGGAGCAGTTGCAAGATCCATAACCAAAGAGAGAACTTCAACATCAACCACTGCTACATTCTCTTCAGCTGGACCTCGGCTTCTATTAAATATATGTGCTTCGGATTATTAAAAAATATCGGCACTGAGCTCAAAGAAAGTTCTATGCTGTCAAATGCTCAAGGATTCTTTTCAAGCCACAGGCTACGAAAGAGGTACTGCCTTCGACATGTCACATATCTGCTTGCTAGCAAGCAAAAACTGTTTCCAGCCAGTTAACTCATTCCTATCACTCTTAGGCAACTCAGCTGACCTATTATGGTATACTTGATCCAAAAGATTCATCAAAGTCCAAACTCATGATGTTGTAGGCTTATGATATAAGGACTTAATTCCCTACATACTTAAACCGTACACAGTAAGACACATGACTTCACAACACAAAAGAGAGACATCCTAAACTTTAGAAATGAGTATGGAGATAAAGGAGCTGCATATAACTTTAAGCATACAAAATAAATAATCAATTAGTTACCTCAACATGAAGTCCTTTCCTTTTGCATAAAGCTTTAAGAGCAACATCACACCTAATACCTCTTTCATTGAAGCGATCTACAATTTCCGAGGTGGCGTTTACAAGAACATCAGGTTCTGCATCTTGAAAATCTTCCAAACTAATTGTAGACTGCAAATATCAGAAAAAAAGAAAAGATTATATAAAAATTAAAGAATTGCGACATTTTATTTCTTATTAAAAAAAATTGAAGTAGAAATTTTGTAAGGAAAAGGCATGTATTTGTGCAGAATTGCCTGCATAAAACATAAGAAACATTTTCTGGATCTTTACTTTTAAAGACTTTAATATAGGCAATACTCTTAACACAACTGTTCCATTTAAAAGCACTTAAGGAAAAAAAAAGGGTAAAAGTTAAATAGATGGCAGTAGAAAGAACATGCCTGAACACCATATACAGAGAACAACTCTATTCTCATTATCTCCAACCTGTAGAGAGTAGAGCAGGTCTTGCTTCGATCACTTTTGGAACTAAGGCTCAAACTTTTTCCATCTAAACAAAATGTTAATTTTAGGTCAACTAGAAATAGCCAATATGCATATAACCAGCAATGTCAATTACAAAAATAACTAGGTTAGGACAGTAACAAGATCTTCCCCTCATTGGATTTCAACAGCTGACTGATTGACTATTATAAATGAAAATAGACTTGACTAATAATATAGAAATTAATGAGCATACATATCCAATATATGTCAGAAATCGAAAGGAACATACAAACTTGCACGGTTAAAAAAGGGGGGTAACATTACCACCAACCAAGTTGCTTGCCAGCATGATCCAGTTTTTCAATCTCAATTAGTTAAGCATCCCAGGATGGAACACAAAATACCTTTCCAGTCCGAGTTGTATCCATCGCTATCTTCATAATGAAATAGTCTTCTTACATAGAATTCTTCATCAGCAAAAGCAGGTCTGAGGCATCCTAAAATAGAGACGCCATTTAATGGATGATCCATTTTTTTATGGTATTCGATGTTGATGACCTGCAACAGAACATGCCTAAAATAAATCTTTCCATAATATAAGATTAATATCTAAAAGATCCACATATTAGAATTTTTGTTCCCATTCCTATATCCTATATTTTTGCTTTTGATCAGAAAACCCTATACCATATATGGACATATGTTTCCAACATCAAAATTTTTAACTTTAGTTCCAAATAGCCAACTTGGCCCAGCTTCTGAAAAAGCTTCCCCCACCACAGTAACATTTATGCAGTCATTCTTTAAAAAAATAAAAAAATAAATGAGCTACAGCATATGGATCTTAAAGCAAGATATAGAAATTACTAATTTTATTATCAGAAAACCGCTTCCTAAATTTATACACAAGTGACCACCCGAGATACATAGCATTACCAACATTAATAACTTTAGAACAGTATGCCAATGCCCTTTGGGCCTAGTGGCACCTCCAACTTAAGATTAAAGGTGAAGGCTGAGTTTGAGGTAATGCCTCCACACTGTAAAAGATGATTGAGTTAATTACATACAACTGGCTATTAAAAGCAGTGATCAATATCATGCAATATAAATTTATTCTAACCCCTCCCTCAGAGATAGCTGGGTACTCACACTCATGATTAAAAAAACGTTTCAAAAATAAAAGTTACATACATCAAATAATCACCTTTGTCAAGCACTTCGCGAAATAAATAGGATGAATCGAGCTAGAAGTATCTGGCAACCCCCAGTCTAGAACATCAGAAACTTCAGATTCTACAACCTATTTTAACCAAAAGAGGCACGTCAACTTGAACATGGATAATTACGAAGGTAATGAGAAAAGTCTAGGATGAAAGATGGTGGGACGGGAGAGGACATTAAATAGGAAAAAGAAAAGAGAAGAAATCTATAATGTTCAATGTCAGAATATGTGACCAAGAGATAGTAATCCAGAAAATAAAACTTCTAAGTCATCAAACGAAATATGTGGTTTATAAGTGGGGAAAGGTTACCCATCCAGTCTTATTAAAATTTATATGGTCTTTGGCAGGATACAATGTCTACCCGCTTCCCTCTTATCTATATAAACATCGAATTGATTGTGAAATAGAAACTCTAAAGTATTTAAAAGTTTACTTAGCGTTTATTTTCTCCTAGCGGGAAAGGATTTCCTTGCTAATAATTTCGAGCCCAAGGCCTCTCAAAAGCATCAAGATGAGGCTAGGAATTTCTTTTGCATATTTTTCATATTTTTTACCATCTTTGCCTATTTCTGGTCTGCAGACCAACAAAGTAATAAAATTTAATATCTTTTCTTTAACCTAATCACTGTTATTCCATCTATGTTTGTTGAACCTCCAAATCCAATCTCAAATAAAAGAGAGACTGTCATATTCTTCTAGAAAACAAGATTGCTTTTACTGACCTCGAGATAATCATCATCAAAAGGGCTTTCATCACTATTTCCACCACCTAGAATGTTGAACTCACCAGCTATTCTTCCATCATCATATGTAGGGATATCCATCCCAAACAAAGCATTCTGAGGGCAAACACTCATATTAGAAATCAATTTAACAATTAGCACAAAAGCATAATAAAAGAAAAAGGAGATAAAATGAAAAAATAAGTAAACAATATCAATTACACTAAAGTCTTAACTGTCTAAGCTGATATAGATGTCAACATACAAATGTTCCCACACTACGGTACCGCTTTGCTGCAGTCTAAAGTGCTAAATACATCCATGAACACATTAAAATATAAATATTGAAATCCAAACTCATAATGTCATAGGATTAGCTCATTTTCATGCAAATGCCTATGGCAGTCAATAGAAAATTAAAAAAAATTACTCTGATTGCATGCAAACTATGTTATTTGAAAACCGAAACGAGCAAATGAGCTACACAGAGAGAGAGAGAGAGTAAATATTAAATTGTTGGAAACTTATTAACAAGTACCACAACAGAAAGCAAGAAAGAGCAAGAGAGAGAGACAGAGAGAGGTTGGAGGATATGACACCAAAAATGGGCACCCATGAAAAGTTCACAAAATCACTTAATCCTTTTTCCCCTTTCAAATGTAATTGAGGGCATTGCTTCTAAACTTAAACATCTGGAATTAAAATGAATGGAAAGAAAAAGTATTAAAGCAACCAAATCCTCACCACAGGGTTACTTGCTGCAGGATCCTCTAACAAGTTTGCATCATCAAAAATTTCAAAATATAAATCTACAGAAATAATTAGATTAACAAGATGGAATCAGAATCAAGAATAAAGTATACATAAAAACATTGACTTATACACTTCAGGATAAACATCAAAAGACCTCCATAGTCGTCGATAACATATTCAAAATCAGCCCAGGAAATTTGTTCATGTGGTTCACAGTGTATCTTCCCCGGGAACACCAGCAAAGCACTGCAGTTCGCCTAAGGCATAAAGGAAACTTTTAACCATGCATGGTAATAACACCAAGTACATCAATTGTGGATGCTAGCTAATTAGTCCCACAAAAAGATACTTGCAGGTCATCATCCATATGCCAACTGACTGACTTTTTTGGTACTCAAATTTTAAAATTAATAGAACAGCTGTATCAAAAACAGACACCTCAACTGTTGTTCGTGCTATTTCAGCAGAAGTAAGTTGGTGTCCCGGACCATTTTGCAGACTTTCACTTCTTCAAGAGGATGATAACCTTGGTTAGTAATATAACTAGAGGAATCAGGAACAGAATCTGAGTAATCTGCAGCAACCAAAACTTTGGAAAGGCAAAGGTCATGTCCAATAGACAGCCAGTGGAATTGGGTTGATCCAAGTAAAGGATTCCTGCAATTAAAACTATAATAGAAAAATAAACTTTTGACTTAACAGAACATAAATTTTGTAAAATAAACTTTGAATTCAATCTAAAATTAATAGCTAAAAAAAGGTGAAAAGTGAAGGTAATGGTTGGAAAAGAAAAAAAAATCCCAAGTCAAGTTACCGCCCACACATCTTACTCATAATTCCATAAATTTTTTTCGACGAAAATAAAAATTCCTATAATTTTTATGTAGAACATTAAATTCCTCATGTCTAGTCTGTAAACATCATACCTGAGTGCAGTGATCACATGTAGGAAAGGAGAAGAAAAGAAAGCTGAGAAACTCTACATTCACCCCAATAAGAATTGTATCTGCACCCAAAGTTCTAAGCAAAATACACTCATATTTTTTAGTCGGTGCAAAAGGTTACTCACGTTCATTCAAGCAGAACTATTTTCATCTGAAGGAAGGTATTCTTTTCTTTCCCTCCCTTACTCAGGCAACCGCTAATAGTTATCCTATTAAAGGCATATCATACTCAGCACAGACTAAACCCAAATATTCCACATATTTTGTAGAAATAATAATGCCACCATATATATTGATAAGATCAATCAATTTTAAACTAAAGTACACCTTACGCCTGGAAGATCAAGGGCTCTTCGACCATCAGAAGGAGGTTTCATCCAACTGTTTGAGATCCCATTTGTTGTAGAACAACAAACCCTTTCTGAATGGCACGAATGGCAATGAGAAGAACCTGAAAAATCCATTTTAAAAATTTTCAAAAGAAAAAAAATGTCACGAGCGCGGCAAAATTGAAGCTTCCAAGCAGGAGGAGCTAATGGAAACAAAAACCCAAGAGGCTAAAAGACAAAAATTAAATAAATCAATAGTCCAACATAAGATTAAAACTAATTGCCAAGAAATTTAAAGGAAAACTAGAGGAAATCAGCAAGAAATCGAAATTTCAATAATATAAACTTATTCTTCATTAAAATCTGAATATTACAATTATCCTTCTTTTCTTTTATCTTTTTGTTTTTGCTTGTATATGCTCACAGTAAGGGTGAAATATGATAACCAAACCAAGAATCAACTCATATTCTCATCAATTCTCAGTCCCAGTAACTAGCACTTGCAATCAATCATTTTTTTGCATGTGGGTATTTCTTCAACAACTATGATCCTTCAATAGAAAGCTGATACAACCACTCAAGCCAAGCTTTTTCTAAGAAAATTGTGACAAAAATCCAAATGGGTTTCTGCCAAGGCATGCAAATCAAACTGGGTATTTCCCATATTGCCGTTTCATCGACTCTCAGCTCCCAGTAAAGCGTGATCCCACTAAATTAAAATAAAAACAGAAACCCAAATGGAAAGAAAGTCATATGATCGTGATTTACCGAAGGGAAGAGAAGTAGCAGCTGCAATTGCCATTAGAGACGGAGAGCTGAGTGATGGAGGATGTCGTATGATGAGTATCGATGTCGTTGTACATTGGGGTGCTTTACAGTGTGATTAGGCCCTCCACATGTTTCTGCTAAGCTAGCCTCTCATCTCAATAGGTTTTTTCTTTTGAAAACATAAAGGGGAGTTTATCATATATTCCAGCATATTCAAAGGGAGACAAACCGGTCCATATTTCAAAATTAGGCAAAAGACGCGTAAATTTTGACATTAAAAACTTCATGAATTACATAAAATGCCACGGGTATCAAATACATGTGAGCTAGGCCTGGTATGAATCGATTCAGGATAGTAGAGGGCTCTTCCATTAATCGTACTGGAGTTTTTGATAAGCTAATTTCTCTTTTCGTAAACTGAATATTAGGACCTTTATCCTCCGTTTGGATGAAGTAATTGAAAATTACATAGAATTGTAAAATGACGAAATTTAGATTTCCATCATTTCAATTTCTGGCAATTGAAGATTTCAGTGTTTGGATTTATGTATGTCGAATTTTGTAAATGACGGAATTTTGTAAATAGCATCATGGAAATTGTAAAATAACATCTATATTAGTGGAAATTAAACTCGGGAATTTGATGCCCTAATTTCCACGGTTTTTTCCTCGCGTCATTTAATAAATTCCACGCTTAAGTTGCCAAACAAAGGAATTGTCAATTTCTCTTCTTAAATTCCCAACTTTTAGCCAAATTCTGAGTTATTTTCCCTCATCCTAACAAAGAGTAAGAGAGACCAAATATTCTATTTGGGTTGGTTCGGTAGGAAAATAGCACCGTTTAACAAAAAAACATACTAATTATGTGGAAACATAAGTTTCTGAACAAATATTTCAATTCTCCATGTAAAATATTTATTAAAAAAAAGTCTAATTTATTCAAGTATGAAATCAAATAACCTAAGACACATAAAATAAAAAAAAATACATAAAAAAATAACAAATAATGTTACAAAATAACATAAAATTAGTTTAAATTGAGATGTCTTACATGTAGTATTTAAATGATACTATAAGGAAAAAGTGTCATTATGAGAGTCACAAGTGTCATTATGAGAGTCACATTCATAATTTAGCTCACGACATATGCACCTAGGTTCAAACCAACAACATAAACTAAACGAATTAAACAAAATCTAAAACAGAAAAAGTATGATGGTCTATAACAATTATTTGGAGTAATTATGTTCAATATCATTTCCATATCACAGAAACCCATGCGAGTATGAATTTTCTAAATAAAGCATAGATAAACACATAAACAAGGAAACCCATATTATGTATTGTAAACACAAAACCTTCATATCCATCCACTAATAAGTTGACACACATATTAGTATTTAAATAATAAATTAATTATAAATATCGGTTTGGTATGGATTTTCATCGGATTAGGGGTATTTTTACTCAATCTTTGAACTAAACGTTTCGGTACAGATCATATCAGAAGAATTAAAAATAAAATAATAATAATTTAACCAATGATACACGAATTTTTCAGATGAGATACCCACCCCTAATGTGAGCTTAGTGGAGTGGTGATTGAACCCAAAACACCATCTGGCACACACTTGGATTATTTATTCTTTTGTTCTAGGAAAACCCATAGCATATTTTTTTTAAAAACAAAGGATCTCAGCTACAATTTAAAAAGGCTTTTTTATTTCAAATAATCCCAGAGATTCGCAAAATTATCACCTTTTATTTTTAAGCTTTTTTTGTTAAATTAATGATCCTTAAGGTTACTCTCTTCAATTTGATGAAGATTTATCGGATTGTATTTAAAAGAGTTACGTTGAAAGACGGGTGAGTCAAAGGATAACATAGGTTCCTCTCCATACGAATCTGAGCTATTAGACATGTCAGGTCCACTCACAAACCCATGGAAGCACGCCTCTCGACCATGTCCAGGGCAAAGGTCATCCATTACCCAGCGGATCAAAAGACCTAGGCTTGTTTTAATATTGTTTGACTTGTTTTAATATTGTTTGACTTGTTTACTAATTTATGAAAATGTTTTGCTGATGGCTGAACTTCGTTTGGTGGAGTTGTCTAGGGCATAGAGGTGCAAGGATGAACTTGACCACATGATCAAGTCTCACAAGCAATTAGAGCAACAAATTAAAGCGAGACTAAATCGACGAAAGAGAAGGATAAGATTTCTCACCACTTGGAGATCTACAGACCTGAGATCAATTTTATGTTATTTTATTTTGTTGTATAATTGATTTTATGTTGTAAATTTTATTATTATTAATTTTATTGTGAAATTATTATAAATTACTATATTAACCATACCACATTATTAAAATTGATGGAATTATGGATGAAGATGACGGTATGGGAAAACTTGGTCAAGGAGCAATGTGGGCCATTTTGTCTTTTAGGGGCAATGTAGGATTTGACTATAGTTTCAGGGATTCTATTTAGCTCTCCACCGTGGATTTACCGGCTCAACTAGAGATGCGCTTATGTTTTTACATAGTATAAAATTAAAAAAAATAAAAATAAAAAGGCTAAAAGTCACTTTTGGTCCCTGTAGTTTGGCACTTCAACTACTTTTGACCCTATAGTTTCAATTCCGTCAATTTTGACATTGTAGTTTCGTATTTGTAGCAATTCTAAGACAAGTTAGTATTCATGTTAATTTCTTTCACAGTGCAATGAGTAATTTCATCAACCCAAAATCCTTGAGCATAGAAGCTTGTCTGAAACTCCCCTAATTTCATATTAGGGTTTGAAATTGGTCATTTAGATTTAAGATTCTTCAAAAATTGGGATTAGTGGTTGAATTTCGAGCCCTAATATGGACTGGGGAGAATTTCAAACAAGCTTTTACACTCAAAAATTTTGAGTTTACGGAATTGCCCCTTGTATCGTTAAAAAAATTGACAAGAATACTAATATATCCTTGAATTACTACAAATACAAAATTACAATGACAAAATTGATGGGTCAAAAGTGTTTGAGGTGTCAAACTACAGACACCAAAAAATATTAATATATACAACCCTCCAATTTTGTTTACATTCATATATAACCACCCAAAACCCAAAACCCTAAATACAACGCTCTCATAGCACACAACCAAAGCCCCGAATTCAGAGAGAAGATGAATCACATAGCAGCAATGGAAGAACAATTGGTATCAGAGAGAATAAAACAAAAGCTAAACCAAGTAAATCTTGCTGCCCAAACCCATCTCTCTCCCGTCCAAGACCATGTCAATTTCACCCTTCAGGTATATATATTTGATGAGCACGTAATCGTTATTTTTTTATTATTGGTTTTTCGATGGATTTTATTATAAAAGTGTCCTTTGTATGTTATGGATTCGACGTTACTACTCCATTATTAGCTGTCTGGTAACACCAAAAAGATGGTTATGGTTTTGTTATTGAGCTGCGTTTGGTTGCTGAGAAAACGTAGTAGGAGAATTGATAGATTCAGTTTGCAATTTGATTACTGATGCTAGAGGAAACTGAAAATCATTCAAATTTGCGGTCTGGGGCTTCCTTTTTTTCTTCTTCTTTTAATTTTATTAGATTTTATCAGTCTTTGTTGTATCCAAATATCAAAAAGCTGAATCAAAGAAACCCAATATTTGATTCTTAGTTTATAATATACTAAGCATTAATATGGTTTCCTGATTTTCTGCTAAGACTTGGGATGCGAACTTGGTGATACATTGCCTCTGTGATCACTGGTAATATTTTTCCACTCACATTTTAGTTGATGAATTTTTGCAGCGAGCCTACTTCAAATGTGCATATGAGTGTTTTGATAGGAGAAGAAGTCAACAAGAGATAAGCAATTGTGTCGAAAATTGCAGTGTTCCTGTTGTGACTGCTCAACAGAGAGTTGAGGGTGAGATGGCCAGGTTTCAAGTAAGTACATTTTTTTCCTGCATCTCTCAGTGGTGAAACTCCTTCCATTTTCTAGCTTATTATGTTTTGAAGTAATGCATGCTATAGGAGGTCTCTGTCTAAGATCTTAGGATGATACTTGACAGATAAATGAATTTGAAGGAGAGGAGTATATTTATGTGTGTGTGTGTGTGTGTATGTTCCATTATGATTTGATTTCTGATTCAATGAGATATTATCTTGTTTGTTTTTTATTTATGCAACCCCATCTATATGCTCTTATTGTTTCTCAATCCTCTTGATATAAGCAAAAGCAGAAACAAACTTTATGAAATGATGTCCCAGTAACAGTGTACTGTATTTCTTTCTTTATAAAACCTTTAAATATCGACTACTAGGTTGCAAATGCTACTTACATTCACCTGTGTCTCAAAGCTAATTAGGAAATCAAACAAAATGTGTAAGAAAAGTAAAAGTTATAAAGCATAGAGTTTGCTCAACTTTATGGGTGAAAATCGTAAAGAAAGTATTTCAATGAATCAACTTCAGGATTGTGAGAATCTTTATACAAACAGTAGGAGGATCCTTAATCTAATTATTGGCTAAAGAGCTACTTTTCCTCCCCTATAACTAACTCTTCAGAGTGATAAGCAGTGTTTTCAAAGGCATGCTTTGATATTTATCAATCAGCATGGTGCAGTCATTGAACTCTTTCGTTATTTTTTAGTTTAGTGCTGAATTTCTTAGTGTCATCAAATTAATTGAAAGTGCAATGAAAAAGTTCAGTGCAATATTTTAATGTTGTCAATGCCCTCATCAATTACAGAAGTTTTTCATTTTCAGCTCTGAACTGAGTTATCAATCATGCCCTTAGTTTTGTGACCCTTAATACTGCTGCTGAGTGTATGGTGAACATAATCTGTTACATAGCATATGTAATATTATCAATTTTAATTTCAAAGTTCAGAGGTGATTATGATGATGATCTCACATCCTCTCATAAGCAGTGTTTTCTTTCTATATTTGTGTTCACTTTATTTTCCTGAATATTTGTGCTTCATATATTTTTTTTAATCTTAAGACTTGGTGACGCGTAAACCAGATACAATTATGCACACTGAAGTATGTTTGCAGATTGTCATTCTAGCAAGCTACTTCTTGCTCATGAAAATTCTTATGTTGGATGCAGGAGAGGTTGAGTAGGGCACTGATGGTCTGTCAAGACAAGCATGATGTAGCTAAGCAACAAAAGGCCACAAATACGCTGAACAATTTGGAGTCATGTGTTGAAGAGGCAACCCAAGAGAGCATAAAGACACTGCCACATCTTGCCGAAACATTGAAGGCTTCCTTGTCGATCAACAGTTCAGTGAGTAATAATTAACCTATCAGCCCGTGAGAATTGATAATGGATATCAAATTTTTTGATGCCTGAAGGCAAAGAAACAGTCATGTACTTTTTCGCAATTTATCTTTTGTTATGGGGAGGCAACCCCTGAGACCCGTCTTGTCGATCATGAAATGCGGTGTGCATAAATGGAAGTGCAAATAACTAGAAATTTGGTTCATCTCAAAATTGGTTTGGTAGAGCGCATTTGCACCTCTAGATTACTGATTTAGTTTTCCTGCATGCTGATTTATGCAACAAGAGTAAGCTGGCACTCTCCTAAGCAAGCAAGACTAGGTCACCATTATAACATAAATGAGAATCTAGCAATTGAAATTCCCGTAAAGTACTATAATATGATCACCCACTAACTACAGTATTCGTTAGTGGTTCAATTTCCCAGCTGGACATGGCATGCTCTGTTTTATATTTCTTTATTTACAAGGGGCCTAAACCAAAAAAAATTATGTATCCACGTGGTATGCTGACGTGGTTTGTTGAATTCGTTCATTGTAACACATGGACAATTGTGTATCCGATACATCATGTGGTATATATATATATTAGAGAAATAAACAGATTCATTCAGATCCAAACACTATAGAGGCAAATACAAAATATACATGAAGAACATTGCCCCAGAGGAGGGTTCTTGCAAACAATAAACCATACAAATAAGCAAGACAATACAATTAAGTTCCTTAAAAAAAAAAAAAAAACACTCTCAAGAACATATCATCTTCCTGGTCACTAAGCTTAAAGAAAAACTTCTGGGCCAGTGGAGGATTAGACTCATCTTGTAATGCCCCAATTTTACTATTTTACTCTCGAATTACCAAGAAGCAGGCCAAATAGCAATGACGGCAAGAGAGGCAACAATGTTATTGTTGGGACCAAGAGTAGAAAATGAGCCCGTTAGAGCACTTCCACCTATTTGTCATGGCAAAAGGCTATTACTATTCACGTTAATAATGGCAGCCTTTGCAAAAGGCTTGTGGTGTTTCCACTCATTACCATGACAACCACTATTCACATGAGATATGATGAGAGGATTTGTATAGAGTTTTGGTGTGGGAAGTGAAAAATATGACTAAGTATTTATTTTAAAAAAATCTGAAAATTTTAGTACTTTAAAAATAAAATAAAAAGATTTTTTTTAAAATTTTGTTGGTTGCTGACGTTAGCAAACCCAGGCTTGTGCAAAGGCTAGTTGTGCTTGAGAGCCAGCCCAGGCTTGTGGCCCCCACACCCAGCCCGGGCAAAAGTGGCCCGCTGGAACGCCATTTTTCATCTTGGGCCTCCCCTTGCCCCAGCCTGAGCGCAATGGTGGAGTTGCTCTTAAGAACCATTTGGGTTTTTGATGAGTTTTGTGCATAAGATTAGGTCCAAGGGAAGAAATACGTGTTGGAGTTGAAAAGAAATATGGATCCAAGTAATTTCAGCTCAAACCTATCTCGTCCCTTATTTAAAAGATTCGACATTTTACTGTCCCATGCCTAAATTTTTGGGCTGGGCTGGGATGGGCTGACGTTTCAAATGTCAAGGCTTGGGTCCACACAATGGGTCAAGCGTAGACAGTCTTAGTTGGTCAGGCCGATTCGAGTCTTTTTTATTTATTTAAAAAAAAGTCATTTATAAATTTTTTATTACAAAGGAATGCAAGCATCACCATCAATCAACGGGGATTTAGAGAGATTGAGAAAATTGGAGCTTGAAATTTGAGAGAATATAAAGGAATAAGAGCACCGCCAAAGGAATTAGGATTTAGAGAGATTGAAAATTTTGAACTTGAAATTTGAGAGAATAAAGCTTGACTAGTTAGAAAATTGAGTAAAAAACTATAGTATTTATTTCATTCATAGGCAGATTGGGTCGGGCCTAGAGTTGATCAACAGTTCAGTTTGCAGCCAGGCTTAAGCTTTTAAACTCTTAGCCCAAACCCTACCCAATCTTAGAACATGTTGGACCAGGCCGAGTGAACGTAAACAATGAGTTGGACCGGACTTTGCCCCATATGGTCTCAAGCTATCCGATTAGGCTCATGAGCCGCATGCCAAATGATGATTGCTAGGTAGCAGTAACAATAATAAGCATAGACTTAATCACATTGACAAATCAAGAGATGAGTTTTTTGCACAATTAAAACCATTGACTTAATCAGGTTGTTATTTAAATGCAATCATTATGTATTAGGAAACGATTTAGTATCTAGATAGGTAATAATTCACTGAATAGGTTGCATATTATATGGATTTCAAAACACATTAACTAGACCATTGCGTCTCAGTATTAAAAAGCAAGAAAAAAGTTTTAAAGCAATCTTAACCTCGCTTCAACTATGGAATAGTATGAATACAAAAAAATCATTACCTTGGGGCTGTAATCTGTCCCTATATGGATCAAATAAAGAGAAATAAGCAAAAGATTTAAGAAACGAAGATTTGGAGGAGTAGATATTCTTGAATCCAAATATGATACATTTTCTAAGCCTAAAATTCGTGGAGGCACAGGTAGACTATTGGGGGCCCCCTTGTTAGCTAGCTCTCAATCCCATCCTTGGTGTGGTGTTGAAGAGCCACACCTTAAATCTAACACAAACTCTCCAGGCAACCTCACCCTTACCCTCAGGAAGAATGACCAAAGTGGTATCAATCCAAAACAAAAGTTGGTGAAGACTTTCTGAGAGTGAATACTGTAGAAAACAAGACATGGTACAGATGAAGAAACATCACACAACATGTTCAGTTTGGACACAAACAAGTGGAGGCTTGGGTTTCGGTTGTGTTGGTGTTTTTGTTGGTACGAGCTCCAACACGAACATCTAGCTTTAGAATCACCAAGAAGCATGACAAAATAGCCATGATCGCAAAGGAGGTAACAATGTTATTACGTGGATTGGATTAGAAAATGAGATAGTTTTTGTGTGCAACGTGTAGAATAAGATAGTTTTTTTTTTAAAAGGAAAAGCATATATATCGTAAGTATAGTTGGTTTTCTTTTTGCCAAAATAGAAGAAAAAAAAAAGTAACAATTTCATTACCATGTCTTTTTTAGTTATCATACACACTAAAATCACTTCTGATAAAACTTCACCAAACACTTTGACTAGTAAAAGCACATTAGAAACCATTTTTTTTAAAGCACATTAATACCAAACTAGCCATAAGGGCTTGTTTATGACTGCTTATTCTACTCATGAGTGCTTCGAAACATCTTGAATTTTCATAACAAAATCCAAGTGCTTCCTAGAAAAGCACTTTGGAGTGTTTCCTAAAGAAACACATAACAGGTGCTTCTCCATAGAGTGCTTTTATGACTCAAAAGTACTTCTAAACTTTTTTATCAAATGCTGTCAGAAGTACTTTTAGTTGTCATAAAGTGCTTTTAACTTTTCCAGAAACACTCTCAAACAAGACCTCGTTTGGATTTTTGATGAGTTTTCGGCTGAAGATTGGGTCCAAGAGAAGAAATAAGTGCTGGAGTAGACCAAGCCCATGCCCAACTAAATACACTTTTCCCAAAGCTTTTCGTTTGATCTTCACAGCTCGTGAAGATTTCAGTCGGTAAACCAAGAATGAAGCCCATGAAAAAGGGAAAATTCTGTGGTGCATCGGCTGTACTGGTACAGCCAGCCATCCAACGGTTGAAGTTTCATGTTAAAAACGGATGGCTGAGATTGAATAACTTAATGACCTGCTCAGCCTTTGTGATTCAGCATGTGAGTGGCATGTGAGGAAAGAGAAAGGCAGGTTTGGAGGAGAAGAAGATGAGCCAGTCCGCTCCATTCTGGTTTCCCAAATCGAACACAACATAGGGAACTAGAGGACTCTGTGAGACCCGATTTCATGTCTGAGTTCGTCTATGGATACTGAGTTTTCGGAGCAGTAGAGACTCGGGCTCACTGAGTTTGCCCTTTCATCTGAAGTGAAGGGGGGCTTACAGAAGTCACAGCAGCAGAGGAAACTGTACATGAAGCCCATCCAATCCGTAGCGCCTCTAGGAGCTGTTGTCTGTGCTTGCCCAAATCCAATCCTTAGCAACTCCAGTCTGGGCATGGGCAAAACGCATCTGCAAGAAGGTAATGGTAATAGAATTGAGGTCCTCAACTCTTCTCTGTAGTTGCCCAAAACTGATATGCAGATACCAAATTGATGGTGGGTCCAACCTCCATGATGAAATGGTCACCAAAGTGGAGGGATTTAAGTAATTTAGTATGGGCAGTTGGCATTGTCTGATGTATAATTAAAATTTTGCAGGGGAATGGATTTGTAATAATAACGTGGTTGTAAAGATTTTGAAGATCCTTGGCTGTTAAGGACGAAATTTGAGGTGGTGGCAAAAGGAAGTGAAAGGAGGAGGCTTTGAAAGTATGGAAACATCAAGTAAGATTTGAAAGAACCCTATTTTCTGGTTTAGGACTTGAATGTATTTTGGGTACTGAGTTTGCATGTTTTTGGTTGCGAAACAGTTATACGTGGTGCAATTATTGACCTTAGGATGTGCAATAGCATGACATTATTCATTTGAGTTTTTTTTAAAGAGAAAGTATGTTACCACATAGAGTATAATGTAATTTAAGTTTGAAATTATGTTTCTCAGGCATGGAGAGGTCTGGTAAGATGGACAGGGGTGGAGAGACATCAAAGGGTGGTTGTAGTGATTCAGGGTATTTGGGTGGTTGTGAAAGGTCAAGTCATAGGGCACCGGCAACAGAGAGTGGGCATATGTCGGTCGAACATATGGTTAGTGAAAGTAGTGATGATAATGGTGTTGACATTATTGCACCGAGGAAAGAAGATGTTATGGGGAAAGAGTTTAAAACGATAGAATTAGCGGAAGAATATTATATGAGTTATGCAAAGGGCATTGGATTTAGTGTGAGAAAAGACAAATTGGTTAGAAATTCGGAAGGGAAAGTATGCAGGAGACGGTGGTGTTGTTCTAAAGAAGGTTTGAGAAATGAGAAGTTTAATGAGCGATCAGATAGGATTCGACCACCGAAGCCAATTACAAGAGAGAATTGTTCTGCCCATTTTTGGGTGGGTTATGAGAAGAAAAGTGATGTTTACGTTGTTACGAATTTTGAACCACATCACAATCACCAACTAGTTACTCCACTTGAATCGCCATATCTCCGATGTAATCGGGTCGTTCGAAGTTCTGATTTAGCACAAGCAGTGGGAATGCGAAGAGCATTGTTTAGAACATGTCAAACATATGAGTATATGGTCGACCAATGTGGTGGGTATTTAAATGTTGGTTTTCAAATAAAGGATCTGTACAATAAGTTGGATGCATCACGCAGGGAAATTTTGCTCGACGGTGACACAGAAGCTGCACTCTCTTACTTGAAAGCGAAAGGAGCAATGGATCCAGAATTCTTTTGTAAGTTCAGTGTTGACGAGGAAAATAGGCTTTGTAATTTGTTTTGGAGGGACTCCACTTCACTTTTGGATTACATTGCCTACGGGGACGTCCTCATATTTGACAGCACGTACAAAACAAATGTTTATGACAAGCCCCTAGTGTTGTTTGTTGGTTCGAACAACTACCGTTCTACTGTAATGTTTGGTTGTGCATTATTGCAGGACGAGACATTTGAAACTTACAAGTGGTTATTGGAAACATTCATGGCATCCATGAAAGATAAGAAGCCAATATCAATATTGACGGATGGCGATGAGGCAATGCGTAAAGCCATTGATGATGTGTTTCCCATGTCTAACCATCGGTTGTGCTCATGGCATGTGTCAAGGAATGCACAAAATAACTTGAAGGATGATGAATTGGTAAGAAATTTTCAGGCATGTATTTGGGAACCATTTGCATTGGACGAGTTTGAGAAGAAATGGGAGGTTCTAAGGGAAAGAGCGAGNACTCCGAAACAAAAAGAATGGTTGGAAATGATGTNTGCAAAAAGTGACTCATGGGCTGAATCATGTTTGAGAGGAAAGTTTTTCGGTGGTATGTGCACCACTCAACGCGTGGAGTCTATGAACAAGTATGTGAAAGATTACTTGAGGAAAGGTGTGAAGTTGTTTGAATGTATTCCAGCAATTGATAGGGCTATGTTACGTCTTAGGAATACCACGGCAAAGGATGGTTTCAACGCAAAGNACTCAACACCAGTCCTTAAAACCGCATTGACAAAACTCGAGCAACAAGCTTCTTTGATTTACACGCATAGATGCTTTGTATTNGTTCGTCAGGAGATCGAATCTTGTTCAGCACTCATCCATGATAATGTGATGCATAATTTTGGAGGTCGTGTATACGTATTGTCAAAATATGATGAACCGCATAATAATTAGACTTGTATTTACCACGGTGGGGAAAATATGCGGATAGAGTGTGGATGCCGGAAATATGAAAGTGAAGGGATCCCGTGTTGCCACCTATTTTATGTAATGAAGTGCGAGCACCTTACGGAAATTCCTCCCGCACTCATAATGAAGAGATGGACAAAGAATGGCCAAACTGATACATGTAGGGAATTTATCGGCAAAGGCGAAGACACTACCAACGAAGTTGTACAAATGGCGAGGTATGGACATTTAAGTGCTATGTCAAACAAAGTTTNTTTTTATGCATCGAAGAGTGCAGATGGTTATGCCATGTTGACGAATGAGTTTAGTAGATGGGAGGGAATTTGTGAAGGCTTACGGCAAAAGGAAGAACAGACAAGTCTGAAATTGGGTAGTGGTGAGCAATGTCCTCCAAATATTGTGAAAGATCCAAATATCGTTAGGACAAAAGGCACTCAAGCAAGGCAGGGTGGAATGCGCAAGCGTCGACAATGTCATTTGTGTCGCGGATATGGACATACAAAGCGTAATTGCTCTCAAAGAAATTTGCATCCAAGTAGACATGCAGGTGTGAATATCCCATCAGGTAGTGAAGGATATCAGTATACTTCTGATATCCGGCCGTTCCCGGACATTAGCTACAGTTATCCTAGTCAAACGGTTTCTCAATGCCATGGGAACTATNTGGTTGATTTGCCTGGTTCTGATAGTTTTTCTACTGCAGACCCAACCGGTTCTACCCCCAACAGTGACGATGGTTTCTCATTCGACAATGGGGAACCTAATTCCCTATGTACTGGTTCAACCGAAAACAATTGTAGTTTTCGAACTTGGTTTACATGTAACAATTAATATTATACATTCATTAATCAGCATTAATCAGCATNCCGTTGTTCAGCTTTGTTGTTCTTTGTTGTTCACATTTATTCAGTTTGCACACAGGGGGTCCGTATTTGCATGTAACACATGCAATTGCATGATGATGCTGCAATTTAAGGCTATCTGTGCGCAAACCCCTAATTGTTCGGAAAAATGAATGAGACTATTTTGTACAGGCATAATTACACCTGTTTGTTTAACTATAAATCGAAGGTCGAAATCAACCAAAATACGGAGCATGAGAAACGGTAATGGGCAATAAGGCGTTGTTCACATTTGTTCAGTTTGCACACAGGGGGTTCGTATTTGCATGTAACACATGCAATTGCATGATGATGCTGCAATTTAAGGCTTTCTGTGCGCAAACCCCTAATTGTTCGAAAAAATGAATGAGACTATTTTGTACAGGCCTAATTACACCTGTTTGTTTAACTCTAAATCGAAGGTCGAAGTCAACCGAAATACAGAGCATGCGAAACGGTAATGGCCAATAAGGCGCTGTTCATATTTGTTCAGTTTGTACACAGGGGGTCCGTATTTGCATGTAACACATGCAATTGCATGATGATGCTGCAATTTAAGGGTTTCTGTGCCCAAACCCCTAATTGTTCGGAAAAATGAATGAGACTATTTTGTACAGGCCTAATTACACCTGTTTGTTTAACTCTAAATCGAAGGTCGAAATGAACCGAAATCCGGAGCATCAAAAACGGTAATGGCCAATAAGCCTAACATATTATATTACAAAGAACCAATTATCTGAATTACGTTGTACTACACATTGTCATGTACCACAAATGACTTGAGGGTAGATCCCGAATTGTGTAAAAGACAATGTCATTAACTGTAATATTGAATAACAGACACAGGGGCAACTAAGTGTTTGCTTGGTTTTGTTTGTCTTTGCGCTATACATTAACCACGTGATAGCGTTGTTCACATTTGTTCAGTTTGCACACAGGGGGTNCGTATTTGCATTTAACATGCAATTGCATGACGATGCTGCAATGCAAGCCTTTCTGTGTGCAAACCCCTAATTGTTCGGAAAAATNAATCACTCTTTTGTACGGGCATAATTACACCAGTTTTTTTAACTATAACTCGAAGGTCCAAATGAACCGAAATACGGAGCATGAGAAACGGTAATGGGCAATAAGCCGAACATATTATATTACAAAACGACCAATTATCGAAATTACGTTGTACTACACATTGTCATGTAGCACAAATGACTTGAGGGTAGATCCCGAATTTTGTTAACGTCCAATTGGTCATTAACCCTAATATTGGTTGCGCATTATTCATACAGTATGAGAAACAGTGAGGGGCAATAAAGTATACATATTATATTACAAAATTTCCCATTCATTCGAACAATTTAGTCATATCCTTAATTTACTTCNTTTTCTTTCTCTTTGGGTTACGTGAACGAAGACTTTTCTCACCCTTGCGATTTTCTTCTGTGGAGTGTTGTTTTGCATCCGGCTTACCCTTAGATGTGGCCCCCTCCTCATGGCCATCCTCTTCCTCATCCTCAGACTCAACCTCTTTCTCGTCCATCCAAGATTCGTCTTGTTCCTGATCTTCTTCCTCTTCCTCCTCATCTTGTTCCTGATCTTCTTCCTCTTCTTCCTCTTCTTCCTCTTCTTCCTCTCCTTCCTCTTCTTCCTCTCCTTCCTCTTGTTCTTCCTCTTCCGCATCTTCTTCATGCTCCTGTGGTAGCACAACTTTGGTCTTTCCTTTTCTACGTGTGTCGTGTTGCATTTTTGTGCGAAACTCCTACATACACATGGTAACATTGACATATATAAAATATCAATGTTGTTAAATTGAGTTGTGCACACGAGTGATGATGGCTTACAGTGCAGAATATAACATAATATTTAAACTAGCAAAATGTAACATCTTATAAATCAAAGTTTAGAATGGAGGTAACAAGCTTACATGTTCTG
>NC_047650.1:16547165-16552193 GCF_902201215.1 Prunus dulcis | reverse complement strand
TCCACCACGTCTTCAGCAAGGCCCGAACTTGCAATGCCTGTTCCCGATGTGTGCTTCAATCTCTCCTATTACAATATAATACCGTTCATGTTCAATACCATGGGCTGTTATTTGAATATAACATCCGTGATGGTTGTTAATTTTAAGAANTCAGTACGAAATTCAGCTGAAGTGACTCACATTCTCTTCCCGTAGGCGCCTGATCTCTATGCTTGCTTCCAATGCNGTTGAAAATAGTACGGCATTCAACCCAGCATTGAGCTNNNNAAGCTCTGTTGCAGCTTCAGCAGTGACCTACAGTCAGACACATGCAATTACAACAATCACCACAGCAAGCCATCTGTTCATAATAAATGACATCTTCAATGGAAGCTACTTACATACGTTACACCATCAGGTAATGGTATAACGCAGCAATCTTGGCCACGGGGTATCTGCACAACTTTACTTCCATTTTGGTTGGCCCAACACGGTATTCGCACTAACCATGGCTGAGGAGAGATGCGGGGAAGTACATTGGCCCCTGCGGGAGTACTATGTTGTGGTTCTTGTGCAATTCAGGTATCATTTTAGAGTTAGGCAAAATTATATGAATTTCATGCTGCATGTGTCAGTAAAGAATACGTGTTTAGTGTAGAACGTACCGCATCACGCAAGTCGTCGTAGTGGCGGTAACGTATGTACTCATCTCTGTAGTCAGCATAGTCGGATGAACGAGGAGCAACCCATTCGGAAGCTGGATACCCATTTACTGCTTCCTCCACTTCTGACTCATTAGTGAGCTTATAATCGGCAAGCATTGTCCTCGGTGGAATTTTGGGTACTTGAGGTGATGGGGTGCCTAAACTTTGCATTGTTACGCGCTCGCCCAAAAACCATGCTGAACCAGCTGGTCCCTCAAGGAGGATTCGTTTCCGAGTTGCCGGCACGGTTTTTTGTACTTCTTCCGGCAGCTCGGAGTCATTGGTCCCCCAAGGGTTCCAATTTACCTGCAATACAAATTTGTTATATTTGTGTCATAACTACATGTTTATGGTAATAAAGCAAACGGTTCAAGAGTGAAGACTTTATACCTGATCAGTGGTTAGATGTCGCATCATCACTCTAAAAGGTTCCAAGTGATGCTGCAAGTCGCGTTTTGATTTTGCACCAACCCACCTCAAAGTTCGGGGCCACGTGTTCACACTCCCACTTGGGCTTGATAAAGCAAATGGCTTTAGATACTCACAAGCCCATACCTACACAAAACAAGTACACAAATAAGTAATTTAAGCACAGAAACCTGTTGCAGTTTGGGGACATTAAGTTCGATTATACTAACCTCCCATGCCCTCCAATACCCNCCCATGCTTGCTGACCTGCCCCTCGAACAAGAATCCATCGATCTGTACAAGCACGCCAAAGCCGCCCCCCCAGTCATAATTACCAATGTCGGACACTTTTTCCAAACTGGGGGCGTAGTGCATACTCACGTAGTGGCTCTTATCATTTAGGAAAGATGAGCCAATCAAGCACAATATAAAAGCCCGTGCAATTTGATCAGCTTCTTTATCATCCTTCGGATGCTTGTTCCAGTACGGGGTGCAAAGGCTGTCATACGGCACTCTCCTCTCGCCTGCGAGCAGGTCAGCAATGGGTTTCCCAAACAATTTGACCACCTTGTTCTTATTTTTGTACATCTCCATGTCGTACTGTAAACGCTTCCCACCAACACGCAATCCTGTGATTGCCGAGAAGTCCGTCGGGGTCATTGTCATCTCTCCAACTTCATCGAAGTGGAATGTGTGGGTAGTGTCCCACCACCTCTCAGCTAAGGCCACAAGTAAGGGCCTATCCCCCTTCTTTCCATGGCCCAATATCGACAAAAAGGGCAAAAAGCCAGCCTCTTGGACCTTTGCTTTCACCATCTCGTGCATTGCTGTGTTATACCACAGAGCACACTTCTCGTTGTTTCCACACCCTCTAATTTTTGTTAAAGTGAGCTACATCAAACACAAATTACTAAGTATTCAGAATATGCTTGTGACCCGACTTAATTAGACACTTTTCCAAACTCAGAAATGCCAATTGTAAAATGAAAAACAATACCTTGAAGGAGATATGTTCCTCCAAATCCACGTGAAGCACGGGTGAAGAAGGATTGCGGCCCCTGGGTACNAACACACGTACACCGAAGACGCCACTACCCATAGGACCCGATATTCGGGATGCTGCCTTCCGTTTTTTGGATGTTGAGGAAGCCACTGATGAGGTACCTTTCGTACCCTTCGCAAGGGTGGTCTTTTGGGGCCGGGAACCTTGCTGAGATGGTCCAACCTGAATGGACTTTTTCGTCGTCCTCATTGTTGCTTGGAATCCTTCATTATTGATTTGATACAGAAAACAATGAAACAGATTATATATCCCTCAACATCAACCAATACAGTACCTATTNTGACGAAAAATAGAACCCGAAGGTCAATATCACATGCCATCCAAGAAAATACCAACCAGGGACTACATTGCACTAGAAGGATGCAGAACAAATTATACCAACACACATACACACACACATTGCTCCCTCAAAACCCACAAGCATCAATACCATATGAAACACTATCAACAACATAAAAGACACTGCATGAAAATCCACAAATAATTTCCATACGTAGTCTCCACATTTAACTTTTGATGTCAGTCTCCCTTCATAATTTATAACATATGAGACTTGCCAACATCGATCTATACAAGCAAGGCCAACAAATCGGACCTATTGCTATTGCTCTAACTTATCACCTATATCCTAAAAAAANTATCTTTTTTGTGTAAAACGCAATGGAACTAACAAACTGGATTCTAAAGAACCCATTACACAAGTCAGATANAACAGGATGAAAGCACACAGTCAATAGGACTGCATCCACTATTGGTCTTCCTACCCACACATTTTGATAACTAAAGAGTCATTTGGAAGATAAATTTTCATAAGTAATACATAACGGCAAAACTTACACATGGTAACCCGTTCCCACCAATGCATTAAATAAGAATTATAGGAGACGAAATACCCAGGAGTCAGCAGTCCTAAAACCTTGAGGGAAATCCGTAAACAAAATTTCACAACCGAAGGAAGACCCAAATTTTATCAGAATAATCAAACACGTGCACACACACAACCCACAAAACCAATATCAAACGAACCACTATCCATATCCGAAAGAATATATGATATAATCGGAAAGCTGTATGCAGTAGCAAAAGAGGGCAACAATAAGTAAGAGGAATCATATGAAAGCACGCCATACGTGAACATTTGCTTCATCCGAAATCACCATCAAATATCAATATGCAAGGGATCACATTTGAAATAAGAGACTAACCGGAATCGACTAAAGCCCCAACCTTCAATCAACAGCTTCTCAGCGTAACCTTAGTCTTCACACCAATATCAACAGCTACGAATTCACGTAATAGCAAATCCTGAACTTTCGCAGACCCTACGCTTCTCTGAAAAAAATGAAGGCCAACGCACATGGAATCAAAACGTACCCATAAGATGTTTTACGAAAACATAACAACCCGGAAATGTAAACGCTGCCAATTTCAGTTTAAATCGTTTGTGTACGTGAAAACACTCAAAGCAGACCGAACCCACTCTAGGAAAGAGTTCAATGGCTTGGATTCGGTCCCATATAACCAGACCCACAATGGGATTTGAAGGTAAAGCCGAATTCTGGTTTGGATACCCGAGATTGGGAAATTTCGGAGNTTGGTTAGGATATCCCTGGCCTTGTGGTTCCCACTGGTTAGTGTTTGCCTGTTCATCGAAAGGCCTAGGATCGGACGGCGGGGGCNGCTGCTGCGGAGGGGGCCTCTGGTACTCGTTTGGGACCGTAGAGGTGTGTAGGGTTTTGGCTATGGTTAGGGTTTCTAAGTTGGTGATGTTGATGGCGATGGTGTTGCTGCCGTGAGAGAAGGCAAATTGAGAAAGATGCAGAGGCCGTACCTTACAGAATTATAACAGTGCTGGGCTTGGTGCGCGTCGAATCGCCATGAGAGACGCCATTTCCTTTGCCTCCCAGAGAGGACAGAGAGATTGTAGGTGAAACCCGAAAATGGTCCTGCGCTGCATCCGTATGATGTTTCAGAATTTTCGAATTTTCATTGGGTTNGCTCCACTGAGGTTCTAACTTGAAGAATGCAAGGCCCGGGTCCTGTTCCCTAGGGCCATTTTAAGCCCCTTGGAAGAGTCGGGTCACTTATACATTTGTAAGGAGAAAATTGTCAAATTGTCACAAGTGGGTTTCGGGTTTTCAGCCCCACAATGGATTGGGCTTTACTGTGAAAGTAGAATTGGGTTTGGGCTTTCATCATCAACTTAGAACTCTCATAATATTTTGTGATCTGTTTTGCCATAAAACTAGAAACAAAATTTAAGTAAATGTCTTTGTCCTTTTACTTTCATATATTTTTATATTACTCAATTTACTTAAGTTTACAATGTAAATAAGGAAGTACCCCCAATTTGGATTCAAATAAAAATACTAGAAAATCAAATTCCCACCAAATCAAAATATGAAAAATCAGTTTTAGTGCAAAATACGATATAGGCTAAAAATGATGCCTCATTAAGTCAATATATACTTCATATGAAAATCCCATAAAATCAAATTTTCTTATATGATGTGTAAGGAATAAAAGCCCCCAAAAATTATCTTGAGAAAATGATTATTCCGAAAAACCATTTTTCATACTTAGCCAATATTGCACCTCCGCTTAAAAAATTATGGGTCCGCCCGTGTCTATAAATACCAACCAATACTCTTCACTTTTAACACCAAATCCTCATAATTTTTTTTTCTATAAATACCAACCAATACAACTAATAAAATAAAATCTTATCCGATATGAATAGTATTGACACGTAGTAATCCAAAAATCTTATCCGAAAATATTATCCAAATTAATTGTTTAAGTAAAAAAAAANTTGTGAAAAAACAACAAAATGAATAGTACTTGCCCTTAGCCATGGCAATGGGTGGAAACACA
>NC_047650.1:16546749-16547155 GCF_902201215.1 Prunus dulcis | reverse complement strand
TGCAAGGGCAACCACTATTCACATGAATAGTGGCTGCCCTAGCTCCCCCCCTTGCCATGGCTAGGGGCAAATGGGNGGAGTTGCTCTTACATTTAAAAATTACTTGGGTTGCGCNGTAGGGATAGTAATAATTGAGTTTGGGCTTTCTGGTTACAATTGAAGGGGTTNGGATTTAGGGTTTATGCACTTGTATTTACGGTTATAATTGAAGGGTTTGGGCTTTATGGAGCGTANGAATTGGTTTTGGGGTACATGATTAAAATTCAAGTGTTTAGGGTTTGTGGTTTATGCGTCAAAGTTAAAATTGAAATGGGTTGAGCTCACAGTTAAAATTGNNTTGGGTGCAAAGGCTGTTATGGATCGTATTAATTGGGGTTGGCTTGTAGGGTTAAAATTCAAGGGTTAC
>NC_047650.1:16546249-16546733 GCF_902201215.1 Prunus dulcis | reverse complement strand
TAACAGTTTTGAATTTTGGTTGAGCTTTATGGTTAACATTGAATTGGGTCTGGGCTTTTGGGGGCAAAGTATGGTTTNTGGTAATTTTGAAATGGTGTTAAAAAAAATGTATGGCGGAGTTTATTCCGAATGGACAATTGTACCCCTACATGTTTCTATAAAACAGCCTCTCATGTCCAACCAAATTTCGAGCATATTATCATACACACTCTAACGTATCTATCTTCACCAAAAGCAAGGAAAAAACGGGGTCATTGTTGAACAAAACGGAAGGTTCGCTTTCGTTTGGAAAAATTCAACGGCCCGCCGAAAAAGGGGGCCAACAAACCTACTCTGTCCAACCAACGGGCTATTTATTCAAACGAACGTCGTCCTTTCGTTCCTGAAGAAAAGTTAAACGTTCACCCAAACANGCTCCCCAACCACTTTACTTTTTCAAACAAATGAGCTACTTGTTTACAAGAACGCAACCAATGCGTTTGTT
>NC_047650.1:16494702-16546240 GCF_902201215.1 Prunus dulcis | reverse complement strand
TATCTGTTCGCCGAAAAAATANACCAACGAACTTACTTTTTCAAACAAACGGGTTGTTTGTTCATCTGAGCGCAAGTAATTGCTTTGGTTCATAAAAAGTTGACGTTCCACCGAAAACGGTTCCCACCAAAAGTACTTTTCATAACCAACAGGGTATTTATTCATATGAACGCATTACCTATGTTCCTAGAGAAAAGCTCTCTGTTCGCGAAAAAATCTCCCCAACGACCTTACTTTTTCAAACAAATGAGAAACTTTTGAAGACAAACGCTCGTACTGGCGTTTGTTCAGGAAAGTTATCTGTTGGCCGAAAAAATATACCAACGACCTAACTTTTTCAAACAAACGGGCTGTTTGTTCATTCGAACGCAAGAGTTTGATTTAGTTCAGAAAAATTCGACGTTCCGGCGAAAATGAAGGCCAACAAACTTACTTTTTCAAACCAACAGAGTATTTCTTCATACGAATGCAGTACNTACGTTCGTGGAGAAAAGTAACCCGTTTGACCAAAAAATGCCCCAACTACCGCTCTTTTTCAAACAAATGGGAAACTTTTTCAGTACTACGTAAAATGTACGTTGGTTGAGGAAAGTTTTCTGTTCGCTGAAAAAATATACCCAACAACCCTACTCTTTCACACAAACGGGGTGTTTGTTAAGTGAACATAAGGGTTGTGTTTGTTTAGTAAAGTTACCCATTCCCACACAAATGGGCCCCACTAGCGTACTTTTTCAAACAAACTAGGTGCGTCTTGAACCAAACAGAAGGGGGTGCGTTGGTTCAGAAAAATCCCACGTTCCCCCGAAAAAGAACCCCAACAGAAAAAAAAATTTAAACAAACGTTATTTGTTTTCATACTAACGCAAGGAGTTCGTTCAATGACGAAAGTTACCNGTTCGACGGAAAAAGGATCCAACGAACTCACTTTTTCTAATAAACGTGGTCTTTGTTCAAGTTAACGCAAGTGTTGCGTTCGTTGAGTAAAGTTGACCGTTCCCCGGAAATATGACCCCAACGAACTTACTTTTTCAAACAAACGAGGTATGTGTTCAACAGAACTTAATGGAGTGTCTTCGTTTAGGAAAATNCGACGTTCCGCCGAAAAAGAAACCCCAGTCCAAACTACAAAACGACCAAGTACAACGAACCAGGGTAAAATGAATGATTATTTAAGGACTTACTTCCTCTACATTTCAACTCAAAGACTTCCACCTATTTTGTACTTAATCCATTATTGAAACACAATCTGAGAGACAAAAACAGAAAACCCATACAATGTCCCATTCAATGGTTGGTAGCTCAAGAGGCTCCACCACACCTAAGAACAAGAGGGTGGGTGATGATGGTGTTAATTCATCGAATTATGTCCGCCAACAAGTCAAACGAGCCCATGATGTCACGAAGCCTCCCACCGAGGCTAGTAACAACATCTTTGATGAAGGAGATTCAACGACCAAGTACGAGCTTTACAATGGCGGGATTGAGGTAGGCTTTGAGATGTTTAGGAAATANGCACAGCTTGTTGATGGTGGTTCAACTAAGTGGGACAAGATCCAGGTATACGAAGCAATTGCTATTTTGGAGAAGCGAGCTCCGTGAAACACCGGTATTGTATGATGAGCGACTGGTGTTGGTTGTCATCATTTCTGATGTCATTTCTGATGTTATAATTTCAGCCATAATATCGCATGTTAAATGTTAGAATCGGTATGGTAGAATAGATTTAGGGTATAAAATGTACAAAAAAATAACCCCAAAATATGGTTACGACACCTTTATTATCAATCTAGTAGGAACTCCTGTTTGGTAAATGAAGTCGGGGCTTCAATACCCTTCTATCATGTTCCCATTGGGGCAACAAAAAAACTCAGGTGTCCAATGTATTACGCGAAGTATATAACGTCCAATTGGCCGTCACGTAATGCAATTGTCCATGATATACTGCAAACACAACGTCCCTGTATGCAAACAGGAATAAGTACATGCAATTGCACAACCTTAACCATCAACCTTATGTGCATGCAGTTACAGTATATGGAACAAATAATAATAATAATTTACTATTTTTTTAGTTTTATATTATTCTATAGATAATATGTCTATTTTATATAATTCATATAGCAATATATATAATATAGAATTTATATATTTGTGACCTTTTTATTTTCTACTATTTCATATATAGTTTCCGAAGACATATAGAGCCCTTCCGGAACCCCTTCTTTCTTCTTGAACATCACCTTTTCCTTTGCCTTCTTGAAGTCTATATGTGTCACCTGATGCACACAATTTAAATGTAACNCCCACGTTAATTACAATGATTAAGCAACCAGTTGAATCAAACACAGTAAGAAATGATAAACAAATTTCAGAGATTGAAGATGGGGAAGGGAGGTTGGAAGATCAAAGTGTCTTTCTCACCTTCATACGGCGCTCTCTAAAAGCAAGCAAACCAGCTTCAGTACATATTGCCGTTATATCAGACCCAGAGAACTCATCCTTGGTCATAACAAATTCTTCTAAGTTGACATCATCAGCCAACNTCATCCTGGATGTGTGAATCTGCAATCAATAGATCCAATCATCGTTACTCACAACCATAAAAACTTGGCACGTTTCATGTTGAATTTGTTTATTTCTTATAAACAGTCGTGTCAATTTACCTGGAAGATGCGCCTCCTTGTTTTGATATCAGGAAGAGGGAATTCAATCTTCCTATCTATTCGGCCAGGACGAAGCAAGGCTGGGTCAAGACTCTCAATTGTATTTGTTGCCAAGATGACGTTGACATCTCCTCTTGAATCAAACCCATCTAACTGGTTCAGTAACTCCAACATGGTCCTCTGAATTTCACGTTCACCACCTGAATGGGCATCATACCTGCAGACAAAAGATCATCAGGAACATTTGATTAACAGTAATTTACAATCTTTTCATCAATGTTGAGCGACTTGCAGATGACCGCTTAACAGTGAATTACTAAGTATCATCTGTAGCAGCCGAATGGAGACTGTCTATGCAACTAAGTATCACAGTCTGATTAGGTTTCGAGTACAACAAAATCACAAACTAAATTGCCCACATTTCCCAAACCATTTATCAAAGCAAAATTCCAATTTCCTATCAACAAGAGCTAAAATTAACAAAACCAGCATCAAAAACCCCAAAAACCCAATACCCCAATTACCTTATTATGCATCAAAATGGCACAACCAGGCTCGAGCTCGTCCTTATCTACAAAGGACAAAATCCCAACATAGTACTGAGGCCCAACCGAAGACGAAACAATGGCATGGTTTTTAGAAGAAGATTCTATATAATTTTAAATTCTAAACAAAAAATTTGATTTCATATTTGTAATTCGTTTGCTTCAGTTGTTTAGAACAAATCTGAAGTGCATCAACAATGAGTCTTGTTATGGTAATAAATCAATATTAACTTATATTGATTATATCTCAATTATATCTAAATACAAAGTAATAGAAATAAAATAGAATTATAGTGGATGAATCTTCAAACAAGACACATACCGTAGCAAACAAGTGAAACTAGGCGGTTCGATCTGGTCATGAAATGTTTCTATGTCGTCAAGAAAACCAAAATACCATTTCTAAGCGAATAATGGAATTACATCGTGTCATGCAATTGCACTTGCTATACTACAAAAGCACCCTGACTGTGCGCAAATAGGGATATATACATGCCATTACACCTAATTTGTACACTGTAAACCCTTATCACCTACTGTCAAAATGAATCTACTTTGCCTGGGAGCGTGTTATTGGCTTCCTTGCGATGGGATGATGAGGGATGAAGGGATCCTTCTGTTCGACCAACTTGTCAAGTTGTTCGTCGACAACTCTTCGAGCGGACTCCCTTACTTCCTTTAGACGCCGGTTTCTTGGGTTCTTCAGCAACGATAGTGCAATGCGAACGCGCTCACTTGCATGTTGAAACTGCAAATAAAAAACAGCCCGTCAAAGATATGATTAACAAAAATATCAGACATTTGACAAAAGCATGAAACGATATATATGCCGACTCACTTTATTTGAACCGTGTGATNTGCATTCAATGTCTTGTAGCCAATTCATAACGAACACACCACAATCGCATCCATTTACTTGTCTACGGGCCTTGTCAGTTCGCACAATGTTGAATTTTGCAAACTGCCATCCCTTTTCAAAATAGTTGACAATCTCCTCATTGTAAATGTGGTCCAACACTTTCATCTACAACACAATCAATGCAAATGAATTCTTAGTCGGGTTGTTAGGACAATAAAAATACAAACGGACCATTACGTCAATTAAACTTACAATTCGTTCTGCTTGTTGATAACGACCTGCGTTGTACTTAGGACCGGGGAGGCTATCCCATATTTCAACTTTTTTATCGCTAGGAAGCACCACAATCAAATACCAATGACTCCCGATTCGATCAAAAACGGGAATGAACATCTAGCAGCACAATGACTTACTTAGAAAAACATGCGTATACAAAAGCACACTAAAGATGTTCTAAATAACAACTTAAATTCTTACCTTCTCGCACTTCTTAAGCCCTACGGTGAACCGATTTGTGTTTTCCCTTCTCAGTTTGACAGCCAATTCGAAAAGTTGACCATCTCTTGTATTTTGAACTTGCTCCTACATTCACATATACTGTAAGCGTAAATTCATTTACCAAATGACAAACTATAACAGTATGNAAAATATGAATGCTTACCGCCATATATGTGGGGAAGTACCAATTCCCTGACCCCTTTTCTTGTAGATAATACACGTGTGCGTTGAGTACTCCATCATTAATCCACTCTTCGGGCCTCAAGCACATGAACTCACCTCTCGTGACATGATGTTTGTTTTCAATTTGAATTATAATTTCGTCACTACAACAGAAGAAGAAAGCAATTCTTATAATTAAATTCACGTGCGCAAGAACATATCAGGAATTTGGTCAATGGCATAATTCAACATTTGTAAGTAGTTACCTTGAAAGGTTGTTAGACCTAAAAATATAACTAAATAACTCTAAATCGGAGTCTTCTAAGTCCCCGGGTTTTAATTTGAAAGGCCCAATTTTCATCTTAGACGTCGTTGAATGCACAACCTTTCCTTTTGCGGTTGACGGGTCAACCCATGGCTCTCTACAAAGAACTCCTGGACGCCTTTCGCCCGTTCGACGTGTTTTAATTCGAGTTTCATCACCACGGGCCGGTTTTGTGAACTTCCTCTTTTCCACGCCAATTTTCAACTGCGGAAAAAGGAATTCGAATATTACATTTACGAAAAAGAAAAGTTAAGTATTTTACAACTATGTAAATAAATGCATGCTTAAAAAATCTAAAAGATAACAACAAACTCGATCTTCAAACTCCTAATCGGTCATCATACCTCGGGTTCACTGAAACTCTGTCCATCCGGTAATGGCATCCAAGTATTGTTTACATCAACTACACCTTTCTCCTTTAATTTGCTAGCTTCTTCACCCTTCTTCTTCACAACACTCTCACCACCTTGATCTCGTTCTTTCAGTGGACTGTCCTTAGTTTGATTTACATCTTCATGTCCCGGATGAAGATGTTGTCTTGCGTCTTTATTGAAGGAGCTCACTTGACTCATTACCTTGTCAGTGAATTCCAACATTGACCGCTGGACCTCCGCCTGTATTATCGGCCCCAAAGTTATAGCAAGTCCTTCAACTGATCGCTTCACCTCGGCCTGTATTATTGGCGCCAAACTGACTGCAACTTCTTGAACAATTCTTTCAAGGTTTACTCTCGACACTTCATTCGTTGGANTGTGCTTTGAAACTACCCGAACGGTTGGACTATCAAACCCACCTTGCTTTCTGACCCATATAATCATTTTCCACACCGACTTATTGTCCCATGACACAATGGGATCCAAAGACTTATCAACATATACTCCACCATGGAGAATTGAATCGAAATACAGTAGTTGGAGAAATAGTAGTGACCCATTTACATACAAAACTTTCTTTGCTTTGAACGACCTAATACCTTCACATAAGAAGTTGAATCCATGGTCGGCCCAGTTCTTAGTCTCTATCTTCCCTGGGATCGTCAAGAAAGTTAAATAGTTCCCCGTCACTGATGGTGAGGAGGTCGGGCAAAGTACAGTGCCAAGTGCGAACATCACAAATCGAACTTTAAAGTCCTCATCGGCATTTTCGCACTTTTCCAATTGTTCACCTAAATCCCTTACTAATAATCTCTTGCCATTTCCACCGAAACTTTTCACTAACTCTTTCACCTTTTCATCTTCTACCAGCCACTCAAGTTCAACAACCTCGCCGGTGTTCTTAAGACCCATAACACGCCCAAACTCAACGGCACTTATTCCAATCACTTTGCCGTGCAGTTGTATAGAAGACGTATCAGGATTGAACCTTTCAGTTAGAAATTTGCATAGTTTGCGGTGTAAACGAGTGCAACACAAAGATGCCACTTTACCAAACCCAATTTCATTAATTGCTAAGCGCTTCTGATTCGACAATTTTTCCACCGTCTGATGGAATCGATCCGGGCTGCATCTACTGGTAAAACCCTTCTCATTCAGTGAGACGTTTACTTGCCCACTTGATCCTTCTACTTGCCCACCCGATAAATCCAAGGCAGAGCCATATGTTGCCTTCTCTTGAGGGTTCAATTTCCTCCATTTATTAGCAATCTCTTCTCGTNCCTGAAACAAAAAAATTTCCTCATTAAAAGACCCTATTTAATAAAATAATTACTAAACTGCCCAATCCATTGCCATCTCTCACCTTTCTGTCCAACTTTGCATTTGCCTCTTTCCCCATTTCATGTCGTTGTTTTTTCCTGTAAATCATTTATTTTTAATCAATTAACCATCACAATATTAAGCAACCACATTTCCAATTTTAAGATGTACGCGTAACTTACATGAAATTAAAAAATGCATCTCGCCCNACTCTTGATTGTTGCACATTACTGTTGCCCTTGCGTTTTCCTTTTGCTGATCCCCTTTTTTTAGCTTCCATAACTTGCGCAAATCAAGCACAACTTACTATCATGCAATTGTCTGTAGCGCCGAGAATTTGAATACTAATCCAAAGCCTAATGCCCCCTAAACCCCATAAGCACCACAACATCACATTGCTTAATTAAAAACATACGGGGACCTGGATTTGCATACAGTAGCTTAGTAATTGCATATACTTATATGCAATTGCTCGATACTACTTGCAAGTGCATCAGCCCTCGATTATTACATTGCACAGATAATGCACACAACCCACCCATGCATTTCTCTATTGGGTCGGGATTCTTACTCATTTCAAATCCCAATACAAATCTTAACCAATCCTCACATTACACTTTCGGAACACTTTAATCCCCATAACAAATTATTCTAAAGCACAGTCAAAGCTACCTACATACCACGAAATCACCTGAGTTGCATAATTTGAAACAAAAACTATATACTGTCATTGCATTCAATGACTTGGATTTGCATACAGGCTATTAGTAATTGCATATAGAGATATGCAATTGCATATTTAGCTATGCAATTGCATTTTGAGCTATGCAATTCCACGAACATTACAACTATGGGGTTTGGAAATACGTGCATACTTTGGAAAAAAAAACTATATAGAGAGATATGCAATTGCATGAACATTACAGCCATCAATGTCAGATACCCACTTCACCTCACGCCACTTTCAGAATCACAAACCCACCACAATTAAATCTTACACAATCAGAGCCCTCATGGGTATTTATATATACAATCAGATCAAGAGGCACTATAACAACCCATCAGAAATGCAGAGTGGGAAAAGAAATACAAAATTTGAATCATTAATTTCTGGAATTGTTAAATGAAAAAACTGAAACAACAATTCAAAATCACTAGAAGAATAAATTAAATAGAACCATCAATTACACATAACGAAAATCAACACACGAACTTACCGAGATGGAGGAAGCGGCTGGAGAAGACGAAGTGGGTTTCTGGGTTTTGGCTGAAATCTGCTCCTCAGATGGAGAAGANGAAGTGGGGGGAGCTTCTTCAGGCTGTAGGAAGCTGTGCAGCTATGAATTCACCGAAATAGAGCTGTGGCTGTGCAAAGCTATGGAGGAGGAGATAGACAGACGAAATCGATCTGTGCAAAGCTAGGTTTTGAACGAGCGGGNCTTTGTTTTTTTTTTCCTTAGTTCTGTGCAAAGCTAGGTTTTGAACGAGCGGGACTTTTTTTTTTTTTTTCCTTAGTTGAACTGGTTAACCAAAACAACCGGTTTTCATTGTTTTTAAAAAAAGCCCACGTGATGGGCTGTACGGGTGCACCCGGTGCACCACAGACGATCTCATGAAAAAGTCAAGGTCATGATGGAGCTGCGGGAAAGTCAAGGTCGAGATGAAGCTCGACAGCGTCGTCAAGGCAGAGGACATGTGGTTTCTGAATTTGGGGCAGCAGTGCGAAGGGAGAGAGAGGAGTATATTTTTTGCGGGAATGTATCAATAAAATAATAAAATAATAAAGTATGAGTATATTTTTTTTATAGAAGAAAATAACTTTTCAAAAAGATTATTAAAACAACGATACCCGCCGAAACCATCCACCACCTCCTCCCACACCTCCCAGCCACCATTCCCAACGATACCCGATCACTTCTCCGACACATACCAAAATCAAGCTTAACAAAGCTATTGGGGACGTGAGATCCAGCTGGTTTTGAAGCCACAGGAGGCGCGAATGTCGAAATTGGGGACGAACTCGGAGGGTAGGCCTTGGTAGGCTGCCCAGAAGGACTCGGAGGCATTGCGTGGGGGGTTCATATGGCAGCCGTCACATTGAATGCATTGAGGAGTAGTCTTCTTGTCCAAAAAAAATTTGTCTCGGGTTGCTGCGGGTTTCTTTCAAAGGTTATTTTCTTCTTTTTCTTGGTCTTTCATTCATTATTATTGGGTTTGATTGTCGTTTGCAGTGGCAACAAGTACAAATTCATCTGGTATGTAGTGAACTGGTGGGTTGGTTAATAATTTGATTGTTGTATAATCTATTTCTTCTTGAATGCTTGCTGTTGTATTTCATCCTTTTAGTCAGCACTAGCATAACTATAGCTTTATATCATTTTCGCCTGTAAGATGTTCGATAAAATGTCTGGCTCAGATTGTGTTCTAGAGCAATGCCATTTTTGTTGTTTTTCAAGCAGATAATTTGGGAAGCTGATTGCTGAGGTCGTTTCTCTTTTCTTTGTTTTTTTAAGGCTGAGGAAAGATGGAATTCTGTTCCAATTGTGGCATCATTAGACATAAATCAATATTTTTTATTTAAAAAAAGAAAGAAATTGTCATTCCCCGGTCCAGAATTACTTTCTTTATTAAGTTCATGTATTTGATGGCTTCCTTCCTTCTCATATGACAAATGACAATAGTTGTTTTGCGGGAATGTTTTGTTGTTTATTCAAGTGTTGATTTTTCCTTTTGCAGTTGTACTGTTTGGGCACAAAGTCTTGCCCTTTAGGCTACCAAAACACACAATGTAATGAAATGTAAGAATGCTGCTGATCTCATCTATATTTACCAAGAAGGATCATGGTCCGGTTTTTTCTATTTGTTAAAGTTGGTGGGTTTGGTTTCCTCCGTGGGTGTCAGCACGGATTTAATTACCAGCACAAGCGTGGTCTTGTGAATGTGAAGTTGAAATGGGTGAAAGATAGGGGATTGGATGCTGTTGTGACTGCTGAGAGAGATCTCAAAGCTGCCTGTATTCTTTTTTCCATTATCTCATCCTCACCTCAGTGCTGCCTCCCCATATACCGTCTCTCTTGCCATCGTGGACAACTCAGTCTTCCTTGTGATCTGAAGCTCTCTACTTTTATTAGGAAATTTCCTTCTGTTTTTGTTGAGTCCCACACATTTTGGAGTGGAGGTGCTCGTGTCCCATGCTTTAGCTTGACTCCTGAAGCCCTACAACTCTACCATGAGGAACTCAATGTCCTTCAGCAGAATCAGATGGATCTCATTAATAGGCTTCAAAAACTGCTCATGCTTACCCAGGGTTGGACCCTTCCTTTACAAACCCTTGACCAACTGAAATGGGACCTGGGCTTGCCATATGATTACCAGCACTCAGTCATTCCACATCACCCTGACCTATTCTCTTTCATCCGCCTCCCCGATGACCGTGTTGGCTTGAAGCTCTTATCCTGGGATGAGGACCTCGCTGTCTCCCAATTGCAAAAGAATTCTGCTATACAACAGAAGGAAGAAGATGCAAGAAGTGGCTGTTTAGCTTTTCCTGTTGGATTTACGAGGGGTTTTGGATTGAAGAGAAAATGCATGGAGTGGTTGAAAGAGTGGCAGACCCTCCCTTATACTTCGCCGTACTCTGATGCCTCTCATTTAGATCCTCGTACAGATGTATCGGAGAAGAGGATTGTAGGGGTTTTTCATGAGCTTCTTCAACTAACTATACACAAGAAAACTGAGCGTAAGAATGTGAGCAACCTTCGTAAACCTTTGGCCCTACCCCAGAAGTTCACTAAAGTGTTTGAGCGCCATCCAGGTATTTTCTACATTTCAAAAAAGTGTGCCACTCAAACTGTCATTCTAAGGGAAGCCTATAACCATCAACAACTCTTGCAAAAACACCCCACTGTAGATTTGAGGGAAAGATTTACAAGGCTGTTAAGAAAAGGGCTCCTGGATAGGAGCAAAGGTTTATACAAGAAGAGTAAAGGTGATGGTGTAGAAGTCGATCCACATGTTGATGATCTTGGTAATAACCAATCCAGTTCCGAAGAGGAGTCAGTTAACAAATTGTTTTATGAGTACGACTCTGATAAACCAGACGAACCTAGGATTCAGTTGTGAAGGGGGTTGGGTCCAGAGAGGACTAATATCTTCTGGACATCATTTCTTGGATTAATATCATGATCATCAGCGAGCTGAGAAGATGGGTAGCAGTGGATTCTATGTACAAAGAACGTAATTGTGCAGTTGATTCTGAAACTGAATTATGATGATCACAATTAGGTTGATGAGTAAGAGGATGAGGATGAGGATGAGGATGGTGGTGTAGTTGGTTGATAATACCATTGGTGGGATTGAAGATGAGTTTGGTATTACTGGTAGCAGATGTGAGTAAAAGTAAAAGGAAGATGACCATCAAATATTCTAGCCTTATCCCTGTTTTCAAGGGCCCAACAAACCAGACCTGAGAGACAAATCAACACTTAATTAGAGACGAAGAAATTTGAATTGAACAAGAAAGTTGTGTGATCGTTCGAAATAGTATTTCTGTGAAGTGGATATTGGCCAAGAAGCAACAACAAGACGGTATATTTAAGGTCTTTCTTACAACGGCTTAGGGTAGTCAAGAGTTGAATGAGTGATAAAGGATTTGTAAGAGATGAGTGAAAGTGAGGTTAGAGTTATAATATATAGGATTTGGTTTTACAGTGGTTATATTTTCCATTATTATTTCTCTTTATAGTTTCCATTATTATTTCTCTTCTCTTTGCTGCCACACAAAGTTGATTTTTATTTTATTTTTGTAAAAGATATCATGTTTAACATGACCATGGAATATTGGAGACAGCAGTAACATCCCTCGTGAATTGCATCCTTTCTGCCATTCATCCTTTAACTCTCATATTAAGTTTGGCTGCATGCTTTTCCTTTTATCTTCTTTTGCTAACATGGTATCGTTTCTGCAGCATTCTTGCTATGCTTTAATAGCTATACATATGCAAAATATGTTCGCTCATTCCTTCTCCTTTAGGCTAGGCTTATTTGATCTTTTTATGAATGATTCTTTTTATGGTAAAAATACGAGTTATTTAATTACTTTGTACACTAGTTTTGAACTGATATGATTTTACCCCACCTCTGTTTTTGCAGTCCAGATATTTCTTATTTTGTCTAACCGGTGGTCTTCTGCTGTATTGGTAGTCATTAGAAATGAAAAGCACCTGCTTCTAATTTTGATTTTCCTGGTCGTTACTTCAAGTGCCACCACCATGTGAAAATTGAAATCAAGACATACCAATTCATTAGTGCCTATAGAGACTCTAAAGAAAGGATTTATGCATGTGCTCATTACTGCCATGGCAGAAAATAATGTTGATAACTTAAATGCTGGGGAAATCAGTTATATATACACTGGTGATTTCCACTATTTTTGTTTCCTGATAGCTGTTTATATTCCATTTTTATGCTCTACTGTATTGAAAAAAGAGCAAAGCTATCATTCTTCTTTTCAAGATTGAGAGAACTGATTTTAATAGGGGTTACTGCTAAAGTATAAATAAATGGTTGATTATCATGCTTCTGTTCTTTAAGTTTTTGAAGATATAGATTGATTATACTTCATATGTATTCTGCAAATTTGTATCCTATCAAGAGTAGGCTAAAATCTACTACATGCCTTGGAATCGGAAATTGAGTTTAATTCAATGTTATTGTGTCCTGTGCGGTGTGTCCTGTGTGGTGCTGTCTTAAACTCTTCAGATAGTTGTTATTCGGACATTTACCGATCAGACAGTTTCTTGTCATTAGACATTTACTGCGAATGCAAAATTTTGTGCTATCTTAATGTTAGATTTGGACAAGTGATTATTGTGGGAACCTAATTAAATCAAACTCTAGGTCAAATGATTCCTACCACTTGGGGATTATTTGACCAAATTGGGAATTGATCAACCTAATGGGGAGTTACTCAATTTAATTGGAAATTATCCAATTAAATTGAACGTTACCTAATTAGGTTGAGATTTGATTTGGTTAATTACCACGATCCCCAATTAAATGAGGAGTTACCTAATTGAATCGGGATTTGATTTGATTTGATGCCTACCACAATTAGGGATTTGATTTACCCTAATAAATCAAATCCCTAATTAATCAAATCAATCCCAAAAAGGGGAGGAATAATTCCCTTCCATCTACGGAATTATTCCTCTGAAACCCTAGCCTCCGAGATCACTATAAAAGCATGGCCACACACAAAGGTGGAGATACGTCAGAATTACTACTAAAATCTCTACAGAAAATTCCTCTCAAACCCTAGCCACCTCTTTTCTCTCTCTCTTTTACATAAGGCTCCGGCCACCCAATTTATATTATAAACACATCCCGTATCCTATTTTAGCTATCGTTTCTCTACGGATCGATTGAACTGACTTAGGCATCGGAGGGCCTTTGGCCAACACCCCCCGGGTGTGGTCCTCTTATTTGTTCTATTTTGCAGGGAGAAAGAGGCGGCGAAGAAGAAAGGGGAATCTTCTGAACCGAATATTCTCGTGGGGAAATTTGCTCCCACAAATTGGTGCTTTCATTGAGAGCACGAGATATACTCAAAGCGTGCTCCAAACCTATTTTTTCAATCCACCGAAGCCTTCCAAACAACCATGGTTGGAAGCAAACGCCTTAGGGGCAAAACCACCTCGACGGCGCACTCCGGAACTGCCGAAGCCTCGCTGCCACCACGTGGTACAGCTGCTGCCAGCATTTTGCAGCAACCTCCCATCGCTGCCAGCACGTTCCAGCAGCTTCCCAGCGAGATCCAGCAACATCCCCTGGCTGCCAGTGCGTTCCAGCAGCTCCCCGGCCAGTTTCAGCAGCCTCCCATGACTGCCAGCGCATTCCAGCAGCTTCCCAGCGAGTTCCAGCAGCCTCCCATGGCTGCCAGGGCATTCCAACAGCTTCCCGGAGATTTCCAGCAGCCTCCCATGGCTGCCAGCGCGTTCCAGCAGCTTCCCGGAGGGTTCCAGCAGCCCCTCGTGGCTGCCCATGCTGTCCAGCCACCTCCGGCAGCTACGCAACCTCCCCAAACAACTGCTACAGCAACCGGAACGCAGCAGCATCTGTGCCATGTGGCTGCTGAAATTGCAGCGCAGCCACGCAGCCCCGTGGCCTCCTCCGTCGTGCAACTGCAAGGCCTAGGTGCCGGTGCTGTCACCCATGACAGTGCTGCCATTCGTGACCACCTCAATGCCATCTCGGGCCATTCCCTAGTCTTGGAGCAAATCCATTCACTCGCTCCTTTGCAACCACACTTGACGTACACATCTAATGGAACTCTAGCCCATCTGCCATTGGGCCCGATCCACACCTCTATTCCCGACCCGCGCAGTCAAGTGAGCCTTAACTCACGAGTAGATCAGCTTACACAAAGGGTTGACAACCAAAACAATTTAATTGGCCAACTCCTCAGGCAGATCAACTTCGGTCAAAACCTTGGAGCCCATGACAATGAGAGAAGGATCCGCGAGCATACTGGCGAGCATTTTGAGGGATCCCAGACTAGTCAGTCAGAGATAAACTGGCAGGGGAGAGAACGAGATCGAGCTGGCGAGACGTAGACATCTACAAGCCGTACTCTGAGCCAATCGTCGATCCATTCAAGACTAGGCACACAGGGGGCACGAGTCCGTGAACGATTGCGTGACGAACGCAACGACCAAAGTTCACTAATCCGCTCGAGAACCAACTTGCGACAACAACTCGTGGAGGAATCTTCGCAAGCTCAATCCACCAATCTGCCTCACGGGCAGGGCAACCGAGGAGGTCAACTTCTTCAAGTCGACGAGGAAGTCAACCATCCCCGCCTGAATCACGAGGGTCGCCAACGTGATCGGCAAGCCATGTGCGCGGAGGATGTCGAGAAGCTCGTAAACGACCGACTTCGTAACTTAAAGATTGGTGGAAATTTCGAAGATGCTCTACGTAGGGAGGTGGACCAAGCAAACTCTACGCCTTTCACTGCCGAGATCGAGCAGACTGCTCCCCCAAAAAGATTCTCAACGCCTTCATTCACGCATTTCAAAGGGGATTCCGATCCTGATAGCCATCTAAAGCACTTCAAAAGTATCATGATCTTCTACAAGGCTAACGATGCGCTGATGTGCAAGGTGTTTGCAATGACTTTGCTAGGAGCAGCCCAAGACTGGTTCCACACCCTGCCATCTGGGTCGATCAGCAGCTTCAAGGAGCTAGCTTACGTCTTCACCAAAGAATACACTTCTTACCGGATGATCAAGAAGAATCCTGACCACCTGTTCAACCTGCAAAAGAAGTACGAAGAATCCCTTCGAGATTACATCAAGAGGTTCAAAGCAGAAAGGGCGAACATCATTGGATGTGACGACCGAATCGCTTCATCGGCCTTCAAGAGGGGCTTGCCAATTGAGTGTGAGCTGTATCGCGAGCTGACCATCTCTCCCTGCCAAACACTAGTAGAAGTCTTCGCGACAGCAGAGCGCTATGCGCTTTGGGACGATGACCGGATCGCCGCAAAGAAAGCTGCCAAGCAAGCCGATCAACCGGTTGAGGCGGCAAGCCAAAGAAACGACATGATAAAAGACAAGGATGGGGGCAAGCGCGAATTACAGCCTCAGGGAGGTGCTCCAACAACTGAGACCTACACCAAGTTTACTATTCCGATACAGCAGATCCTAGCCCAAGTAAAGAACATGCCTTGGTTGAAGAAACCATCGCCTTTGAAGGGAAACCCAGCCAAGAAGGATACCAGTAGATACTGCGAATTCCATGAAGGGCACGGTCATTACACAAATGACTGCTTCGCCTGGAAAAAGCACCTCGAAGAACTGGTCGGAGATGGCTATTGCACGGAATTCATCGCAAGGGGGCTATCCAGCAAATCAAAGATCGTGACGCGGCTGCCAGCGAACCTCCACGAAAAAAGTCATACGGATCAGCACGATCGTAGCCGACTTTAAGAGCCCGAGCTGACCACCGAGGAGCAGAAGAGAAAGACCATGTAAGCGACAAGCGAAGGTCTCCCAAGCTGTCACTTGCTACCCAGTCATGGAAGACGATCCCGACATCACCTTTTAAGGGAAGGAAGTTCCAAGACAACGGAATGCCCATCACCTCCGAATGTGCTATCCACGAAGCTCCTCGCCTATTAGCTCGCTCCAAGCAGGTGGCCAGGCCTCCCTCACCTCCATTGAAGACAAGTTACTTTTGATGTTACCTCTGCAACTCATCTCTTTTGTTCAATAAAGCAATGTAGTCACGTAGACATCAATACATTTCTTTCCAATGGAGTGTTCACAAATGCAATCGACAAGTCTCCGGACGTAGGCCAAACGGGCCCCTCTCATCGACACATCTCTGGACGTAGGCCAAACGCGCCCCTCTCATCGACACGTCTCAGGACGTAGGCCAAACGGGCCGCTCTCATCGACACGTCTCTGGACGTAGGCCAAACGGGCCGCACTCATCAACACGTCTCCGGACGTAGGCTAAACAGGCCGCACTCATCGACATGTCTCCAGACGTAGGCCAAACGGGCCACTCACATCCACACGTCTCCAAACGTAGGCCAAACGGACCACTCACATCGACACGTCTCCGGACGTAGGCCAAATGGACCACACTCATCAACACGTCTCCGGACGTAGGCCAAACGGGCCACACACATCGACACGTCTCCGGACGTAGGCCAAACAGGGCCAAACGGACCGCACTCATCGACACTTCTCCGGACGTAGGCCAAACCGGCCCCTCTCATCGACACGTCTCCGGACGTAGGCCAAACGAGCAGCTCTCATCCACACGTCTCCGGATGTAGGCCAAACGGACCACACTCATCGACACGTCTCCGGACGTAGGCCAAATAGGCCACTCTCATCGACACATCTCTGGACGTAGGCTAAACGGGCCACACACATCGACACGTCTCCGGACGTAGGTCAAACGAGCCACACTATCGACATATCTCTGGACGTAGGCCAAACGGGCCATACTCATGACACGTCTCTAGACGTAGACCAAACGGGTCACACTCATCGACACGTCTCCGGACGTAGGTCAAACGGGCCGCTCTCATCGACGAGTCTCCGGACATAGGCTAAACATGTTGTGACCTGAGAAAAACATCTTATGGGATGTGCATAACACACCCGGAGTCTCTCAAGGGGGACCCTGGTGCTCGCCAACTTCCTAAGGGGAATCCTCCTACGGGATATGCAGTGCATGCCCGGAGTCCTTCATGGGGGACCCTGGTACTCACGAATCTCTAAAGGAGGACGTGCAATCAAAACATAGTCTGGTTACTCAAGCAGTTCACAAGTCAAATATGCAAATTGAAGTTGGAAAATGTAACTGAAATTTCCATAACAAACAGACCAACCGGCCAAGTTCAACAAAAACAAGATGGTCAAATAAAGACCAGTTATTCTAAACAAAAAGCAAACTACAAAAGCTGAAAAGAAACAAAAAAAAGTCTTTGTCTACTTGGAGACGCCAGCAGAAGACCTTTAAGCTGCAGCCTCTTCGGCATCCACCTGACTAGCTACGCCTTCAGCAACTCCATCTGCCTGAATCATGACATCTGCCATCATCTCGTCTACTGCGTCCCCCTCTGCTTCATCCTCTCCGGTTACCTGCTCTTCAATTCCCCCTTCCATAGGGGGTGAGTCGGGGCAGAGCATCTCGATGTCTACATCGTCAATCGCATACAAGGAATCGCAAACTCTTTCCAACTTGGGAGTTCATAAAATTGGCAAGTCAAACACCTTCTCTACGCGGGAGCCCAAGTCCACGAAGGAAGCCCAGTTACAGCTGGACAGCCCAACGGATAATCTACATCTCCTACATGCCACCATGCGCCATGCAGAAGCTGGGGGGCATTTGTGGGAACCTAATTAAATCAAAGCCTAGGTCAAATGATTCCTACCATTTGGGGATTATTTGACCAAATTGGGAATTGATCAACCTAATAGGGAGTTACTCAATTTAATTGGAAATTATCCAATTAAATTGAACGTTACCTAATTAGGTTGAGATTTGATTTGGTTAATTACCACGATCCCCAATTAAATGAGGAGTTACCTAATTGAATCGGGATTTGATTTGATGCCTACCACAATTAGGGATTTGATTTACCCTAATAAATTAAATCCCTAATTAATCAAATCAATCCCAAAAAGGGGAGGAATAATTCCCTTCAATCTACGGAATTATTCCTCTGAAACCCTAGCCTCCGAGACCACTATAAAAGCATGGCCACACACAAAGGTGGAGGTACGTCAGAATTACTACTAAAATCTCTACAGAAAATTCCTCTCAAACCCTAGCCACCTCTTTTCTCTCTCTCTTTTACATAAGGCTCCGGCCACCCAATTTATATTATAAACACATCCCGTATCCTATTTTAGCTATCGTTTCTCTACGGATCGATTGAACTGACTTAGGCATCGGAGGGCCTTTGGCCAACACCCCCCGGGTGTGGTCCTCTTATTTGTTCTATTTTGCAAGGAGAAAGAGGCGGCGAAGAAGAAAGGGGAATCTTCTGAACCGAATATTCTCGTGGGGAAATTTGCTCCCACAATTATAATCCTCCATAAAAAAAAATTCATGGAGAGAAAAAGACCATGATGTCATTTTCGTGTTGCCATGAACCTTTTTTGTGGTTTTTTGGTCTGGCTGACAGTTTTTTTTGGTTTATTATCAATCACAAGGAGAGTACTGTGCAGAACATAGTAGTTGATAGTTACACTAAACCATGTTCTCCCTTTAGGACAGATGTATAATTTCAACCTGGTTTGTCATATACCAGCATTCAGTCATTCCACAATTTCACTGAAATGGGACCCGTTGTCTTCTTGCTCACTATAATGCGAAGTTCATTGGCAAGGTATGATTTAAATTGAAAATTTCTGTTGGTTATAGTTTAAATGGCTCTGCTGATAAGATGTTTGATATAGTGTCTAGCTCAGGTTCTGTTCCAGAACAATGTCATTTTCATCATTTTCCAAGTACAACATTGCGGAAAGCTATTTTTAATTATTTTTGTTTGTTAATTTGTTTCAGACCTGAGGAAACCATAGGAATCTGTTTCAGTTGTGATATAATTACAAACTAGGCGTAGAAGGCCATGTAAGAGGTTTGCAACTGGTAATTCAAGAGCGAATCTATTAGAAGTGGATGGGCCTTCTCAGAACTTAAACTACGGATTTTAATTTAAGTTTAGATAGACGTTGCTTTCACTGAAGCTTTGATTCTCATTGTTTTGCTAAGATAGTGGCATTCAAGACGGCTATATGAAAGTCCTATGCAAGAACTGGGTTTTGTTCACTGTTATTCTCCCTTGTTTATTGCCTGGCTGAACTCCAAATTCTGCTGTAAAATGTAAACAACCTGTTTGATTTTGGATAAGTTATAGATATAGTAGATCTACATTGAAGGCTCTGTTTTAATCAATTCTTCATTGTAATTCCAAATATATCCTAACTCATAGCTCTTTGGTAATTTCGCTCATATTGAGACGCAATCTAGCATGTTAGATTTTAACTTGAGTTGCATGTACTTTCTCGTTCTGATGATGTTAACTATATTCATTGAGTATCTTCATTTTATCTTTGAATTCTGGACTCTTCTTACAAGTTAACCTTCACTCTTGTATGATTCTTTGTCATGAACATTACCGGTTTCATCGACTCTCACATTAGGCCCTCGCTGACCCGACTTTACCCTGATGTATATATAGGGTTTAAACCATGTTTGATCCAGTCAGTTTTAATGAGCTCATGTTCTAACTTTAGGGTTGTAGTTTAGAAAGATAGTCCTCTACTTGTGTTTCGTGCTTTTCGTCATTTACACCCCTACGCATAGACAATAAGCTCTTGCCTTCTCGAGTGGTTTTTCTGGGTTGTCTTGAATTCCTTTTGGTAGCGTGTAAAGCTAGCTGAAAATTAGTGTGTTACTAGCTGATTAATAGCTCTTAGTTGATTTTGTTTATATTTTCCTATTTTGTGATTTCCTATCCTGCCATTTTACTGAGGATAAAGCTAATTCATGGGATACTTCGTGGGCCTACTCCGCATTTTATTTCAATGAGTTGAATCGTATATTATTCAAGTCTTTATTCATAGATTATTCTTTAAAAAATTTCGACAAATCGTAAACTATCGAGACATTGAAATGTGATGAAAAAACATTAGGCGAACGTGAATGGATGACAAGCAATTCTATAAAAAAACTAACTATAAATAGCCTGCTATACAAAATTAGATTTCTCGGGGCTCAATAGTTTGTGAATATCCTACTATACAATTTTTAGATATCTCAAACGATATTTCAAAAAAATAAAGTCTCCCTAGTAGGTATACTCCAACGTGAATAGATGACAAGAAACTGTCTAACAAACTATGAATAACCTACTATACAAAATTGTAGTGCAGTACCGTAGTACAACCACGTGGTATAGCTTATCTACATGTTATAATATAATATAAATGGATATTTATTGATACTATTTCTTAAAAGGAGAAGTATCGATCATGTCTTCCACTCATATTATAACATGAAAAAAGAAATAACACGATATTTTTTTAGTTATTTTTCTACTATTACCAAACATGAAAAATAAATCTTTTATTTTCCATCCCTCAAAAAAAGACATGGAAAATTGAGTTTCCATCCATTAATTTATGTGAACTAAACACGGCCAAAGAGGAAAGTGACATAGGCACGTTTGTAATGCCATCAATGTCAGTGTTCAAACCAGAGACCATCTACATCTACATGGTTAAAGAAATCACCCCTACCACTAATAATACGTGGATCGAGCCCCACACCCTTCTCCATAGTTGAATTCGATATATAGTAAAGTGATCATCTCTATCTCATCCTTCTTTCTTTACTCTAGCCTACTGATAACTCAGTTCAAACAACGCTTATTCCTGCTGTAATAAGTCAGTAACTTCCACGTCCTAGAATGAGTTCAACATGACTTTTATAGCTAGAACAAAATCATCTTGGTAGAAATCCTCAAAGCTGTTAAATATATATATGTATTTTGTAAATCTCTTGAGTCTTGACTATCAAATTCAACCCTTTTAGTGTGTCTATAAGTGTAGATCTACAAGCTTAGAAGTTTAGAACTTAAACATGCAGCTAAAAAGTTAAAAACCACTTCACCTTTTGATTAGCCACTGTCGAACTGTAATTCTGGAAAAAAAGTCGAGGCCCTTTTACTCCATCTCTAATGTAATACATTGAAGAAATATACATGTTCCATGGGCATTCAATCAACTATCGATAAATTACTCAATTAATGTTCTTAGGAACTAGTTCTATCTATTTTTCTATGTTGTTTGATATCCTATTGTTTGAGCCTAGTTGAAATCCGACCATGCGGATTACTCGTTCCAAACTCCATCTCTAAGATTGCTCGTTCGAATAGTAAATGTGATTTCTTTAACAACATAAAAGGGTTTGCTTTCATACCTGTCACTCCCTTTGATTGCACAAAACCAAAAATGTTAGGATGAAAATGAAAAATAACTATAATAACGTATGTAGACACTCTTAAGCATTAGTTAGATAAGTATACGAAAGAGTAGGTCAATTTCTATTATGACAACAACACTTCCATCAACATAATACGGCTTAAATTGCTTGACCTTTTATTTCAATGCCCCTGTAAAACGTCAGCCATCACTAATAAAATTGCGCGACCAAATTTTGCGCGACGAAAAACAATTCATCACTCAAAGTCACTTTGCGCGACGAAACTCAAAACTTCGTCGCTCAAAGTCTTACGCGACTAAATTTTGCGCAACGAAACACACATCACTGCACAAAGTCTCTTTGCGAGACGAACTTTTGCGTGACGACAAAACATCGTCGCTCAAAGTGACTTTGTGCGATGAAACAATAAACTTCGTTGCACAAAGTCTTGAGAGATGAAGTGTGTTTCGTCGCGCAAAGTCTTTACAAAAATAAATAAATAAAAAAAAATATTTTTTAAAATATTTGCATGACGTAATCCAAATATTTCGTCGCCTAAACCAATTTATTTTTGTTTTTGTTTTTAATTTTGTATGCATAACACTTTAGAAATTAAAATGTATATATATTTATTAAGTAGCTTTAAATTTATTATTTTAGTTCAGATTGGATTTTTGTTAGAAAAATATATTATTGTAGTTCAGATTGAGTTTTTGTTAGAAAAATATATTATTGTAGTTCGGATTGGGTTTTTGTTAGAAAATATATATTTTAAATTGACGATCAAATTAATTCATTGTATTCATATAGGGTCAAGGAGTGTAGCTATTAAAAATCATCAAAATTGAAATTGAAATAACCGTTAAATCTTGATTTTTCATTTATAACCGTCGAAAAGTTTTGTCCTATTACTTAATATCTGAATGTTTATTTTTTCCGATTTTTGGCGTATATGATCTTAAAGTACAAACAAACAAGTTTGACGGTTGGATCGTTGAAACTAGTTTCGTAGAATGCGTATGCCATCAAAACAATATATTCACTAACAATTAAGAGTTTATTTATACTTTGGTTAAATATAACATAAGATTTTGTGGTATCAACTAGTGTAAATATTTTAAATTGAAGATCACATTCAGTCATTGTATTCATATAGGGTCAAGGAGTATAGCTGTAAAAAATCATCAAAATCGGAGTTAAAATAACCGTTAAATTGTGATTTTTCATTTATAACCGTCGAAAAGTTTTGTTCCATTACTTGATATCTGAATGTTTATTTTTTCTGATTTTTGGCGTATATGATCTCGAAGTATAAACAAACAAGTTTGACGGTTGGATCGTTGAAACTAGTTTCGTAGAATGTGTATGCCATCAAATCAATATATTCACTAACAATTAAGAGTTTATTTATACTTTTGTTAAATGTAACATAAGATTTTGTGGTATCCACTAGTGTAAATATTTTAAATTGAAGATCACATTCAGTCATTGTATTCATATAGGGTCAAGGAGTATAGCTATAAAAAAAATATCAAAATCGGAGTTAAAATAACCGTTAAATCGTGATTTTTCATTTATAACGGTCGAAAAGTTTTGTTCCATTACTTGATATCTGAATGTTTATTTTTTCCGATTTTTGGCGTATATGATCTCGAAGTATAAACAAACAAGTTTGGCGGTTGGATCGTTGAAACTAGTTTTGTAGAATGCGTATGCCATCAAAACAATATATTCACTAACAATTAAGAGTTTATTTATACTTTCGTTAAATATAATATAAGATTTTGTGGTATCCACTAGTGTAAATATTTTAAATTGAAGATCACATTTAGTCATTGTATTCATATAGGGTGAAGGAGTATAGCTGTAAAAAATCATCAAAATCAGAGTTAAAATAACCATTAAATCGTGATTTTTCATTTATAACCGTCGAAGAGTTTTGTCCCGTTACTAGATCTTTGAATGTTTTTTTTCCCCTTTTTTGGGGTATACGATCTTGAAGTATATACGAACAAGTTTGACGGTTGGATCGTTGAATGGTGTGTGTGTGTATATATATATATTTATTTTTTAAGTAGCTTTAAATTTATTTATTTTGTACGCATAACACTTTTAATTTGGGAAGAATTTTCTAGAAATGAGTCACTCCATTGCGTAGAGCTCGCTCTCACGAGTTCGTAGATATGTTGTAGGCCCAAATTGGAGTTTTAAAGAAGAAGTTGTGGTCAACGGAAGTGCACTGGCACAATCGTAAATTTGTTGAAGTTGAGTTTTTAAAAAACTCTCTCTCTCTCTCTCTCTCCGTCTTCATTGCCACTTCCGACGGCATTTCCGGCGCTGTTCGGCCACCAAATCGGACTCCACAGCTTGCAAAACACTCCTCTCCACCTTCTCTACACGAGCCACTAATTTTCTAGACCTAATTTTGAGCCTTCAAGGGACTGGAACATGAGGAAAAATCGCACTTTTTCAATCGAATAAGGTATGCTTCTTTATCCAATTTTCGTATTCTAGCTATTTTGATTGTTGGTTTGGATCGATTTGAAGTCGTGAGTGTTCGATTAGAAACCTGGTTTTGTCTAACATTGGCAGCGTTTTCCGGCCACTTCCCGTCTAAATTGGAGGTCGGCCTAGCTATATAAGTTGCTCCCTTAGTTGCCCTAGTCACGATAATATAGGTGTCGTTGGGTTATTTGAGGAATTTCCATCGTCAAAAATTTCTCAAGCCACCCACACGCTATAGGCACGTGAGCCATGGTGTAATGGCCCATTGTGTTATGTTTTGATCCCATCGTCCCGAGTACAATGGTATGTTCAGATTCGATTTTGGTTCGGATTTACGCCTATTAGACGATATCCGGGTTCGATATGTTCGAACCGTTAGATCAACTCCATTTCTGAGTATGTTGTTTCCCATACCTCTAGGTTCGTGTAGGAATTCACAGATCAGGAATTGAAGTCTCGAATACTTCGATTAAAGGAGTTTAGGATCGGGTAATCTATAACCGTCTGATTGTGAGATTGAGAGTAATCCGATCGCTCAATCGAGACCAAACCATTAGGACATGTTGTTTATTTTGGAGTTGGACCTTTGTGAACTCTCGATTTGGAAATTGGAGGTCGTGGGCCCTGTGGGTCCGGGTTGACTAAAAGGGGAAGTTGACCAAACCATTGACCTTGAACCCATAGAATCCTTCTTAACAGAAACTACGCATTTAAATCCTGGGAATTATGGTTTTCTTTCTAATTTAAAGTTTGTGTTAGAAATACAATTGTTTAACATATCTCGATATTTCTTCAAATAGGTGCTCAAGCTTCGGCCAGCCAGTAGGTGGGACTCCCACCGGGCCATACCAGCTTGGATTTTCTGTGAGTGGACTTGGTTTTAAATAAGCATTTTTTAAAGTATAAAGCTCATACATAAAAAGAGGTTTTTAAATTTATATTTGTTTTTACTTGGATATGGGAAATAATGGAAGATTATGCATGTTTGCATTCGAAAATTATAAGGGGTGTTATGGCACTATATGAAAGTGAAAAAGAATTTCAATTATTTTTTTTTGGTGCATGCAGTATGTGTGTGTGTATATATATTGATGGTGGGCTTAATTGTGTTTATGCTTACCATAGTGTGTACCTCCCCCATTAATGTTACTCTAGATGTTTATTTTTGACACGCGATGACTCTTTAGAGGCATGTCGGGAACCAGAATCCCTGACCGGGTGTATCGAAGGCCTTGACAGGCTGTCAGCGCGCGTATGACTTATTTCAGCCGCACGTGTATTGAGGATTCTACTGTGCGTGTCTGGGGAGCAATAGTCCCCCAGTTGGACTGCTCATTCCCTAGCCACATGCTCATTGAGGATTCTGCCATATGGTCTAGTAAAACAATCCCAGCATTAGATTGTTTTCCCCTAGTACATAACTATGGATGTGCGTGTGTTTATTTGTATAAAAAAGGATTTTTGAGATCAAACAGGTTTTCAAATCAAGCACGTGTTGAAGAGACTAACAACCAAGACTAGAAACTCCTTACCCACATGACTGTCGCCACCGAATGATTTTCTTTTCATGACTTTGCTTCTGTTTTCGGCTTGTAAACTAACTAAATTCTTAGTATGCTTTGATACGCCCATGTAGGGTTGGTTTTGTGGCCAGAGGCCATTTGTAATTGGTGTGTGTTGGTGTTTGGATACTTTGTCTGTGCTCTTATTGTAGGTTTAAAAATTTGGGAATGTTCATTTTACAGGGGAGACTTTGCCTAAATTTTGGCAGAAGTTTTGACCCTTTTTGCTCTAAAGCGGGAAGAAGGGGTTTTATTTTATATTATATATATAGTGTATATATATATATTATATATATTTATATATTTGTAAATAGTAAATGGGCTTGGCATCCTGTGGGTGTCGGAAGGGTAGCAGGATTTGGCATGGATTCCAAGGGGAATTCGAGTCGGGTCCTGTCACATTCCATGATGCAATGTAGTCAAGTTACATAAGAAGAAAGTAAAACATATTTCTATTACAATTAGGCATACAAACATCTTCTACATATGTTTCTCTATTCACCTTTATCGCTTATGTTGATACCATGACTAACCGAGCAACTAGATAAGCAAGATTAGCCATGTGCCATGCTTTGAGAGGTCATCACCTTAGCCAAAGAAGCATTACCACAAGTCACAACTAAGGGAAATGTTAAGAGTCCCACATTGGAAGACTAAAAGAGGTGGAGACTCCCCTTCACCTATAAATGGGTCTGGACCTTTGGGCCTTGGACGCTTGAACTCTTGAACTCTTGGGCCTTCTTCCTTTTATCTTTAGGTCTAATCCCCTTATACAAATGCAAACAAATATTATTATAATGAGAACATCCTTCTCTGTGGACGTAATCCATCATTCGGATGAACCACGTATACTTTGTCTTCTGCATGCTTATTCACTTTTCATATGCTGAACGTCACAGGCTGCCAAAGGCCTTCACTATCACCCAACCTGCCGAAGGCCTTCACTGGTCATTAACATGCTAAAGGTCCTCACCTTTCACTTATCCCATCAAAGACACCAACCTATTGATTAACCCATCAAAGACGCCAACCTACCGAAGGGAGTCACTTGCCTTGGCTCACGTCTTCACACATCATCCACCATTCCACATCTATCTCAGTTGTACCCCATTTTGGGCGTCAATAGCTTCTTCAATAGTAACATCCACCATTGTTTTTGTCACTCTTTTCTCGTCGAAATCTCTTGTCATAATGATCAACAAAATACGAGTAAAAATGATTAATAACATAAGCCATAAACAACTTAATACAACCAAGTAAATTTTTACAATCTAAAGAACTATACAACTCAAGTTCGTAGAATGGGTGTGGAAGAGAAGAGGAGAATGGTGATGGTTTGGGGCTAGGGAATTTATTAGGGTTTATTTGAGGGAGATTGCCTTTCAAAATGATTTTGGGAGGTTATTGGGCTATAGTTTCCTTTTTTTTTTCCTTCATCTTTTTGTCAATGTTTTAAAAGAAAAATATAAATGGACATGAACACCAATTCAAAAGTACTACCTTTTTCAATACCTTATGTAGAAGGTCAGTCATTTTGCAAATGAATATCTTGAAATATTTTATAAATCTTTACAATACTTGACTACATTCATTCACGCGATGTGACACCAGTGACATAAGAAGAAGGTAATCTATAGTTCTATTATAATTAGGCGTTCAACATTCTCTATAACAACTTCTCTTTTTCCATTTGATCACTTCTTCTAGAGTAGCATCTACCATTGTTTTGGTCACTCTTTTAACCTTAAAATATCTTTTCGTAATGATTAAACTTGTGTATTACCATATGAACTACCTTCCCTCATTCCTTGGTCAATGGGGCATATGTTCCAATGTAAATTTCAATATTAAAATTGCATGGCTTATTGGATCACAAAAAACTAAATGCTCCAAAACAACATTTTCATTGTTTATTGAAATTAAAACTAGGAGCTATGCATTGTTTAATCATTTACTTTGGTTGCGTTTTTTGGTATAATATGGTAAAGAGTTTTGAAGCCATGTGGTATCTTAATAAATTTGGTACTGTAGTTTGGTGGCAATCTAGGAAAGTTAATAGTCCACCCCGGTGTAATCGCATCCTCCACAACAACACTCACAAGTCAATCTTTTTAAGTTAGACAATAAGCAAAATGAAATTCAAAAGTTTGCACTATTGATCTTCCCGTCTTCTGCTTCTTTGATCCAACACCTAAGGACACTGCCATAAACAAAATAAACAAAACAAAATTATATTTAAGATCGAAAGAAAGAAAAAGAAGAATGAAAATACATGGCTAGCGGAGATGTGCTTTACCTCATAAACTATTGGATGCAGGGACATGTGAGCATCCCTAAAGTGGCTCATTAAAGGAGTAGAAGCCCTCTCCCCTCCCATCACCTCCCAAGTGATTGCAAAGTATGGATTTAGGTAGGTGGGAACAAATCCCCCCCCAGATAAACGCTAATCCGACTATAAATGTTGTGGATGTGATTTATTCCGCTACATTCCCTCACATGATGTGGCACCAGTTACATAAGAAGGAGGTAATATATAGCTCTATTAGAATTAGGCATACAACATCCTCTATATATGTTTCTCTGTTCCTATTTTATCGCTTCTTATAGAGTAGCATCAACCATTTTTTTTTCAAACTTTTAACATCAAAATAACTTTTCGTAACGATTAATCATGTCTATTACCTTATGAACGAGCTTCCCTCATTCTTTGGTTAGTGTTGCATATGTTCCAATATAAACTTCGATATTAAAACCACATGGTTTATTGGATCACAAAAAACAAAATGCTCCAAAACCAAAACAACATTTCCATTGTTAATTGAAATTAAAATTAAGAGCTAGGTATTGTTTCATCATTTACGTAGGTTGCGTTTTTTGGTATAATATGGTATGGAGTTTTGAAGCCTTATGGTGTCTTAATAAATTTGGTACTGTAGTTTGGTGCCCATCTAGGCAAGGTAATAGTCCACCCTGGTGTAATCACATTCTCCGCAACAAGACTTGCAAGTCGACATTTTTAAGTAACATAATACGTAAAATGAAATTCAAAAGCCTACACTACTAATCTTCCCATCTTATACAGAAAGAAAGAAAAAGAAGAATGAAAATACATAGCTAGCAGAGAAGTGCTTTAACCCCCAAACCATTGGATGCACAGACCTGTGAGCATCCAAGAGTGCCCAATAGAAGGAGCTGAAGCCCCCTTCCAAAAAAAAGAAGAGATTGCAAAGTATGGATTTAGGTAGGTTAGAACAAAAATCCCCCAAAATAAACACTAATCCTACTACAAAAGCCATTGACGTAATTTATTATGCTACATTCCCTCACATGATGTGGCACCAGTTCCAAAAGAAGAAGGTAATAAATAGTTCTATGGCTTATTATCACAAAACGTCCCTCAAGTTTATGAAACTATCAGATTGCATCCTTAATGTTTTTTTTTGTCATTCGTGGTCCTCAAAGTTAGCATGTATGATCACAAATGGTCCCTGCCGTTAGGTTCCGTCAAAAACTCCGTTAGTTTGCTGACGTGGCATATATGTATATCACAAAACATCCTTAAGGTTCACACACCTATCACAAATGGTCCTTACGAAATTTTTTTAATTTAAAATTCATAAAATTTTTGTTTTCTTTTTAAAATTTATGAATTATAATTATTTTAAAATATATATTAAATTTTAAATACATGTGACACTATATTATTGTAGATGTGGGCTCCATATATATGCCACATCAACAAACTAATGAAGTTTTTAAAAAATAATTTAAAATTCATAAAATTTAAAAATGAAAAAAAAAACTAAAGGTTTAGGGTTCATAAATGGTCCTCAAGATTAAAATCCTTCTATAAATTGTTTTTTCATTTATAAATAATTTTAAAAAGAAAACCAAAATTTTATGAATTTTAAATTTTTTTTTAAAAAAATTCGTAAGGACCATTTGTGATAAGTGTGTAAACCTCAGGGATGTTTTGTGATATATATGTATGCCACGATAGCAAACTAACAGAGTTTTTGACAGACCCTAACGTCAGGGACCATTTGTGATTGCACATACTAACTTTGAGGACCATAAGTGACACAAAAAAACATTAAGGATGCAATCTGATAGTTTCGTAAACCTCAGGGATGTTTTGTGATAATAAGCCATAGTTCTATTACAAATAGGCATACAACATCTGACAGAACCCAACCCAAATTCCACTTTGGAATCTGTGTTGAACCCTTGCGTATCCAAGACTTGGTAGGTGCAGGGCACACTTGACCATATTACGCTTCTAACTACGACTCAAAATTTCTTTTAAGGTTTGACTTCTTCCAAAAATTCGGCAAAGTCTCCCCCTGTAAATTGCTCGTTTCCCAATAACTTTTCACCTGTAAATATACAATTAATATTGAAAACCAAATCCCAATCGTTCAGCATGCATAAGACAGATAACTTTGAATGGCCTCAAGCCTCTTTATACCAAATAAATCATTCTGCCAAATGAATCTGGTCTCAACTCTTAGAGCAACATCAATACGTTATCAAGTTCCAATAAAACTTAACTAAATAAATTTTCAACACTTGATCTTGTGGCTGCATCTAGTAACTCTAGGTTGCCTACGTACCCTTACCAAGGGATCAAGCCATACATAGTTCTTTCAGCATAACTTATAAGTAAACATAGGTAAATTAATCAAATAAGATCGAAAAAACCTTCATAGGTAATCCAGATCAATCCGCTGAAATTCAATCAAGGGCTATTGATGTTAGAACAATCTTCCACTCATCCCACATGTGCATAAATATATAATTAACATAATACTTATAAGTAGGAAAATGAAAAATTTATTAAAATAGCATTGACCACGTGAAACCTTAATGTCAATATAAACAATTTAAATAAACTATGTTCCCCTCTTTCACATGTAAAAACAAATTTATCACTTCAGTAAATAATTGTGAATTATATAAAATCCTTAGAACTTAGAAAACTCTTAATTCTTGTCTCATAAGTTGCAAAACATAAATTAAAATCTTCACCAATAAGTACCAAGTTAAAATCATCAATTTTAGTTTAAAACATCTCAAAACTTAAATACTCTCCACCTAGGCGTACCCCCATTCGTAACCCGTCAATTCCGCTAATATTCCATCAATTTCAAGAGTCACATAAGCGACACATCCTCGCAGGCCTCAGAAACACAAAGTCAACTCCAGCCGCATTCCTCGCAGAACTCAAGGGACACTTAGTCAGGCCGAGAAGCACTTCCTCTGAGAACTCGAGGGACATGTAGTCAGCCCGAGAACTCATATCCTCATACCACACAGTTCAGACGTCCCCGAGACTCGTAGGGCATTATCATAAAAGACTAATCTATTCCAAGGGCAACTTGGGGGAGGGTGGGGGGGTACTCCTGTGATGGGTTTGAAAACTATATTCCGAAGCTTATCATGAACTTTCCCTTATTCCACAAATCCAATTTTCAACTCTTTTAAGAACCATCCAAAATCAGTCCTCAACTACATTTAAATTTGTACCACATATTATTAAGAACTAGCATTCATGATTCATCGACTTCAAACCACTGAGTATATATATATATATATATATTAAATGTAAGCGTATAATTGGACATTTAATTAATTTCTCATCCATGCCAAAATCCAATTAATAAGCTGTTCCTAACTTTACACAATCAAACATAATATAATATCCTTAGAAAGTAAAAGCAATTACATAATAACTCATAAACATTTGAATAATCCATTATCACCTAGTCATAACTTTAATAGCAATAATAATAATAATAAATAAAAAAATAAAAAAATAACCTTCGAATATCAAAATAACACCCAAGAACACCATAAAATACTATACATAAACTCTTATCGATATAATTCACACAACACTCTGGCCTCGTTTATAAGGTTGTTCTTGTACTTCTCAAAGGATTAAACTATCTTGGAAGACTGTCGATCATCCGAGGGATCAAACTTCCCATATTGGTCAACGGGGCCCGTAGGGCCCATGATCTCTGATTTCGGATCTAAAAGTTCCTATTGGTTCCACAAGGTTTATTATGCACGTCCTATAAGTTTGGTTTGAATCAAACTGTCGGATCGCTGGCAATCGCATGATCGGACAGTTATAGCTTAATGCAAACTTTAAGTCATTGAATTGGAGCATGCGGGACTCCGATTCACGGTGTGCGAATTCCTACACGATCCTAGAGGTTCCTAGATTAATATATATGAAAATATAGTCAATCCAACGGTCCGAACATATCGAACCCGAATAACGCCCAATATGCGATATCCGATCGACGGTCAAACGATAACCAAATTCAAATCCGAGTATGCCATCATGCTCAGAAGGACATGGGGATCATTTTAGGCCTTAAAGACCTGCCACAAATTGACCCAGGCACCGACAACGCGTGGGTGCCCAAAGTGATTTTTGGCGATCGAAAAAATCTCCTAACCGCCAGTCAAGACCTATACCTACATGATTAGAACAATGAATAGAGCAACTTTTGTTCTTGGACCATGGAAACTTTTGTTTGATTTAGGTTTAATAGGGCCCAATCAATCGACCCGCTATGATACCATGTTAAGATTTCCGAGGGATGGACCCTTGGCTCACCACTAGCAACATCAATATTGTCCCCAACTTAACCACATGTTTAGCAGGTATGAGGTTTTATACAAAAGGCCTCGATGATATTAGGAGTGTAACCATTTATTATATGGAACTTTCTATCTTGTTAAGTTTTCGATGTGGGACTCGTGTATTCTTCAATAGAGTTGACAATAATTCGGACAAACTAGCTTGTAGCAGAGCAAAAACAATCAACAGTCGGATTGATGATAAACTAGAAATCATACCAACATGCGTGTGTGGTAGAGTAATCTTCAAAGAACAAATGGTGAAAATCTAGCTGGAGATGTTAGCGGAAAATCTCATGAATGATTGTTGAAAGCTGTTTTGAGTTATTGTGACCGATGGGATCAGAAACATGGGTGCACAGGAAAATAGGAAATTGGAATCACGGGTGGTGATTGAACTTGACCTTGTCTTTGATGACCCATCTATAACTTAGAGGGCCATGATGTCTTGCACTAATTCCCTTTGTGTGAAGATACGGGTGATGCTGTTTTCTGGGAAAATATGAAATTTGTCGTTGTTGTCATTGCTAGAGAGGCGATTCTTGTTTCCTTAATCATTGGGTTTTGGCTTTGCTGCCAAGTATTGGATTGAGCCCTCAAAAATCAAACAGCTAAACGATGATGATGATGACACACAATTGAGCCAGAGGAATTGACCGCCAAGATCAATCACAAGCTTGGTGGGCACAATTGGAGTGCCACGATGAATTGTGATCATATACTGGAGGGTTGCCACTTCTTTGGTCACGTGAAAAATTAGATTATTTGGTGGGTGAGAGGGTTTAGCTTGAGATAAGTTGATGCGGTATTTTAAATAAAAATACAAAATTTATTAATTTGATGTGGTCTAATTAGTGTGTAAAATACTTGCATATTATTCACACTATTAAGATTAGCATTTCTTTTTCAGTACAAGAGTTAATTTTGTTGCAATTAATTTTAGATTTTTGCATATTAAAATAAAAGACCTTAAGGAATACAACCCACACACAACAAACAAGCTTATTTAAACTTAAAATGTGTGTTTTTTTGTTAAACAACTTAATACAAAACACTGTACAACCTAAATTTCCTAAATAACAAAAAAGACACTATATCTAAATAACACTTAATCCAACCTATTAAGTAACAATTGTATACCAAATGTATGCTCCACAAAACAGCACCCCAGCAACAATTGCAACCCAAATGTATGCTCCGCAAAACACCACTCCAGCTCTGACTTGTTTAAAGTAAGAAGACACTTTAGCACCCGTGTGTTTAGCGTAAGAAATAACCCAACAGCCTAATCGAAGCACATGTTCAGGCCAAAAATATTGGCAAACAACAAAACACGCAAACATCAAGTTATGTGGCCAAAAAATTCTCCAGTACCACGAGGGATCTAGAAATCCCCATAGCATAAACTAATAAGTGATCCACATCAATTTAATTCCAATCCACGTAAACATATAATCCATATTCGTAGTCAAAGCCATAAGTCCTGAAAATAAATACAATATTACTGGAGTCAAAAGATATAAAAGTGTGCAGGAATTGGGAACATAACAACAGAAAATAAAATTCCGGTCAACCCCATAACAACAGTTACTGCCGAAGGCATTTTTTTACTTTCACTACTATCAACACTTACTGGCGCTGGCATTTCTCTACTTTCTCTACTATTTTCTTCAGGTGCGAGTTCATTTTTGGGGGATGTAAAAATATCTAATGAGACGTGGGATGACAGGACCCAACCCAAATTCCACTTTGGAATCTGAGCCGAACCCTGTGCTTGTCTGACACCTGGCGAGTACCAGGCACACTTGACTAAATTGCCCTTCTAATCAAACCAAGGTTACCCTCAACTTTGACTTATGCTGAAAATTTGGCAGAATCTCCCCTATAAATGGTCGCTTCCCAAAATTTTCCACCTATACAAAATGCAATATATAACTCCAATCATTCAGCATGCATCAGGTTTATATTCAAGCAATCCAACATTAGAACTTTATGGCCCCAGGCCTTACAGAAATCATAAGGCAATTTTAGAGCAATACTAATCAATTTAATTACATAAATAGTTCGATTACAAAGAAATCCTACATAGTGGAAAGGACGAGTGAAGAGTGGTGACTGCCCTGTGGTGGCGCTCTGGTACACGACTATTGACTTGGGGGTGCAAAACATTTAAAAGTGTGAGTGAACAAAAAATAAAGTTTTGGAAAATAGAATATTAACATACTAATCACACTGTTAAAACATTTGGACATCGTTATATCCAAAGGCAACAAGTTATTCGAAGGCGACATTTAATCCGAAGGCAACCTTTTTGGGTACCTAGGGTGGTTAAAAACCTTTCCTGGAAAAATTATAATTCTATTTCTCATTAAATCCTTAAATTATGTTGCCATTTTCTTTTCTACTTTCCAAGCCATTCTCGTTTAATTACAAAGGAAATTTATAAAAGTAATCGAACTCAAAATTTATGCTTGGAAAGTGTAAGCCATATATAATTCTTTAGTTTATCTTAATCATGAAAAATCCTAGGGAATTTGAAGAATACCATGGTGATAAACAGGTTAGAAGTGTTAAATTACAAGGTCTTCATAGGGAATTTGAATATATAAGAATGAGAGATGATGAGTCACTTTCTGTTTATCTTACAAAACTGTTTGATTTAATAAATTAAATGCGGAGCTATGGAGAGGAATTATCTCGAGAAAGGGTTGTTCAAAAGTTGTTAACTAGTTTGCCATCAGCTTATGACTCCATTTGTTCTGTTATTGAGCATTCGAAGGATTTGGATGTGATTGGGGTACAAGAAGTGGTAGCCTCTTTGAAGAGTTTTGAGTTAAGGCTAGATAGCCATTCTGAAAACAAAACTGAGAGGGCATTTGCTAGTCTTAGTAAGAATCCCAAACCAGTTAAGTTCATTGAAAATCAAAACACTAAGCACTAGAAGAATTGGAAGGCAAAAGGTAAAAAGTGGGATAACAGCTCCACTGATGGTGCTAGAAATCCTTGCAAGCACTGTGAAAAATTGCATTTCGATAAGTGTTGATTTAAGGGCAAGCTAAAGTGTTACAACTGTGACAAGTTTGGTCACCTTGCAAGGGGCAACAATAGTAAGAAAACAGTGCAACAACTCAATTATGCCACTCAGGTAGTTGAAGTGACTGGAAAAGGGAATCTTGTGGTTGAAACCAAAATAGGAAAGTGATACATCAAGGAGGTTATGCTTGTGCCTGGATTGAAAGAAAATTTGTTCAGTGTGGTTCAAATGATGGAGCATGGCTACTACTTGGTGTTTGGAGATTACAAAGTGGAAACCTATGATGATGGTGTTTGGAGATCACAAAATTTACTAGTGTAAAAGGATATGATGATGTATGGTATGTAGATAGTGGATGTAGTAATCATATGATACGTAGGGAGGATCTACTTGTTGATATTGACGCAAAGGTTGAAATGGGTACCGGACAACTTGTTGAAGTGACTGGAAAAGGGAATCTTGTGGTTGAAACCAAAATAGGAAAGTGATATATCAAGGAGGTTATGCTTGTGCCTGGATTGAAAGAAAATTTACTCAGTGTGGTTCAAATGATGGAGCATGGCTACTACTTGGTGTTTGGAGATCACAAAGTGGAAATCTATGATGATGGTGTTTGGAGATCACAAAATTTACTAGTGTAAAAGGATATGATGATGTATGGTATGTAGATAGTGGATGTAGTAATCATATGATAGGTAGGGAGGATCTACTTGTTGATATTGACAAGAATGTGACTGCAAAGGTTGAAATGGGTACTGGACAACTTGTTGAAGTGACTGGAAAAGGGAATCTTGTGGTTGAAACCAAAATAGGAAAGTGATACATCAAGGAGGTTATGCTTGTGAAAGGATTGAAATAAAATTTGCTCAGTGTGGTTCAAATGATGGAGCATGGCTGCTACTTGGTGTTTGGAGATCACAAAGTGGAAATCTATGATGACAACTCACATTCCAACATGGTTGCAAAAGTACAAAGTAAGACGGCCAAAAAAGAACACAAAAAGAAGAGTGAGAAAGAACGAAGAAAGATGACGGCCAAAAATCGAAGATTGAGCTATTTTATCATTATTGACCAAACCCTAAATGCTATTTTATAGGGAGGGGAGGAGTCTAGAAGTTTCCTTGGGTGTGGCCTAGGCTATTTTATCATTTTGACCGTCCGATTTTTTTAGATCAATTATAGTTGTTGCAATTTTATTTTTTTATTATTATTTTTTTTAAACACTGCAACTCGCGTACAACGGTTGACAACATCAAAACCAAAGACATTGCACATTAGTACTAAAATTGGTTTCTATTCTTCGTAAAACATTTTACTTGTCATTAAATCCAACCCAAACTTCATTGAAAAAAATTCTCAATCTTAAATTATTGCCAACAAAATTTAATTCAGATACACTTCATTGATGAAACATGATCCACATAACTTCAAGTGAGCAGGAGATTCCAAGAATTATTTCAAAAGGAATACAAGAATGCATGGTAGATAATCTACCATCTACTCATAAGTTTTTTTTTCTTAAAATTAATTTTATACCCATTACTAATGCTCTCTCCTACAATCTCGTCCTCAACATCAACCTCACAAACCCTAACAAGAAAGTCAACTTTGAGTGGAGTGACACCCATGTCATTGCATACTATCAAAATGAGAGATTTGGTCTTTTGACTTTGATCGATAGGTGGACATCGATTCACCAAGACCCCAAGAACACAACTATTTTTCAGAATGTCCTTATTCAAGGGTGGAAGCCTTTGCTGTTTGTGATCCAGGTGGATCTTCCGTATGTAATACAACATGATATTAAATCCATATCATATTATGTTACTTAATTATCATTTTGTTTAATTATTATAAACCCATTAAAAGTTTGCTGTTCAAACCTAATGGATTTGAAACCGCTCAAACTTAAAGGTTCATATGAATTAAACTTTTTAAACCATACATGACGTAAGGTTTAAAATCAATTGTTATTTTTAGATTTCCATTTTTAGAAAACTTATTTTGTATATAAATCGACTGTTAGAATGAATTAATCAATCAGTTTTCATTCGATTCTATTCCATTTCTCCATAGTCATTGTGTTCCTTATTATTCTTGATTAAGAGTTCCGCAAGAAACCTTTGATCAAGTGGTATCAGAGCGAACATATTCTGATGTAGCCTGTGGTTTATGGTCTCAACTCGCAAACAAATCGAGGTTTTGGTTGAAGAACTTGTTGGACCATTAATTTCAGAAAAAGCTCTTCGACAAAAGAAGAAGAAAACAATGGCAGAAGGAGAAGGAACCAATGCTAAGATTGTGTCGTTGGCGCAACAAATGGAGAAAATGATGCTGATGATGGCAAAATTGGTGGATGATCTTGCACGTAAACCGCAAGATGAGATTCCTGAAGATTCCAGGAGGAAGACCTCAAGAACTAAAACATCCAAAGTTAAGAAAAGGGTGCAATTTAGTGAAGAGGAAGATTCCGATGAGGAAGAGGAGTCTGCAGAAGAGTTTGGTGCAGGTCAAAGACAGAGAAAGAATCGGATGCTGATAAAGCTGGTAAGTCCAAAACTTCTATGGATGGTCTTAAAATTGATGTTAAGATTGATATTCTAGTGTATGATGGTGAGATCAATACTGAGAAGTTAGATAATTGGATTGACTAGTTCGAAACTTATTATACTATTTATGAGTATAATAACCGTCAGAGGATCAACTTTGCAACATTAAAGTTGACCAATCATGCTTTGACATGGTGGAAGGCTTATAAAAAACGTTATAGTATAACGACTATGACGTGGAAAAAGTCTAAGAGAGCCATAAGAAAGCAGTTTTACCCTGTTGGCTTTGAAGAGGATAGATGGTTCAAGTGGCAACATTTGAGGCAGAGTTTTGGACAGTCGGTACAAGATTATGGAGCCGAGTTTCAAAGTCAAGCTGTTGGACCTAGACTTGGAAGACCATGAACTCCTTATGAAGTTTATTGGGGGCTTGCCAATGTATATTAGCAAAGATTTGCGATTGTTCAAGGTTGAAGATTTTGAAGAGGCAATAGTAATGGCAATTGCCATAGAATCAAAGAACAAGAAAGTGGACAAAAAGGAGGACAAGGATGATTCAAGGAAATTTGAAGTTGGGAGTAGCAATAGTAAAAATAGGGAGCAAAGTTCTGGAAAGAAGCAGAAAAACTGTGAGCATTGCAACAAGCCAGGTCATAATAAAGAAACATGTTACATTCTTCATCTCGAGCTTAGGGAGAAAGAAAAAGAGAAAAGAAGTAACCGAAAAGATTTAAACAGAGCATTGAATGCTAACAAGACTGGAAATTCCAGAAATGGTGCAACCCGACATGAAGTTGACTCTCATGACCCAGAAGCTTGTTCATCTAGAAGGTCGTGAAGACTTATTTAATGTTCGTATTCAGGTAAAGCACGATTTGATAGAAACTATAATTGATCTGGGAAGCCAAAAGAATCTCATTTCAGAGGCATTAGTCCGGAAGTTGCGGTTAACAACCACTCATCATCCTAACCCATACTCGTTGGGATGGATACAAAAAAATGTTGAGTCACAAATTACTTGACAATGTACTTTCAAGTTTGCAATTACTAGAGAATACATTGACGAAGTGACTTGTGAGGTAGTACCATTGGATGTATGCCAAGTAATTTTTGGTAGTCCATACTTATGGGATCGTGATGCAGTGTTCTGTCGACTACATCAAAAGTATAGATTTCTGAAGGATGGAGTAGAGTACTTCATTCATGCCAACAAAGTTTCCTTAAGTAATAGTTTGATTAGTGCTAATCAAGCTAAAAGGATGGTGAATGCTTGTGAGAAGTTCATCTTATTGGTGGTTCAACCATGAGGAAACACCCCATCTACATATGTGTTATCTACTATGATGCTTACTCCTAGACATAAACTTGATATGGAGGAGCTATAATTTCAATTCTCAGACTTGTTTGAGAATGTTGAAGGCTTATCACCGCAGCGCCCAGCAGAGTATGAGATACAACTCGTTGGAGAATCTTCATTGCCTGATTTGGGTATGTATCGTCATTCAGTGCAGGAGAGCGAAGAAATCAAGAGACAAGTCAAAGAGCTCCTAGAGCAAGGAATATTGAAGTCAAGCTGCTCACCTTGCGGATCCCCAGTATTGTTGGTCCCAAAGAAATATGGCAGTTGGCGTATGTGTATTGATTTTCGGGCGCTTAACAAAATCACTATTAAAAATCAGTATCCATTACTTAGGATAGATGATTTAATGGATCAACTATAGTCAACTCGATGGTTCACCAAACTAGATTTGAAGTCTGGGTATCATTAAGTTAGAATCAAAGAAGAAAATACATGGAAAACTGCATTCAAAACCAAATAGGGCCTCTTCGAGTGGGTAGTGATGTCGTTTGGTTTATGCAATGCTCATGCAACATTTATGCGTCTCATGAATGAGGTACTTAGTTCATACATTGATGATTTTGTCATTGTTTACTTGGACGATATCTTGGTGTTTAGTCCTATTTGGGAAGAACATTTGATTCATGTTGAGAAAGTGTTGGGGACATTGAGGCAAATCAGTTACGATTAAATATGAAGAAATGTGAGCTTGGTAAGAGTTCTCAAGTGTATCTTGGTTTTATAGTTGGTGACGGAGAATTGAAAGTTGATCCGTCCAAGGTGCAGGCTATTACAGATTGGCCTAGACCTTGTACAGTAACTGAAGTACGCATCTTTATGGGAGTTTGTCAATATCTACATAAGTTCATCTGCCATTTTTCTCAAATTTCTGGGCCATTATTTGAATTGACTAAGGGAGGAAGAAAGTTTGAATGGTTAGATAAATATGAAGATACCTTCAGATTGCTTAGAAAGAATATTTCAGAAGCTCCAGTTTTAGCTTTGCCCAATTTGCAAAGATCATTTGAGGTAGAAACGGATGCGAGTAATTATGCCTTTGGTGACATTTTGAAGCAAGATGGGAAGCCAGTTGAGTATTATTATGAGATTTTCAATGCTGCAATGCGAAATTATCCTACCTACGATAAGGAGTTGTTTGCCTTACACCAGTGTGTGAAACATTGGAGGTGCTACCTATTAGGTAAGGAAGTGATAGTGCACTCAGATCACAAGCCTTTGCAGTACTTACAGACACAGTCTAAGTTGCAGCAAGCTCGACACATGAAGTGGATGTCCTACTTGCAACAATTCAACATCATTATCAAGTACAAGAAAGGGGTTACAAACAAGTTGGCAGATATGTTGTCTAGACCTCCAGGACATTCCGCTTTATTAATGGCTATGCAACTCCAACCTGTGGTACTTTCCGAGTACGTAACAAGTTATGATGGTGATCCAGAATTCAAAATGTTCTTTAATAAGCTACAACGTGGGAAGCCATGCCAATTTGAGATGAAGGATGGCTTTGTTCAAGGGAAAACAACTATGCATCCTCAACAATGGAGACCGATTGCAATGGATAAGGGAGGGTCATACTTATAGATGTGCAGGCCACTTTGGAGTTGACAAAACCCTCCTGAATCTACAACGTTATGTTTATTGGCCTCATATGCATGTGGATGTTTCTCTTTTTATTCGAGGATGTGTTTTATGCAACACCTCAAAACCATCGAGGAAGTTGGGGTTGTATACACCACTTCCGGTACCAAATAGGCACTGGGAAAATATCTCAATGAATTTCTTGGGTGGTTTGCCTACAACTACCACTGGGTTTGATTACTTGTTTATTGTGGTGGACAGATTCAGCAAAATGGTGATCTAATTCCTTGTAAGAAGTTTCAGGAGAAGGTGCCTCAAAGTTGTTTTTCCACCATGTTTGGAAACATTTCGGGTTACCTACTTCTATCATTTCAGATCGAGATAGCAGATTTCTTGGTCACTTTTGGAAGTCTTTATGGGGATTGATGGACACAAAGCTGAAACATAGTACTGTTTTCATCCTCAAACGAATGGGCAAACAGAAGTGGTAAATCGAACCATGGTACATCTATTGAGAGGATATAACTCTAAGCATCCTCGTACTTGGGATGCGAGTTTACCTTATCTACAATTTGCCTTTGATAGGGCAATTCATAGTTCTACTTTGAAGTCACCTTTCAAAGTTTGTTTGGGCTACCTACCTTCGAGTCCATTTGATATGGTCTTCTCAGTTGGTGACAAGCAAAATGGAGAAGAAAATGATGATAGGCTAAAAGCACAGCGACTCTTGGAGCGCATTTCGAAGATCCATAAAGAAGTTGAGGAGCAATTACATAAGTCACAACAGCTACATGACAGACATAGGCTCCAGCATGACTTCAAAGTAGGTGATCTGGTGTGGTTAAAACTTAGCAAGGAAAGATTACGTGGTGTGGGAAGGAAATTAAAGCCAATTCGATATGGGCCATTCAAGATCTTGGAAAAGATTGATGAGAATGCATTTCGACTTGAGCTGCCACCTTACATGCAGATGTATTCAATAATAAATGCCGAGTATTTAAAACCCTTTGAGCCATCATTATTAGATGATGATGAAGACATTCTCCCTAGACGATCTATGGTTTGAGAGGGAAGACCCATTGACAGCAAATTGCATTCTTGAGAAGAAGGCCACTACGACTCGGCGTGGTCAAATAGAATCCTATTGCATTGGAAGAAAGGGGCAGTTGCCAAGCAAGTCAAAATGGTTTCGAAAGGAAAAAGGAATTCAAGAGTTCCCTAATTTGCAGTTTTAGATTTCGTAGGAGCTTCAGCTTCCCTAAAATGGGGAGCCATGATCCAGGTGGATCTTCCGTACGTAAAACAATATGATATTAAATCCATATCATATTATGTTACTTAATTATCAATTGTTTAATTATTATAAACCCATTAAAAGTTTTCGGTTCAAACCTAATGGATTTGAAACCGCTCAAACTTAAAAGTTTATATTAATTAAACTTTTTAAACCATACATGACGTAAGGTTTAAAATCAGTTGTTATTTTTAGTTTTTCATTTTTAGAAAACTCATTTTGTATATAAATCGACTGTTAGAATGAATTAATCAATCAGTTTTCATTCGATTCTATTCCATTCTCCATAGTCATTGTGTTCCTTATTATTCTTGATTAAGAGTTCCACAAGAAACCTTTGATCAGTTTGAGGAGCATGTGATTCCCAATGTTACTCACCATTACCGTATTGACCTAGTGATTGCTTTCCATGACAAGATTCATCAATCGTTTGCCAAGGTCACCTGCAACCTAACTGTTCCACTGAATTTTAATGTAACATCTTGTGGTGGTTTCAACACAACAAAGTGCTCTTATATTACCAATGAATGTTGGTTAGAGTGGAAGGGGCTCTGGTCGCTTAAGCAAGTGGTCTCGGATTCGAGCCCTTGTGAATGCAGAAAACTTTCTTGGGAGAGATCCCTGCATATGTGCCCGACCGTACCTCGGAGGATTAGGCCTGGGCCATGCCTGGGGATACCTTGGGAAGCCAAAAAAAAGTGCTCTTATATTCAATTTAAACTTGAGCATGACTTGGCTTCAAAAATTTAAGGAGGAGCCCCTCAATAATTTTAATCATTACTATCACTTTGCTCATTGTGCCTCACTTCAAATAGGTTCTTCGATTAATGTTTATTTATTTAATTATTAAGAAAGTTTGTGTTTTCCCCTTTAAATTCATTTTTTTTTCTTACCTTTAATCCGTTATATTTATTTATTATTAATTTTTGTTATGGACAACCATATAGCCCATCGGGGCCAACTCGAACGAAACCATGTATCTCCTTCCAGACGTCTCTTAACATAGCACAGCTGTCTATCTTTCTATATTCAGCTTAGCCAAAAGACTCCCAAACCCGTCTTTGACCTGCTGCCTGCATGAACTTTTTTATCTCCTACAGATGGCCCGGAACTTCCTCTAATGCGTTTGGCAACCTTATCTGCCCAACCAGCGCAGATAGCCTAGGAGGCTAGGAGCTCTTCCTCATACAATAATAGAGGGTTCTTATCATGGGAAACCCTCCAAACATTTTCTACTGTCTTTCAGACTTCCAAAAATCCATGAAAAATCCTTCTCCCCACCAGAAACACCACTTTGGTTAAAGACAAGTTGGAGTAGTTGCTTTCTCAGCTTGGGCATTTCCTCCATGGTTTTCGGGTGTAGAGCATTGGCATTACAGAATTCCATGGGGCTCTCCGAAAGTTCATAGCATTGCAAAGCATAAGCTATAGAAATAGCATCACTTCTGGGATGACGAATTTTTTCACGAAACATTTTTATAGTTACTTTTAGTTTCTTCATTCTCAACTTCTCTTGCTTGTCCATAAGTTCAATGTTCACGGTGCCACTGGAATTTCCGTCCTCATCTAAGTCTTGGTTTTTTGTGTGACTATCTTCAAACTGCCTGAAAAAAGGATTTGAAAAACTCAAAGCAGCTGCTGCGGCAACTGTGTATGCTAGCACTAAATTAGCCCTAGAGTAACTCATCTCCTTACTCATTACTTGAATAACCGTAAGGAGCATCCTAGAGTGGCGTAGACTCATGGGGAAATCAGCCATGGCCTTCCCTAAAGGTGTCGGTCTTCCATTGTTATCAAGTGCTTGAAGGATCTTCAAGCAACGCTCAGCTTCATCCAAGGTAGCACCCTCTTGAGGAGTTGGAAATGAAAAATTGGATACCTGGGATGGACACAAAAAAAGGCCATATACTATAACAGCAGTCCTCCAGACGTCAAAGATGAAACACAAGAAACATGATCTCTAAATAACATAACAGTAACAAAATAAAGCATACTTTCAGGTGAAACAAGCAAATGCTGCCCAAGAACTTAGTAAGAACCATCCAAAAACATGAACATTAGAAGATGAATGATGCATCTACAAGCAATAAGATACACAAACCAACATGTTCAGAATGAAGAGAACGACAATCAAGCCAAGAATCCCACTATCTCAAGTCAACCTCCAATCACAACGTGATTGGTACAATTTATGTACAAATCCCTGTAATCATGTATTTTCCTCTTTTGTTATAGTTGACCACCACTAGAATCCTGTATATATGGTGTATCTCAATATGAATCAAATCATCAAGTGATTCAACCCAAACTTCTCTCTTATCTATTTTTCTACATGGTATTAGAGCTCTACAGGGGCTAACGCTCAAAACTCGATCCAACAGTTCCTATAGCCATCGACGAAGGCTCGCCTATCCTATCCCTTCTTCTATGAATTCTCAAACCTCTTCCCAAATTTCTCAAACCTCTCAAAATTCTATCCTTACTACCATGTCAGCCACAATTCCAACCTCCTTCAATATCTCCCACATGTTCAATACACCTATGGATCGTAACAATTTCCTCTCTTGGAGATCGCAATTTCTTGATGTCCTGGAAATCCATGACTTGGAGGATGTCGTGAAGAATGAAAATCGCCCTGCTAAAAGGCTTGAGGATGACTCAATCAACCCCACCTATGCCAAGGACAAATTAGTTCTCAGCTGGATAAAAGCTACCGCATCTCCCTCTATCAAAACTCTTCTAATCTCTTGCACTTCAGCATGCAAAGCTTGGACCCTCCTTGAAAAGAGACTCTCACCACTGTCCAAAACTCACTTACGCACACGCCGTGATCAAATTTGTAGCCTGAAGAAAGAACCAAAAAAAGCAATGATAGAATATCTCCTGGATGCCAAATCTCTCTATGATCAACTTGCTGTTGCCGGGTCGATGATGACATAAGGAGAACTCATCGAATTTGTTCTCGATGGCTTGGGGCGCGAATACAAGGAGTTTACAACTTCATTGCATCTCCGCCCGTCCTTCACTTTCGACGAGTTCTATGATTTCCTCATCCAAGAAGAACATCTGATCAAAAGGATGTCATCTCTCTCTACTTCTACAGGAACAGCTCTTGTTGCCGATCGGACCTCAAATAATCAGCAGGACCACTCAAATCCTCAACCTTACACCGACAACAACAACAGGCACAACATGGAAAGGGACGTGGTCGTGGTCGGGACTGGAACTTAGGTCGTGACAATGGTTATCGCAACGAAGACCGTAATTGGACCTCTAGTAATCGGCAAGGCAAGTGGGCTCACTCTCCTAATAATAATCATCGTGGGTTTTCAGAACATTATCACTCATATGGGCCAGCAACAGCACCAACATCCAATTATTCAACACATCCATCCTCAGATAATCGGCCTCCCCTCCTTCCAACGCCGTCTCCTCAACAGCACTACCAATTCTCAGTTATTTGTCAACAATGTAACAAACTTGGGCACACGTCTTGGGTCTGTCCTGAACGCGGAAATTTTGCTTACATTGCTTAAGCAAATGAAAGCTCCTCCTTGGTGTCTGGACCAGTTAGCAAAAATTGGGTTGTCGATTCAGGAGCAACCCATCATATGACGTCAGATCCCTCCTTGCTCTCCCATGTCCAACCATGCACAGGTAATGACTCAATTATCGTAGGAAATGGTAACCAGTTACCTATCTCACATATTGGTAAAACCACTTTATCATGTTTCCATGGCTCTCTAGTACTGCATGATGTCTTGTATGTTCCTGCCATCACAAAGAATCTTTTATCTATACAACGTTTTTCACGTGACAATAACTGTTACTTTGAGATGGATTATAATGGTTTTCGTGTGAAGGACAACAAGAAGGGGAAAATTTTACTTATTGGGAGTAGCCATGGAGATCTCTACTACATCTGTGCAGACCCGCAAGTTAGGAGCAAGCTCGTGTTCTATGGAGAGAGAACAACCCAGGACGTGTGGCACGCCCGACTTGGACATCCCTCCTCTGATATTCTGCGAGTGTTGGTGAATAAATACCACTTACCCATTAGTGGTACTATGGGTACTATGGCCTTCAATAAAAGTTGTCATATTTGTCCACTAGGCAAGGCCTGTAGACTTCCTTTTTCTTACCGTACTTCTAATACACAAAAGCAAGGCCGATGGCACCATTGAGAGACATAAAGCTCGTCTTGTGGCCAAGGGATATAATCAGAAGGAAGGATTTGACTACTACGAGACCTTTAGTCATGTTGTCAAACCTGCCACTATACGCGCTATTTTGGCCTTGGCGGTATCACAAAATTGGATCTTACAGCAACTTGACGTACGCAATGCTTTCCTCAATGGTATTTTACAAGAAAAAGTCTACATGGTGCAACCCCCTGGCTTCGGTCAATCCTCTTCACCCTAAGCACATATGCCGACTTCACAAGGCACTTTATGGACTCAAGCAAACCCCCCGAGCTTGGTTTCAGCGCCTCACTTCCTTTTTGCTTGGTCAAGGCTTCCTTCATAGCAAGTCTGATGCATCTTTATTCATCCATCACTCCTCCACTTTTTCCATTTATGTGCTAGTATATGTTGATGATCTTATTGTCACAGGCCCAAATGCTTCTGTCATCAACACATTCATTGACAAATTATGCTCCACATTTGCAAGTCGAAAATTGGGTGCTCTCCATTTCTTCCTTGGCATGGAAGTCACTCGATATGCCAATCAGTTGTCCTTGTCTCAAGCCAGATATGCTTCAGATTTATTGAAGAAGTTTAAAATGGACCTCTGCAAACCTTGCCCTACACCTTTGTTTTCCTCTCAACGGCTCTCTGCTCATGATGGTGATTCCCTTTCAGACCCTGAAACCTATTGTAGCATGGTTGGAGGACTTCAATATCTCACTTTATCTCGACTAGACATTGCATATGCCATCAACCAAGTCTGTCAATACATGCACAATCCCAAGACTACTCATCTCCAAGCCGTCAAACGCATTTGTCGTTACATAAAAGGGACTATTGAACATGGCCTTGTTTATCACTCTTCCCCTGATTACATATTACGCGCCTTCTCTGATGCAGATTGGGCCGGCTCTCTTGACGGCCGTCGTTCAACTAGTGGGGCATGCATCTTCCTTGGTCCCAATATTCTCACCTGGACCGCCAAAAAGCAATCCACCGTCTCTAGGTCCAGCTCAGAAGCCGAGTGTAAAGCCCTTGCTACAACAGTTGCTGAACTTCAGTGGTTTCGTTATCTTTTCCGATTGTCGACAATATTTCTGCCCTTCACATGGCCGCAAATCCCGTCTTCCATGCTCGTACGCGTCATATTGAAATTTATTATCATTTTGTTCGTTAACTACTGGCACATGGAGTTCTTCGCACACGTCATGTCTCTTCCCAACATCAATTAGCCGACATTTTTACCAAAAGTCACTCCAGAGAACGGTTCTCCTTCCTTTCTGGCAAGCTCAATCTCCACTTAGCTCCGTTTCGCTTGAGGGGGGGTGAAGAGAACAACAATCAAGCCAAGAATCCCACTATCTCAAGTCAACCTCCAATCACAACGTGATTGGTACAATTTATGCACAAATCCCTGTAATCATGTATTTTCCTCTTTTGTTATAGTTGACCGCCGCTAGAATCCTGTATATATGGTGTATCTCAATATGAATCAAATCATCGAGTGATTCAACCCAAACTTCCCTCTTGTCTATTTTTCTACACAGAACCCCAAACCTAACCCCAATGAGATCAGTATTGTCAATTTTACGTATAGTCAGTGGGCTGCACATGAAAATCTTGTGAAGTTAAACTATATCCCCACCTCACAAATCACGCTACTGAAAGAAAATTTTAAAATGTTTAATTGCATATTAATAGCTTAAAGTTTGGCCAGGAGACTTTTTGGACCCACCTTATCAATATTCAAGGATTTCATGTAAAGTACAACCCCATCAACAGGGACTTTCAGATATTTCAGCCAGAGAAAAGTCAGGAAATATGTTACCATATGCTGCAGAAGAAAACAGACGGTAACAGTATCCAGGCCCGGTTCTTCCAGCTCTTCCTGCACGCTGAGCAGCTGATGCGTTACTTATCCACTGTACGACAAATGGCTCAAGAACCTTATGGAGCTTCACCTCACGAGCACGAATTACACGTGAAAGCATTCCGATAAGAATGTCAGTGTTCAAGCTCCGCTCATGAGCCTCATCACGAATTATATCGCTTCAGCAAAAAGTCATTCTGTATAATAAAGAGCTTTGGTTTAAGTACATTGGACAAGTATAACTAAATCTAACTAAACTCCATAAAATTTCATAAGAACGGTGACATGAAAAAAGATTTGTACCAAAAAAAGAAGAAGTTGGAAACAGATCCCAAGACATAATGATCAATACTTGTACAATTGAGAGAGAGTGAAAACCAAAACTAAAACCAATAAAAATTGAGTTCAGGCCTGAATAAAACCGGCCCATTTGTGTGCCTTGATGCAAAATTAAATTGTGCAAGTACAAGTACTTCTAGTAAAGGGGAAGAGTATCCAAAAATCTAGCTGGTTTCTCTCATCTTATCCCAAAAACAAAATAAAAGGATAAAAATGAAGACATTAATGACAAGCTGCAGTATTAATATGATACTTTATTGGACGAGCACTGTGTACCAACCTCACACGAATCCTCAGACACCGACCCACACACTGCCCATCTAAGCCTTGAGACACATCCAAGGCAGCACTGATATGATTCCCTATTGACCGCCCACTAGCAGTCCATTAATACTGCAGCTTGTCAAAGTATTTTATTCTTTTTTCGTTTTTGGATAAGATGAGAGAAACCAGATAAGAGAGAGAGAGAGAGAGAGATCTACTAAGACTTGAGATATATACAAATAGTCAAAACTTAAAAGGGACTTTCTTTTTAATAAAAGAGAACCATCACTAGTAAAAAAAACTCCTTGAGCGATCAAATTTTGCGCGACGAAAAACAATTCGTCGCTCAAAGTCACTTTGCGCGACGAAACTTGAAACTTCGTCGCTCAAAGTCTTGCGTGACCAAATTTTGCGCGACGAAAAATAATTCGTCGTACAAAGTCACTTCGTGTGACAAACTTTTGCGCGACGACAATACATCGTCGCTCAAAGTCTTGAGCGACCAATTTTGCGCGACGAAAAATAATTCGTCGCTCAAAGTGACTTTGCGCGACGAAAAGTAAACTTCGTCGCGCAAAGTCCTTATAAAAATAAATAAAATAAAAAAATTATTTTTTAAAAATTTTTCCATGACGTAATCCAAACATTTTGTCACCTAAACCAATTTATTATTGTTTTTTATTTTGTATGCATAACACTTAAGAAATTAAACGGTATATATATTTATTAAGTAACTTTAAATTTATTATTTTAGATCGGATTGGATTTTTATTAGAAAAATATATTCTTGTTGTTCGGATTGGGTTTTTGTTAGAAAATATATATTTTAAATTGATGATCGAATTATTTCATTGTATTCATATCGGGTCAAGGAGTGTAGCAGTAAAAAATCATCAAAATCGGAGTTAAAATAACCGTTAAATCTTGATTTTTCATTATAACCGTCGAAAAGTTTTATCCCTTACTTGATCTCTGAATGTTTATTTTTTTCGATTTCTGGCTATATGATCTCGAAGTATAAACAAACAAGTTTGATGGTTGGATCGTTGAAACTAGTTTTTTTGAATGCATATGCCATCAAAACAATATATTTACTAACAATTAAGAGTTTATTTATACTTTCGTTAAATATAACATAAGATTTTGTGGTATCCACTAGTGTAAATATTTTAAATTGAAGATCAAATTCAGTCATTGTATTCATGTAGGGTCAAGGAGTGTAGCTGTAAAAAAAATAATCAAAATCGAAGTTAAAATAACCATTAAATCATGATTTTTCATTTATAACCATCAAAAAGTTTTGTCCCGTTACTTGGTCAATGAATGTTTATTTTTTCCGATTTTTGGAGTATATGATCTCGAAGTATAAACAAACAAGTTTGACGGTTGGATCGTTGAAACTAGTTTCGTAGAATGTGTATGACATCAAAACAATATATTCACTAACAATTAAGAGTTTATTTATATTTTCGATAAATATAACATAAGATTTTGTGGTATCCACTAGTGTAAATATTTTAAATTGAAGATCAAATTCAGTCATTGTATTCATATAGGGTCAAGGAGTGTAGCTGTAAAAAATCATCAAAATCGGAGTTAAAATAACCGTTCAATCATGATTTTTCATTTATAACCGTCGAAAAGTTTTGTCCCGTTACTTGATCTATGAATGTTTATTTTTTCCGATTTTTGGCGTATATGATCTCGAAGTATAAGAAAACAAGTTTGACGGTTGGATCGTTGAAACTAGTTTCGTAGAATGCATATGCCATCAAAACAATATATTCACTAACAATTAAGAGTTTATTTATAATTTCGTTAAATATAACATAAGATTTTGTGGTATCCACTAGTGCAAATGTTTTAAATTGAAGATCAAATTCAGTCATTGTATTCATATAGGGTCAAGGAGTGTGGCTGTAAAAAAATCATCAAAATCGGAGTTAAAATAACCGTTAAATCGTGATTTTTCATTTATAACTATCGAAAAGTTTTGTCCCGTTACTAGATCTCTGAATGTTTGTTTTTTATGATTTTTGGGGTATACAATCTTGAAGTATATACAAACAAGTCTTATGGTTAGATCGTTGAAGAGTGTGTGTGTGTGTGTGTGTGTATATATATATTTATTTATTAAGTAGCTTTAAATTTATTTATTTTGTACATATAACACTTAAGAAATTGAATAGTATATACATTTATTAAGTAGCTTTCACCTTAATTATATTTTAAATCATAAAATAAAATATTTTTATTTTTATTATTCATAACAATTATTTTTATAAATATTGTGCTACGAACCAATTTTTCGTCTCTCAAAAGTTTGCGCGACCAACAGTTCGTCGTGCAAAACCCAAAAAATTTGGGCGAGTACCAAAAATGGGACGCGGGTTTTTAAAATTAAAAAAAAAAAAAACTTTAGACTTTGCGCGACCAATATTTTTTGTCGCCCAAAATTTGGGCGGGTACCAAAAATGGGACACGGGAATTTTTTATATAATTGTTTTAGACTTTGCGCGACCAATATGTATTTTTCCTCGGGCAAAAATTTAAAGATTTTGGCGGGTACCAAAAATGGGATGCGGGAATTTTTTTTTAAAAAAATAATTTTTTAGACTTTGCGCGACCAATATTACTATATTCGTCGCGCAAACCTTTGCGAGACCAATATGTTTCGTCGCGCAATAATTTGGGCGGGTACCAAAAATGGGACGCGGGAATTTTTTTATATAATTGTTTTAGACTTTACGCGACCAATATGTATTTTTCGTCGCACAAAAATTTAAAAATTTTGGCGGGTACCAAAAATGGGATGCGGGAATTTTTTTATTTTCAAAAAATAATTTTTAGACTTTGCGCGACCAATATTTCTATATTCGTCGCGCAAAACTTTGAGAGACCAATATGTTTCGTCGCGCAAAACTTTGCGCGACCAACCGTATTTTCGTCGCACAAAGTGATACGATTTTAAAAACCGAAATAACTCCACCATTTTCTCAATTTCTTTCTCTACTCTTACCTCTCCTCTCTCTTTCCCTCTCCCCAAATCCCATCCTTTCTCTCACACTCACTCCTCTCACTTAAT
>NC_047650.1:16478976-16494602 GCF_902201215.1 Prunus dulcis | reverse complement strand
TATAACTTATCACGACGGTAGTCATACCACCGACGTCTTATGCTATAATTACAGAAACATAGTGATTCCTATTTAGACCTTTAACGACGTTATTTAAAAAGTTTCGACGTGTTAATATAATTCAAGCGACGCGAAAATGAACCACCGACGTCTTATGCTATAATTACAGAAAACATAGTGATTCCTATTTAGACCTTTAACGACGTTATTTAAAAAGTGTCGACGTGGTAATATCATTCACACGACGCTAAAATGAACCACCGACGTCTTATGCTATAATTAAAGAAAACAGAGTAGTTTTTCCTATTTAGACCTTTAACGACGTTTTTTAAAAAGTGTCGACGTGGTAATATAATGATATAACATAAGACGTAATAAGACACACGAAAAACACACGAAAAATATAACATAAGACGTAATAAGAATTTTTCACAATTTAATAAAAATTTAAAACAGAGTGAGTAGGCTTACAATTAATTTTGCTTTCTCTGCCACCTTTGGATTGGGGATGTTACCATGTTTGTCCTGTCTAGCTCTCTTCCATAAGGTAGATCGATCAATTTCTACCCCAGGCATGGTTTCCTCCAATTCATCCTCCAATCAAGCATATCCTTTTCGAGACAATCGATGATTGTACTCGAGTTTCTCCCTAATCTGTGCATGTTGAGAATGCACAGACTCAAAATCTTGGGAAAGCCTTGAAGCTACAAAGGCATCCCATTGTGCTTTCTCTATGAATTTATAAGTTTCCGGGGGATGGCTTAATTTCTCCTTGTCATTGGTGTATGGAAGGATATAATGCCTAGTTAGTGTAGACTTGAAATCCTTCCATTTCTTGGCAGCTGAAGCTAAAACAGATTTCTTGCCCCCTTGCCCTACGACAAAAGCCATGTCAACTGCCTCCCATATCTGCTCCTTAACATCCTTGGGGATTTGGGACCATTTCTTGTCCTCAAGGGGAACTCTGGAGCGAGCCAAGACACCAATGTACGACTGCATTTCAATATGTGCTTGGCCAATACCTTTCCCCATTTTATTGTACTCAACAATTGGCCTCAGTTTCTGAAGCTTTCTCTTCACAAAACGAGGCATTGTGCTCATACCTCGACCAGTCTTTGAATCATCAGAGATTTTTTTCTGGCTTGTTGGTTCTGTCTCAGCAGATGATGAAGCAAACTTCATCTTCTTCGAAGACTTCATCTCCTTCGAAGACTTGTCTTGAGGAGCTACCATTCCAAGCTTCTTGGAGCCAGAATCCTTAGTTTGTTGTTGAGAAACCATTTTAACAGACAAAACTGCAAGTGAAAATATTTCAGGAAAAGATTAAGAACACAAACGACGGTTATTAATAACATACGACGTATGATATGATTTTAAACGACGCAATGAAATAATCTCAGACGTAATAAATGTTTAAAACCAATATTTATATAACGTCGTGGTATTTATGTTCACACGACGTAAATAGTAATAAACCGTCGTGGTAAAACCATTATTTATATAACGTCGTGGTATTGATTTTCATACGACGTCAATAGTAATAAACCGTCGTGGTATTAACATTCACACGACGTAAAACAATAAGACAGACTGTCGTCTATATTAGATACCAACCCTAGTTTCTTTCTCTTTATATTTTATCAAATAAGGGAAAAACAAAAACCATTGTTCAGAGAAATCAAACCTGCAATTAAACAAGCAAAAAAAAAAAGACTTTATTTTAAAAACAACTTTGTCAATTTTCAGACGACGCTAGAACGACTGACGAACCGTCGTGGTCTCCATATTTAACCACGTAAATAAGAAGCTACCGTCGTCTTATTTAGTTGAGGTAGTTGTCTTCAAAGTTGGAAACTTTCCCTCTTTGTCTGTATATTTTATCAAACTTGGAAAGAAGTAAAATGATTTTGGCCAAAAAAAAGGAAAAAAGATTTTTCAAACAAAAAACGTATGAGCATGCAAAACAGTAACCAAAATAGTGAAAATGAAAGCTTACCTTTTGCGTGCAATGAAAGCAAGAGGAAGATGATCGATGTTTAAGTTCAGAGACGACGAAGAAGACGAGAGGAAGACGATGAGATACTCTGACAGTGCTCTGACATGGAAAAAAGACAAAAAGTTTTCTCTGGGAGATTGAAATTTTTAATCGGGTTTGGAAACAGTGCATGTGTAAGTCAAGTAGACGAAAAGTTGCTTACATATAAAACCATTTCAAAAAAATAATCCGGCAGTTACATATAACTACGTCGTTTTTAACTAACACGACGCAATATTTGTTTTTGAGACGTGGAATAGTCAATTTAACGTCGTTAGGTTTAATATAACCGGCGTGGATTTTAATTTTTAAATTATGAATAGAATTTTTTTTCCCGTGACTTTTCAGTTTATTTTTCAATTACAGGGCGTTATAAATAGAGTTTTTTTTCCGGAGGAAATTTAAAATGAAGGAAATTAATATTCAGGAATATGTAAAGTTTCTTTTTTGGATGACAGATTTAAATAAAAAAGAATATAAAAACAACGACTGTTTTTGTTTTAATGTCGTCGTTTTTAGTCGTCTTAAGTAAGACTAAGACGACGTGGATTTATTAATTTACCGACGTTGATTGTACAATTTAAACGGCGGTTTTTTGGTTCGGACCGCCGTTGGTTTTAAAAATTTATTCTATAAATTTGTCGCTTTCATTCATTTTTGCGGTTAAAATTTAGGGTTCCAAGTTCTTCCTCTCTCAGAGACACTGTCTCTCACATCTCAAAGACAATAATTTGGATGTCTTTCTCAAAGAGAAATTGAGCTTACTCGCATCAAATCTATGTCCACAAGAAGAAGCTTGTCAACTAGCCTTCTCACTTCCTTGATCAAAGCCTGATAGGACACTTAGTGCTTCTGAATACTCCTTGCTTTCCATCAAAAGAGATGCAAGCCTGGCCTCCACTCGCTGTCGAAGGAAAGTTCGCTTCTCAGGGAAATCTCAAGATCAGATGTGCCTGATCCTCTGCTTGATTTTCTTTACTAAGAAGATCCGTCAGATTTGTGATAGCCTCTTCCTTTATCAATCATGAGAAATGGCTTTCATGAATGCGAATAGAAATGGCTTTCAAGAATGCGATAAAGAATAGAAATGGCTTCAGATGGCCTCTAAAGCATGAGCAATCGAATCAGTAGTTGCTGGGAGATATGATGAAGACATTGTCAATGCTTTTGTCGTCGTTTATATTAAGGTAGATTTATAATTACCGACGTAGATTATTTTGTTAAACGTCGTTAAGTTTAATACAACCGGCGTGGATTTTATCAACTTCGAAAAAATTGTCTCTCTGATTGCAAATCTGTGTCATCTGTTAAGATTATGATGTGAAACAGAGTTCCATCTGGTAAGATTTCGTAACCCTTGGGATCTCAGAAAAATCTGATTATGTCGGCGGTTTTCTATATAAACCGTATAAAATGATGACGGTTTAAATTAAAGTTACGACGTATAAAATGAATAAATACGACGTTAAAGATTTAAAGATAACGTCGTAGAACTATACGAGAATGACGTCGATATATTTATATTTTTCGTCGTTGTACATTAATTTAATACGGCGATATTTTGTATTTTAAAGCCGTGGATTTGTTTGTAATTATACGGCGTATTATACGAAAACCTCGTTGTGTTATTTTATGAGTAAAAACGGCGGCTTTTATTGAAATCGTCGTCTTTACTTTCTACGTCGGTCGATTCATAACTTCTGCCGTCCTTTGTTGGCTTTGATTTTACACTGCTGAAATCTGTTTCAAATAGACGTTGGTTGTTTAATTAGGTACGTCGTTGTTTTTGAACAGCCATTTGAATCTCCATTTTTAGTTGTCTAAGGTGGTATTACACGACGGTGTTTTTGGAACCGTCGTCTTTTTAAAAACCACGACGGTTTTCACTTAGACCGTCGTTGTTTTATGGTCGTCTTTTTCACTTTTTGTAGTAGTGGTTGTCCAGATACCGGTGATGGTCATCCATCTTTGGCGCGCTTTCCTTTCCAAAAAGGGGGAGATGAGTGCAAACCCTACGTTAATTGGTCATTCTGCTTTGATTAAGGGGGAATCTTGTTCTACTATGATTAAGGGGGAGCCTTGGTTCTGCATAAGTGGTTACATTGAGGGGGAGTACTTGTGGTTGTGATACTCTAACAACTATATGCTATCTAATTTACTTGTGCAGAGTCGAATCCTTGATCAAGTTGAGATTGGGTGGTTTTCTTTTTTCCTTGTGTTGGGGTTTTGTCTAAGGGGGAGATTGTAAATGTGAATTTACTTAGGAATTGGCTTAATTTCCTACACTTGTAATTGTGTCCTCGTTGTGTAGATTTAGGCCTAGTTTTTAGGCAAATTAACTTGGGCCACAAGACTTATCCAGATTGAGCAGATCAATGGTTGACTATGTCTACAAAGTAATTTGCATTTGCATATCATTTTTGGAAAACTATATTTTTGTGATTTAGTTTTATTATGAATGAAATTCACAATAAAATCAATCAGAAAATTGTTTTCCACTTTCTCACGTTAAAACCAATCCTACTTTTTCCTACTCTTTTTGGAACATGATTTCTGTTGATATAAAAGAAAGCTTGAAGACCTTTGTTACTCACTTCTGCAAAAACTGATTTGAGAGATTTATATTGAGAGAAGCAAAGGTGAGTTCATGAAAAATTAGAATGATTAGGCAACTTTGTGAAGCTTTTTAATTCTAGTTTGCATCTTCATATTTCATATTCCATATTAGAAGCTGTGTGCAATGGAAGCTATGTGCGGGCATGCTTGTTTGTGAGGATCTTCAATTCGAGAGAGTCCAAGCAGGGACTGAGTAAGGCAAGACAAAAGTATTGGATAGATTCTTGTTTATTTATTTATTTCTTGGATTAAAAATTGGTTGTTTTTAATTGGTTTTGTGAGATTTGTGAAGGAATTGTGAAATAGGAGAAAGTGTAAAAAAAAAGGCAAGAAAGAAGATGAAGATCAATTAAAAAGAAGCCAAGTCATTCCTTTTGTTGCAAGGAATGTTGTCAAATTTCTAGTTCAAGATGGTGCAAGTCTTATCAAGTCAAACAAGGAGAAATAAAGAAGACCTTATTTTAGAAGGAATCCTATTTTTATAACAATTGTAATTATTCCTTAGGTAGGATTTCTAGGAGTTTTATAAATAGGGAGTTTAGGTCATTGTTGAAAGGATCCATTACCCATCATCCATCCTCCATCATCTACCCTAAAAATTCCTACACATTCATACATCATTCAAAACAGCAAAGGAGAGAGAAAAACACTCAAAGGAGAGAGAGAGAGAGTTTTAGAGAGACAGAGAAGACAACCTGGAGCTAGAGTTGCTGTCATGCAGAGATCAAATCTTCAATTGGTTACTTCTTTCCTATGATATTATTTATCATGGTTTTTATTAAAGTTGTCATGAACTAATTTCTTCTTGCTAGGGCTACGATGTAGCCTAGCCATGAATACTCAATTACTTTAGTCAATGTTAATTCCAAGTATTTTTCCATGTTGAGTATCTATTACCATGCTTAATGCTTTGAATGTTTGGCCAACATTTAATTGTTTTGATGCTAAATTGACGATAGGAATATCCAATTTGGGGTTGCTTCTTGTAATAGATGCCATGAGTTACATGATTAGACAGGGATGTTTGTCATGACTTATGTGGTTGTTTTGTAGGTTTTTCAAGGAATTTAATGGGTTCTTATTATCTTAATTCCATTACTAGGGATAGAGTGGGTTGGTAATAAGAATACTTTTGGTATAACCAGGGATGGAGTATCGAATAAAGTAGGGAAAATCAATTGTCAACATGGAGAATAATTAGGATTAACATGCTAAGGGAATTGGGTAGAATTGGCTATGGTGAAATCGGAAGCTCTAGTGCTCTCATAACTTGAATCTCACTACTTTATTTTTCTACGCTTGTTTTTATTCATTGTTTTCGTTAATTAATCAATCGAATCTCATCATCAATTGTTCAAATAAAGTCTTGGGTTAATCACAATCAATACTTGGTAAATTAAATCACTCTTCGTGGGAACGACACTTCACTCATCACTATATTACTTGTGCGAATTGTGCGCTTGCAATAAATATCACAACAATAAGCTAATCCAAAAATATATTATTTAAATCAATAAATCTAGAAGTCGGTGGGGAAGTTGTTGTAGTGTAGGAGGTAGATGACATCAACATTGGAGAAGCTGTCTTCAAAGATTGAACTGGACATTCCGGTGGTTGTGGTGGTTGTGGCAGTTGATATAGTAACTCAAAGTGGATGCATGGCACATGGAGAGGGAGAAAGAGACTTGGCGAGTTTGGATATAGGAGGGAGCTGGGAAAAGAAAGAATGGGTTTGTTCTGTGTGTGCAACGACGGAGAGAGAGAGAAATAGATGGGTAGAGAGAGATAGAGAAAGGGAGGGATGGGTTTGTGTTTTTTTTTTTTTTTTGGTTGCAAAACATCACATTTTTTGTCCATGTGGTTTATCACTTCTACCACTAAAGTTCTTGTGGTTTCAATTTGATCATTTTTGCCCCTGAGGTTTTAATTTGAAGCAATTCAAGGACAATTATTCTCAATTTCTATCAATTTTTTTAAACTTAATGTTATTTGTTGAGAGGCAATTTAGTCCACAAATTATTAAAAATTTAATTCCTTTTCAAAATAAAGAATATAAATATAAATAAAATAAAATAAAGGGAGCTTTAGTAGTGTAATAACCCAAAACAAAAAAATCCTAAATTAACTATTAATTTATTCTAGACGAAAGACGATTTTACCCTCACATTATTTTATTGAGAAAAAGTTGACTTTTTGACAGTGAAGGAATTTGGCAACTCCACTTACACCGTTGCGTAGAGCACGACGAAAAGAGTCCGTGGACATGGAGTGGACTCGAATCGGAGTTGTAACGAAGAAAATACGGTCAAAATACCGTGAAGGGCAAAACGGTAATTTGGACAAAAAGTCAGATTTTTTTATCTCTTCTCTCTCTCTCTCCCCTCAGTTTTCTCTCTCCTCTCTCTCTCTCCTCCCTCCCGCGCGAGCCAGCGCCCGCCTCCCTTCCTGTCGCCATAGCCACCGCCACAGACCACCTCGACCCACCGCACCGGCACCGACGGCACCGCCTCGACCTCGCCGTCACAACCCGACCGGTCTCCACCCTTGCGCTGACCGGAGCTGGCCGAAAAACCCAGAAATTCGATCGATTTTGCTCGATTTTCAAACCTGTCGTTCTCCTTCAATTCTCAACCAAATCTTTCGAGTAAGGTACGGATTCTCACCTATTTTTCGTGCTCTAGCTGATGGTTGGATAGGTTTTCATCGATTTTAGCCGTAGATCACTCGATTTTCGAATTGAAAATCGACCGAACTTCGGCCTCCGTGATCGGCCGTTTCCGGCCACTTTTTGGGGTATGTCCAAGAACAAAAGTGGCTCCAAATGTGGTGTTATACCTAGGATAGGAGTTTGGAGCCGTGGTTTTGAGTTTTTCCGGCGAGACGTTATCGCTTTGGACACCCACGCTGCCGGCGCGTGTGGCGGCGCGTGGGTGAGTGTAGTGTAGTAATCCTGTGTATTTTTGCGATCCTCGTGTTGTCACGAGCGCGTAGGATTTCACGGATCTCGATTTGGAGTCCGTTTTAGCCCCGAACGAATTTTCCATATTGTGCGATTCCCGGGTTCAGTACTGTCGAGCTGTTGGATAGCACTCAATTTCAGATATGTTGTTCTACATGATTTCAGGATCGTGTAGGATTCAACGGATTGCGAATCGGAGTCCCGGATACTCCGAAATCGCGAACCCTGGGGCTAGGGTTTGGAAATTAAGCGATAACGCGATTGTGGTCAATCCGACCGTCCAATTCGGGCCAAAATAGCAGGATATGGGTATGTCTTTGTGAGGAACCTTTAGAGAATCCCAGATTGGCCATTGGAGGTCGTGGACCCCACGGGGTTCCGGATCGACCGGTATGACAGTTTATCGCTTAATGAGACCTCAGGTCTTTTAAGACCGTTTTAAACGTCTGAAATGCTAAAGTGGGCATAGGATTGACTTTAAAGTGAGTGCATGCAATTCTAGGAGCCGTGGGTCAGGGTTTTAATTTAATATTTTTATTGAACTGTTTTATTAATTAAATATTCATGGTTAATCAGGCACCAGGGGCCAGATCGACCCGCAGGAGGGACCTTCAAGAGGTCCAGCTAGCTCGTACCAGAAGTGAGTGGACTTTTCTTTTATAAATGATTTATATAAATATACTTCATTATTTGATCTTGAATAAGTTTTATTCATTGTGATTTTTCCTAGCATGTTTGTGAAATTATATCCTATTTATACGCTGTTTAGTTAACTATGCTAAAGTGATATAAAAAGCAGGATTTGAGATTTATCTCAGAGGATATAGCAGCTTAGTTTCAGATTTGTCAAATTACAGCTAATTATCAGATTTTTCTAAAATAGTTTATTTTAAAACCACCATGTACCCAATTATGGTTATTACCCTTAGTTATACCGATGTCTACGGACATCCAGCTTATTCTCAGTTTTGTCAGTGCACTTGACATTTGCCTCACGAGTTTCGGGGACGCTTGGACCGTGAGTGCCAGGATTTGCAACTCGATTGGACTTGGTGTCGCCGAGGTCTGCCAGGATTTGCAGCTCGGATTGACTTGGTGACGCTGAGGTCTGCCAGGATTTGCGGATCAGGTTGACTACGGTCCCCTGAATCCTGCCAGTGCGGCTCGAGTTGACTGTGTGTCACCGAGACCTCCCACCGGATCAGGCTGACTGCGGTCCCCTGAATCCTGCCAGTTTGTGGCTCGGATAGACTGTGTGTCGCCGAGACCTGCCAGGGGAATTGACGGATTTACAGGGGTACACCTAGGTGGTAGTTTTAAAGAGCTTTCAGTGCTTTTATGCAAATATTGATTACAGTAAATTTTATGCAAGCTTTCTCGACATTGGAGCATGTTTTACATCTGCATAGATATATATATGTTTATATGAATGCTTTGTATTTGAATACAGTCGAACTTCAGATTTACATATCTACTTCTTTTTTTTCTATAGTGGGGGTTATTATGTTCACATATTATTTTCTGGAACTTTCTTTTTGTCCACTCACACTTTCAAATGTTTTGCGCCCCCAGGCAGTAGACGTGCACAGGAATCCACCACCGGGCCTTTTCCTAGCTCCCGCGCCACCCACGAAAAGTAGGATTTTGTTGTAAAACACTTAATTTCTTGTAAATATTTAGTAACTACTCTGATATCTGGTTAGAGTTGAAAACCAGAACTGGTGGATGTTTTATTTACTTATTCTGGCAGTTGGTGTGAATATAATTGCTTGTTTGACAGGTGGAAATTTTTGGGTTTGAACAAATTACAGGGGAGACTCTGCTGAATTTTCGGTAGGAGTCTAAGGAAGTTTTAAATCGTAGTTTGTAACAGGAGGGTAAAAAGGTCTTTTGTGCCCGACATTCGCCAGGTGTCGGACACGCACAGGGTCCGGACCGAATTCCAAAGTGGAATTAGGATCGGGTCCTGTCAAGTAGTATATCCAAAATAGGGGCTGAAATTATATAAAAAAAAACAAAAAAACCCCATATAAAATGCACTTCAGAAACATACCCAAAAATCATTTACTAAATAAGAAATAAGTGTTGAAGTTCCTATAAATTACATGACTGCCATTGATTAACTTAAAACAAGCCCAACACAAAAAACTCAAAAAAAACCCAAAACAAGCCCAGCAAGCCCAAAATACATTATTAATACCATATCATAGAGTGCATTGTTAATACCATATCATAGAGTACATTGTTAATACCATTTCATACAAAAAAACTATAATAAAAAAAACCCAAAAAAGTCCAGCAAGACATCCGATATTCTTTGCAGAAACCACCTCCAATTGTCCACAATTTCACTAGAAACAATCGCAAAGGCAAAAGGAAATACATCTATAAGAAAAAAAAAAGTACACTGTTAATACTATGTCATAGAACTATATTCCTAGTAAAAATCACATTATGCATATCATAATCTTCAAGTGCATAGCTATATATAGAGTAAAATATAGAGCATGCTTTGTTACTAAAACATGTTAATACTATGTCATAAAAGCATACTGTTAATATTATGTCATAGAAGTATACTGTTAATAATATGTCATAGAAATCAACTCAGTTGCAGGGTATGAACAGTATAACAACTGTTCATACCACTAATTGGAAGTTAACAACTACATCATTTCATTTGCATAATAGATAAGATAAAGAATCCAAACAGTACCAAACATCAAAATCAAGTCAGCACTAAACAATGTTTTGCGCATTAAAATTACAAAGAACCTAGATCACTGAGAATCTAAATCCAAGGACAGTAATTACCAAATTTCTTTTCTTTGGTTAATTTGTATTAGAAAAGAAAATGAAGATGTAGTGGCAAGATGCCACACCAACAATACAAATATATAGTTTAAGTTCTTGTATGGAAAATCATTGTTAGCTAACACATAGTGGAAAACTGGAGGGAAAAAAGCATACACTCTCTGCCTTTTCTATCCAGTTTGTTTCCTTTTCTATTGACATTGCGATTTCTTATTTATGTTCTACAGAAAAAAAAAATGAAATATATATGATAGAGAAAGGCTACAATGAGATGAAACAAATCCTATGGCCTATACAAACAAGTGGTCTAACATGCTGCCAATAGCCATGGCATAATTAGAGAAGAAATTGCAATTGTTACCCAACTCAGGTATGCCAATGCAACTGCCATTTGGTATTTTTGGCATTCCTCTCCAAAATTGCAGTGGCTCAAGCCACTAAAGTACAACACAATTATGCCAAATGAGGCAAAAGCTGCTGCACTATATGGAAAAGGTAAAGAGTAAGCTATTAAATGGCAAGCACTATATGGACACACAAGATTTTCATCTAAGGAAGTCAAGGATTTGTAGAGGCTAACCCAGTCTCCAACTATTAAGAGGCTAACCAATGCAGGGTTGTGGAGGACCTTCTTTGGAATTTGCATCTAGCAATGCCAACACTAAACTCCAGATGACTTCCAGACCCATTGAAGCAATCAGGTAGCTACAAAATGAGCATTTCCTTAAACAAATATCACAATTTTACAAGAAATGGCATGTGATGCATCAAGAGATGTTGAAATCTGCCCCATAAGCCTACAGAATCAGGTTACACAAAATTGAACTGAGATGGCAATTTACTCACAAACATTAGATAGCATACACAGATAGAGCCAATAAGAATAAGAAATATGATAATAATACAGACTCCAAAAAGACACTTCATTCTCGTGAAAAAACTTAACAGGTCATAAGTTAACAATGTATCAAGATTTTGTTTAACGTTCTGGCATACAAGATTTTGTAGAACTTCATTCTATGCAATATTATTGATTCTCCAAGACCATTCATCGCAATGCAAGAAGAAAACAGTGGACGATACTAAGCAAATAAATCATCAAACAACAGTGAGAAAAACAAGCATAATGAATTCTAAATCACTAATTCCAATTATTATATCATTCTAAACTAGAAAAAGCAATACATCAATGTCTCATATTGACTAATTAAGTATTTTACACCAAGAACTCATCCCAAAATTGAATCACCATCACCAAAACCTCAATTCAATCATACAATAAGCAAACACAGAAATTAACAACAAGAAAAAAAAATACAAGAAATTAAAAATTTAACAGTAACCTTCAAGAGCTTTTGCGCATGCAAGACTATGAGTAGTTCTTAAGAGAAATTCTCTCATGGCGGCGTATCCGTATTGAGATTGACGAATGTTATCCAACGATCATCTCAAGAACAATCTCTGCTTTCTTTGCATGGCTCATTCCTCCAAAGGAGTTCTTAGCTCCGTCTCCGTCTGAGGTTGCTGTGGTTGACGTCACTTGGATTCGACGACACTGGAGAAGGAAATAGAGGCTTATTGTCTACCAACGGAGATTGAGACGGAGATGATTGCGGTGGCCCTGGAGGTGAAGAAGGATGTGGTTCATTAACTGGAGCATCTGATAGAGATGGTGGAAGGGAAATCAGTGATGGAGTTTTGGGCGAAGGTAAATAGGCGGCGGGTTGCAGCGATGGAGTCGGCGAGCGCTATGAAGGAGACGACGAAAATACAATTGAGAATTGGACTAGGAGAAAAAGCCAGAAGCAGAGCTCGATGAACCTCGCCATTGTTTAAGAAGAAGAAGAAAGTTCGAGATGTTGGTTGATGAAGATTAAGTTGATTAATAGATAAAGCAAAAGGGCAAAACAATTAATCAAACATTGCTGTTGGATTTAAGAAATGAACAGCTGTTAATTTTTGGGTATATTTTGTGTGTGTTTATATACATTAAATGATATAGGTTTTTTTATAGAACTATGTCTACGAATGAGTATTTAACTAATTTTCTATAAAATAAAACATCTAGGTCCCCTTTCCTCCCAATCCCCACCAATAGTTGTAACAACCCGGTCCTTAAAATATTATTTAATTATTAATTTATTAGGGAGAAAGACAATTTTGCCCCTATAATAAATTAGTAAGGAAAAAGTTGACTTTTTGACCAAGAGGGAATTTGGGATTTTCGCTTGTACTGTTGCGTGGAGCGCTACGAAACGAGTCCATAGACACGTAGTGGGCTCGAATCGGAGTTATAATGAAGAAAATACTATCAAATTACGTAGAGGGGCAAAATGGTAATTTTATTCAAGTCAGAATTTTAAAACCCTCTTTTCTCTCTCTTCTTCCTTAGTCTCTCTCCTCTCTCCCCGCAGCCCTCCCTTTCCCGTGCGTTTCCCTCATCCAAACCTCCATTATCGCCACCACCCTCCATCCCGACTGACGAGACAAAACCCAAAACCAACGCAGCAGCCCCGCCAACACACCCCGGCCTCTTCCCGTCACCAACCACAGCGATAGTTGTCGGAAATCGAAGAAATTTTGGCATTGTCAGAATTGGTTAAGATGCCATGATCTTGTTAGAGCTGGTTAAGATCATGGTTAAGAAAATCTCTGCCATTGTCAGAACAAAGGACCTAAATTTTGGCATGAAACTGAGTCTCCACCATTTGATAAAACTATTGAAACCTGGAACTAACTTCCCCTTTTGTTTTGAGAAGGGAAACTGAAGTCATGTGTGTGCAATCATCAATAAACGTAATAAACCAGCGTGCCCCTGCCGTTGTGGCAATTTTAGCAGGTCTTCAAACATCAAAATGAATAAGGGAAAACTAAATCAAACTCTGATTTGAACTTAATGGGAACGGGACACGATGACTCTTAGCCAATTCACACATATCACACTGGAAGCTGGAAGCATCAAGACTGGAAAATAATGATGGAAACAACTTCTTAAGATAACCGAACAAGGCATGCCCAAGACGTTTATGCCATAACCAAATTTTATCTTTCTCCCCCTCAAGACGAGTTCCACTGGTTGTGAAAGCTTGACCACCCCTGACCTCACTATCCGGTGCCCAGTCCAAGTAATAGAGTTTGCCCTGCCGAATACCATAACCAATCGTCATTCCTGTGAGGATGTCCTGAAAAATACAATGATTCTGCTAAAATGTTACAGTACACCAAAGTAGTAGTAAGTTGTGCAACAGATAACAAGTTATGGTCCAAAGATGGAACAAGTAATACAGAATCCAGATGTAGGGAAGTAGAGAGAGATAGAGAGCCCTCCCCAACCGCAGGGGAGGGGGTACCATTAGCATTAGATACTACCGAGGGAGTGAATGATTTGTAATTAATAAGTTGGCCAGGGTTAAATGTCATGTGATCCGTAGTGCTCGAGTTGATAATCCATGCGGAGGTTTTGGAGGACGTATGAAAAGTAGAACCTTTGGTGGTTGTGATAGAAACAGGAGTCCGGGTAGCTGGGTCAGCAGGATTGACCACATGCTTCTGTGAGTCTGCAATAAGATGGAGAATCGTAGGGGTTCCTAACATCACAGCTGAAGTAATATGTGATATGAGAAGGTAAGGAATTTGATGTGAGGAATTTGATGTATGAATTTGATGTAGGAATTGGATTTAAGAGGTATGTGTATAAGATTTGAGGGTATGTGTTTAGGGATTTGGATAAGAGGATTTGAGGACTTTAGATTTGAGGGATTTGGATTTGGGGAAAATTATGAGGAATTTGATTTAGGGTTTTGGATTTGAATATGAGAAATTTGAGATAAGGGTTTAGAGACAACCTAGGATTGATTGCTCTGATACCATGCTAAAATATGAATATGGTTTGAATGTATTAGGTTGAATTATATTCTTCTCCATAAGGAGGTATATATAGGAGTTTACATGAGTGCTTTACAAAGAAATAGATCAGTAATCAATTAGGATAATATCTCTTATTTATACAAAGATTTGTCAACTAAATAAAATGGGAAAGTAAATCGATATTTTCCCCAATTAGCAACATCGATATTGTCCCCAACTTAACCACCTGTTTAGCAGATGTAGGGTTTTATACAAAAGGCCTTGATGTTATTAGGAGTGAAACCATTTATTATATGAGACTTTCTATTTTGTTAAGTTTCCGATGTGGGACTTGTGTATTCTTCAACATAATATGCTGAGGTTTTTTTTTAAATTGTTAAGAAGAACAAGAAGAAAAAATAAAGTAAATTTAGGTTTTAGCCACAAAAAAACTTTCACTTTTGGAAAAAGCCAAAAGTTTTTCAAAAAATACAGAAAAACCTCTCAACTTTCAAACCAAAGACATGCAAATGTAAAGAATTCCTTAGGAAATCCAAAAATAAATAAGGGCAATTTTGTCCATTTTGGCTTTTTTTAAAAATTTCTCTCTCCTTTGACCTTTTCCAAAGTCTCCCGAAATAAAAATGGGTCCTTATTCAACAAATGTTATACGAGAGACTTTCCCAACATTTTGGTCATTGACCAAGTCTATATTGAAAAGCCCATTAAAAATTGCAAAACCGTAAACACCAATTTTCTTGAAAATTTATGAATATACCATACCCTAGAGTATTCCTACATAAGAATGTTTTTAAAAAAAGTAAATTCAAATTGAAAACAACTAATAGAACACACAAGAATCCTATAGCCAAACCAAATATCAACCGTGATCTTGAAAAATTTTCCAAAGGCGCAAGGACTGAACCTCCCTTCACAAGAAAAAAGCTTTGGAGATGCCGAAAGTTGCCCCTTTGCTTGTGCCCATATGGTGTTTGATGAAAAACAATTGAAAAAGAAGCATCAAATGAGCCAAAAAGAGAAAGCGAGACTACAAATTGCCTTCGCATATGATCCACACTTCCTTTGAGACCTAACCAAGAGAATTTTTCTGTTCATTTTACGTTTATATATTAAATTTCTATAACCAAATTGATGTCTCTTATCCTCGCCCCATTCACCTTTGCATCCAATGGCCGTAATTCTTCCATTTTTTCTTAATGTTGGGTTTAAGCAGGACCATCCATAAGTATATTATTGCTTGCTTCATCCACACTGGTACAAGGCCAAAATTCTTGGCTTATTTAAAAGCCGACCACACCTTGTCTCGTTTACAGTCTTGACATGGTGCAAGTCTCA
>NC_047650.1:16477110-16478966 GCF_902201215.1 Prunus dulcis | reverse complement strand
AACAGATGACACAGATTTGCAATCAGAGAGACAATTTTTTGGAAGTTGATCAACGTCGTTGCAAATTTGCAATCAGAGAGACAATTTTCAACGACGGTTATATTATACCTAAGACGTTTAAAAACAAATCAACGTCGCTCAACAAATATATTACGTCGTCTTAGTCTTACTTAAGACGACGAAAAACGACGACAGTAATACAAAAACAGTCGTTGTTTTTATATTCTTATTTTATTTAAATCTGTTATCCAAAAAAGAAACTTTACATATTCCTGAATATTAATTTCCTTCATTTTAAATTTCCTCCGAAAAAAAAACTCTATTTATAACGCACTGTAATTGAAAAATAAACTGAAAAGTCACGGGAAAAAAAATTCTATTAATAATTTAAAAATTCAAATCCACGTCGGTTATATTAAACTTAACGACGTTAAATGATAGGATTCCACGTTGCAAAACAAATATTGCGTCGTGTTAGTTAAAAACGACGTAGTTATATGTAACTGCCGTATTATTTTTTTGAAATGGTTTTATATGTAAGCAACTTTTCGTCTACTTGAAAACAACTTCGGTTATATTAAACCTAACGACGTTAAATTAATGATTCCACGTCTCAAAACAAAAATTGCGTCGTTTTAGTTAAAAACGACGTAGTTATATGTAACCGCCGTATTATTTTTTTGAAATCGCTTTATATATTAGCAACTTTTCGACTTACACATGCACAGTTTCCAAACCCGATTAAAAATTTCAATCTACAAGAGAAAACTTTTCGTCTTTTTTCCTGTCAGAGCACCGTCAGAGTATCTCATCGCCTTCCTCTCGTCTTCTTCGTCGTCTCTGAACGCAAAAGATCGATCTTTTTCCTCTTGCTTTCATCGCACGCAAAAGGTAAGCTTTCATTTTCACTATTTTGGTTACTGTTTTGCATGCTCATACGTTTTTTGTTTGAAAAATCTTTTTACCTTTTTTTCTGGCCAAAATCATTTTACTTCTTTCCAAGTTTGATAAAATATACAGACAAAGAGGGAAAGTTTCCAACTTTGAAGACAACTACCTCAACTAAATAAGACGACGGTAGTTCTTATTTATGTGGTTAAATATGTAGACCACGACGGTTCGTCAGTCGTTCTAGCGTCGTCTGAAAATTGACAAAGTTGTTTTTAAAATAAAGTCTTTTTTTTTTTGCTTGTTTAATTGCAGGTTTGATTTCTCTGAACAATGGTTTTTGTTTTTCCCTTATTTGATAAAATATAAAGAAAAAGAAACTAGGGTTGGTATCTAAAAAGACGACAGCCTGTCTTATTGTTTTACGTCGTGTGAATGTTAATACCACGACGGTTTATTACTATTTACATCGTATGAAATCAATACCACGACGTTATATAAATAATGTTTTTACCACGACGGTGTATTACTATTTACGTCGTGTGAACATAAATACCACGACGTTATATAAATAATGGGTTTAAACATTTATTACGTCTGAGATTATTTCATTGCGTCGTTTAAAATCATATCATACATCGTATTTTATTAATAACCGTCGTTTGTGTTCTTAATCTTTTCCTGAAATATTTTCACTTGCAGTTTTGTCCGTTAAAATGGTTTCTCAACAACAAACTAAAGATTCTGGCTCCAAGAAGCTTGGAATTGTAGCTCCTCAAGACAAGTCTTCGAAGAAGATGAAGTCTTCGAAGAAGATGAAGTTTGCTTCATCATCTGCTGAGACAGAACCAACCAGCCAGACAACAATCTCCGATGATTCAAAGACTGGTCGAGGTATGAGCACAATGCCTCGTGTTGTGAAGAGAAAGCTTCAGAAAGTGAGGCCAATTGTTGAGTACAATAAAATG
>NC_047650.1:16468240-16470291 GCF_902201215.1 Prunus dulcis | reverse complement strand
CCGGAGAAGAAGTGCTGCATATGGTTGAAAATGGTGACCGAGTTTGTTGGAAGAAGAAATCAATATTCTTTGATCTCGAGTATTGGAAATACCTTTCTGTGAGGCATGCCCTAGATGTTATGCACATTGAGAAGAATGTTTGCGATAGTATCATTGGTACATTGCTGGAGATCCCTGAAAAAAATAAAGATGGGATTGCTGCTCGATTAGATTTATTGAACATGGGGGGCAAAACTGATTTGCAACCCAAGTATGGAGAAAGACGTACTCGTTTGCCTCCTGGGCCTTGGAATTTGTCAAGAGCAGAGAAAAGAGAGGTTTGCAATTCTTTCTATGGTATGAAGGTCCCTGAAGGTTATTCTTCAAATATTAAAAATCTTGTATCTTTACAAGATTCAAGACTTCTTGGCCTTAAATCACATGATTGTCATACCTTAATGCAACAATTGCTCCCTGTGGCAATTCGTTCTGTTTTGGAGAAGCTTGCAAGGTATGCAATAACTCGTTTGTGCTTCTTCTTCAATGCTATATGTGCAAAGACTGTTGATGTTTCCAAGCTAGATAAGTTGGAAGAAGATGTAGTAGTTACTCTGTGTTTGCTTGAGAAGTACTTTCCCCCTTCATTCTTTGATATCATGGTTCATCTAGTAGTACATCTTGTCAGAGAAGTTCGTATATGTGGGCCAGTATATTTTAGGTGGATGTATCCGTTTGAAAGATATATGAAAGTGCTGAAGGGGTATGTTGAGAATCGTACTCGTCCCGAAGGTTGCATTGCTGAGCGGTATATAGCTGAAGAAGCGGTAGAGTTTTGTACTCAGCATTTATCTGATGTTAGTACAGTTGGAGTGCCTTCAAGCCAAAAGATGGGAGTTTCAAAGCCATTATCAGGTTGCACAGTGAGCGTAGTTGATCAGGACCTGTTGAATCAAGCACATCTATATGTCTTGGAGAATACGGAGGAAGTCCTACCTTATATCGAGTACGTATGAGTTTTATTCTTTAAGTTTCCATTTTAAATTATTTCTTATGTTTATCTTATATATTTGGGACCGTAATGCTTGAATTTTTCGTGTCATGTAGGCAACATATGATCCACATCAAGACTGCTTATCCAAAATTTAGAAAGAGAACAAAGTGGCTGCAGGATAAGCACAATAGCACTTTCATTCAATGGCTACGCTTCAAGGTATATGTTGTTGAATAACATATTTCTCTTTTAATTTTCTTCTTATTTCTATGTTAGATTGAATTAAGATTTGATTAATTTGCAGGTTCAAAGTGAACTTGAGGAAGACAATAATGGCGTATCAGAAAATTTAAGGTGGCTAGCAGCTGGTCCAAACATGGCAGTGCCATTATATAGGAGCTATCTTATTAAAGGTATTAAATTCAATATCAAGGCACAAGATGATGTGCGGACAACTCAAAAATAGTGGAGTTTATTTACTTGCACAAACCATGCAAGTTGCTAGTGCCAAGGATAAAAACCCAATTCTCTCAAATATGGGTTTCTATGGTGTCATTCAAGAAATTTGGGACCTTGACTACCAAAAGTTTACAATCCCAGTCTTTAGGTGTGATTGGATAGATAGTTCTGGTCTTGTAGTCGACGAACTTGGATTTACCCTTGTAGATTTGAGTAAAATTGGACATAGGAATGACCAATTTGTTTTGGCTTCTCAAGTCAAACAAATATTTTTTGTTGACGACCCGATGCATCGTGGTTGGTCGGTAGTTTTATCAATGCCTAATAGAGAATATAATGATGTTATTGGTGATGAAGTCTTAGGTGATGTGATAATTGAGTGTGAGCCATTTACTAGAGGGATGCCAAATGTTGACACATTTGATGAACTGGTGGGTGAGTTAGGTGGTCAAAATATTCGAGATGGGTGTGAAGATATATGGATTGAATGATGCTTATGTAATTGGCNGTGTATGACATTCATTTTATAATATATTGTAATGTGATTTCTTCACTTTCATTATACAGGTTTTGGCCACAAAACAATCAGTGCAAAAAATACTGGATCCAGATTACATCATTA
>NC_047650.1:16465110-16468222 GCF_902201215.1 Prunus dulcis | reverse complement strand
TCTGTTCAAATAAAACACGACGTTATGTTTNACCATTTATTCAGCATATTTACCGACGTCTTAAAGCAACGTAACAATGAAGAACCACGACGCTATTGTGAAGCAATTATNCAGGATATCACGTCGGGGAAGGATTAAGAACCGCCATGTAATCCAAAATAACACGACTCCAATCCCATAATACCGACGTCTAAAAAATGAGATAAATTATCTGAACATTAATTTGGAACCGACGTGGTTTAATAAATGCGTCGTAAATAATGACGTTGTTTAGAAGTTCAACGTCGTCTACATTAATAAGTACGTCGTGAGTAATGAATACATATAAATACAACGTCGACTATATAAATTCCACCGACGTTGTTTCGCATTTCAACGTCAACTACATAAATACATACGTCGTAAATAATGACACTGACAACTATATCCACGTCATCTTTTTTAGAAAAATCGAAGTGGAAAACTTATTTCACGACGGTCTTTTGTAAATAAGAGACGTAGTATTTTTCATTAACGTCGTCTTCTCATGTATTTAAAGATGTCATATTTTTTCTTGTCGTGAAAATTATATTTAACGGCGTATTGTTTTAGTTATCGTCGTTGTATGTCTATATTGCGGCCTTGTTCTTCTAATATGTGTCATATTTTTCCTTTTTAACGACGGTGATTTGTTTTTGTTGGTCATCTATTCTCATCCTCGACTATTTTTTAAAACTTATGAAGACTAAACACGTCNGTTTTTATTTGTTTTCGACGTTGTTTTATTTAACAACGTCTAATATTTATCGTCGTTGTTTGTTTCTGAAAATAGGACGTAAAAATTTTGTAATACGACTCTCATATATTAGTAACCGACGTTGTTTGTTATTTCAACGTCTAGTCTATAAATACATACGTCGTAAATAATGACACTGACAACTATTTCCACGTCATCTTTTATAGAAAAGTCGAAGTGGAAAATGTATTATACGACGGCTGTTTTTATATGGTCGACGTAGTAGGAATCAATAACGTCGTCTTCTAATGTTCTTAAAGACGTCATTTTTTTGTTGTCGTGAAAATTATATTTAACGGCGTCTTCTTTTAAGTTTCGTCGTTGTATGTCTATCTTGCGGCCTTGTTCTGTTAATATGTGTCATATTTTTCATTTTTAACGACGGTTTTTTTAGATAGTTGGTCATCTATTCTCATCCCCGACTTCTTTTTTCGTTCTTTTTGCAGTACAAAGACGTCGTTTTGTGTTTGTTGATGACGTTGTATATTTTAACAACGACGGTGATTTAGCGTCGTGGTTTATGAGGGAAAAGATGACGGTGGATTCCACGACCACTGAAAATCTTAATACACGACGGTGATTTACCGTCGTCTTTTTGCTTTTTTGTAGTAGTGAACTCTGCACACTTGCACAAGAATCCTGAAAAGCGTTCATACCCAGACAAACACTTGCAATAGATGAACCAGAAGAATGAATGTAAATGAATGCTAAACAGATAAACAGGGTAGCAAGACACAAGCAAAACAGATTTGTCGGGGGAAACAAGTAGAGTGTCGCAACAAGGTATGTGGCATGATACAATCATAGCATTTCAGACATACTCAACATGGATGTTCTGAAACCACAAATAATAAAGAGATTAAAAACCAAAGACATGGAACAGGAGTTTAGATGGCCAAGTTAGAGAGCAAAGTGCTTAGATTCAATTAAGAAGATAAAAAAAATGTGTATAGTGTGAGTCAGCACAAAGGAGATCACACCTATGAAGAATACTGTGCTTTTGACTAATGAAAACCCACAATGTGTGATCATGTAGCCTTGCTTCCAGAATAGTTGACCCGCATAAATTTAAGTTTTGAACAGGGGGACGGTGGACGCCTTCTTTCAATGGTAGCTATACACTCCAACCCACTGGCTTTAAGTTCTCAACAAGTGTGAGAGGTGGAAGTGTGAGAGGTGTAAAGATTTTCAATATGGCATGCAGTAGGAATTACAGGTAGCTTTTTCCACATCATGTCATCTTGAAAAATTCTACCCCTTAATATATTTTTGTTTGTTATAAATTGGAGAGAAATTGATGAGAGAAAAGAGATGGAGGAAACAGAGGAAAAACCTCTGCAATTTTATTCGTATCATTCTTTGCATAAGAGAGAAGCCTTTTATAGGCAAAGGGTGAGTAACACCCGTGAATCTACAATACAATCATGCACCAAAGTCTACAAACAAATAGTAAGTGGGCTCCACTACTTTATACTTTACAACACTCCCCCTTGGAGACCACAAATGGTATAGAATATGTCTCGTTAAAAACCTTGCCAGTAAAAACCCAGTGGAACAAAAACTGGTCGAAGGAAAAAAGAGTACATAACCATGTGTAACATAAAATTCTCTGTATATTGACATGCGTGCGACACTGCCTCGTTAAAACCTTGCCAGGAAAAACCCAGTGGGATAAAAAACNTGGACGAAGGAAAAAGAGTACAGTGTGGAAAGGTCTTTATTGATGGCACGCTCCCCCTGATGCTTGATAGAATATCTTGAGGTTATACTGTTGATCATCTTTCTGAATATCATAGTTGACGCTGCTCCTGTGAGTCAATCTTTGAGCGACACTGCCTCGTTAAAACCTTATCAGGAAAAACCCAGTGGGATAAAAACCTGATGAAGGAAAAAGAGTACAGTGTATGAAAGTCTTTATGAATACNATGCTCCCCCTGATGAATATCTCCCCCTGAAAANTTCATGACTAGCTGTTTCCAGTAAGCGACCATAGAGATTTCCAGAGTCCGCATATCTAATAACACTTGGGCTATTGATAATTTCACTCAAAAATATGCCCGTATATGGTGTTATGCTTAGATAGCATCAAATATGCCTCACATCATCCAAAATGATGGAGTTGAGCTCTATCTGGAAAATACGATGTCCGGTCCAATATACTTCCGGAAAATCCTTCAAGTGTCCAACGAATAATCCNCATAAAAATGCTTCAATACTTTCTTAGTATAAGCAATAATCTCGTTGGCATAATGCTCGATCTTTCAGTCGAGACAAATATTTCTGGAACTCTTGAGAAGCTTTAATGTGTTTGCAAACATATTAATGTACTCACTGAGG
>NC_047650.1:16464949-16465103 GCF_902201215.1 Prunus dulcis | reverse complement strand
TGCATATTAGTATTGAGTACGGATTTTGTGCTTCAGGCACATGTCATTCAGGGACTTGCTTCATGCAATNTCAATCCTTTCAAGGATTTTGTTTAAAGGGATTAAACTTTATGACACATTATATAGCTTTAACCCAGCTATTTATACATCTTTA
>NC_047650.1:16464733-16464859 GCF_902201215.1 Prunus dulcis | reverse complement strand
ATTGAATCTATAAATATGGAGAAAACCCAACATNCCTTGTTTCTGCCAGAAACATTGTGTCATACAAAGTAGGTATATTCCCTTTTATTCCGAACACCCAAGTATAACTTTCAGTATTAACAAATT
>NC_047650.1:16464416-16464714 GCF_902201215.1 Prunus dulcis | reverse complement strand
TTTGTTCTTTCACGTTCATTCTCATCTATAATGGAATTGCCTCATTCCATGTTGGCCAATAATATTGTCGACATTTAATAATTGAACGTGGTTCCAATCAACACAGCCCATTGATGATTTGAGTAGCTACTTCAAAATCAAAAATTGTCATTCATCAATTCATGATCCCACCATTCTCATGTGCATGCGCATGCATCAATTATAAGCATTTCTTTGCTTTTGGGTACCCAAGCCACTGCAGGGGGCTTTTATTATGTGAGAATGTGGATTATAACCTCCAATGGAGCGTTATGTTATA
>NC_047650.1:16391212-16464397 GCF_902201215.1 Prunus dulcis | reverse complement strand
CATTTAGGGAGTTGGAACATTTAGAACCATATATCTGTCATGCTGCAGGCATGCTACAGATTAATATATATACATGTCAATTAATTTCTGGGACTTTAACCCATACAATTTGCAACGCATTAGGCGTGCACAATATCAATATTGACATGTCAAGGGATTGTCCTTTCGGGACTTCAATCCACATCATTTGCTACGCAACAGGCGTGCATCATATTGATCACTGCTATACCCATATTCTGTTCTTATGGGACTTTAATNTGTGCAGTGTATTATCAATGTATCCAACTTGCAATCTGTAAAATTTTGCATTAATAATTCATGGATACATACAATCCATTCTTTTGGAATGGACTTATCTCCCCATTTGGTTACCTTTCAAGATAAAATATCAAATAAGTATATAAGCATAAAATAACACAAGTATTGCTTACATNCTTAGGTGGGAGAAACTTTTCTCAAGTATCATTCAAGCTCGTATCGGCCCAGTAAATGTAGTGCTTGATGATCTAGTTATATCCTGCAAAAGCAAAAATCACAATTCTTCTCTCTGTCAATAACTCTCAGAGTTAGGATCACTTCATGGATTCTTTCTTCAGATGTTCATTCTAAAGAAATAAAATCTCTTATGAACAGAGAGTTATAAAAAGAAAGAAAAGATACAAANATTGTGATATTGATTGCAAGGTAAGGTAAGCAATCAGGGAAGGAAGCTGGTGGGAGCANACAAGCAGCTCATCAATCAAGGAAGGAAGCAGGTGGGAGCAGAAAACAAGCTCTCAATTCTCCTAGTCTAGAAGGACCTCAGGAGATTAGAGCACAAGGCCGCCTTCACAATTCCCTGATCTTGCAGAAACATGATCAGGGATAGTCTTGCTTCCTGAATGGATGATCAGAGATAGTCTTGCTTCTCAGGCATATTAAGTGCTTAATGATAAGAAAAACAAGTAGATATAGCATCATTTNGTATGGGAAAACTGGATGTCTTCTGCAAAGAAAATTTCGTTAGTAACACATTTATACACAAATACAATGAATAGGTAGAACCGGTGAATTTCAAATTAACCATAGGAAAATTGCGAGATTCTCGGGATACTTTTGAAAAAGTAGCTCCGTGAAATCCGTAAAGCAAGATCGGCTTTGAAAATAATACTTGAAAACGCCGAAAGTGCCGACAGGCATTATCAGAGGCCACGTGAAGTTTTGGACTCTTGCGAAAGAAAAAGATAATGTGGGGATTCGAGAAGATATTGGAATCCTGAAAAGTTGCCACATTTTCGTCTATAGATATTGNCTTCGCAAAACTTAATTGAGCAACTGAGTTTCAACTCAACTTCCTTCAGAGGCTTCCAGAACATAATGTAATTTTATAGATTTTACAGGGCCTGCACCTTCATTGCAGGTGGAAAAATCTATCTGTTGTATGTTCATTTGCTCACATGTTCTTAAACTTGCATCTGTGGTTTTTACGTCTTTCAAAATGATGGTTTGGAACCTTGTGCCTTATAGGTTCAAATAACCACATCAAATCTCTCATATTTCCATGCATGTGAGCCCAGAACTTTTGGTCTGGGTTAAACCCAAACTCATAATTNATTCGCCATTTTCAAATGGACATGAAATATGAATTGAGTAAAAGCCACGANAATATCTCAATATAGTAGTTGAGAGCATTAACTACTATGTACCCACAACTTCAAGTTTTAGGATCTCTCATATATTTGGATCCATGGGCTTCCGGCCTAGATATAACAAAATATGTGGGGAGCCTCAATTCATCATTTGAAGTTTATACTGATATTATCCATTTCACGGTGTATTCTTAACAACCGGATTCACAAAATATATTTCGTCCTTGAGGTGTCGATTATAACATAATCGAACTTTATTAAGTTCATCATTCTCTTGTGCCAAAGAAATACGTGGTGTACCACAATTTGCAATAATACCTCAAGGGTTGTCCTTTTAACAGTTGGAACGTTAGGTTCCCAACACTTGTCAGATTTTGAACTTCAGGCCAAAATCACATATTCTCATGGTATGGACATTTTTACAATTTTATATACATATTTCGGGACTTCAAGCCCTTACATAATTGTCCATATTTTGAGGAACTTCTGGCATCTCATTTAGCTATTTATCCATGAGTTTAAGGAACTGCAGGTTCCATTTTGTATATAGTGACGGTTTTCCCAAAATGGTTAATATTTATGTATACGTCACTATTCATGTGAATAGTACTGNTCATCAAGTCATGAATACATATCTATTCATATGTGCAGTACATTTGCCAGTACAGTTATTATTCATGTGTACGGCACTTTTAATCAATACGGTACTGTTGCATCATCAAGGAACTCTAGGTCCTTATTTACATGTCAAGGATCAAGGATCAAGGATCTTCAAGTCCGATCTCTTGTTTACATGTATAGTACCGGAGAGACTGCCAGTTCTCATATCAATATCATCATCAAGGATCTTCAAGTCCTGATGTAATTGTATGATGAGGATCAAGGAACTTCTGGTCCTGATCTGTATACTGTAAGAACTCATCATACAGCACAATTAATCCATAAAATAAATTTACTGGTAAATAAATTACTTGTATGGACGTTAATCCCACACCATACTTTAAATGTGCGGTAAAGTAAACGTGCTTGTATGGGTACTAATTCTGCTCCATACATTTAAATAAAAATAAAGGCGTGGGCGATAAACCCGCACCACCCTTTTAAATAAATACTGTCGTATGGGTAATAAACTTACACCATACAGTAAATAATAATTGCAGAATAGATAAAGTAAAGACAATTATCTGTATTGTGAAATGCTGGTTAGGTAGGCAAAAGTTAGGTACCTCGCATGTCCACCACATGCTCCACCAGTCTTGCGTTGACCCTTTGGTTGAAATTGAAGATCCGGTTGCTGAGCTTGTTGTAGTGGGAGAAACCTATGGTGTGGGCCCTTCTTGTGGCTTTCATGTTAACATAGGAAATGTTCCTATCCGCAATCACAGGCTTGTGTTCTGGTGCTGACTCATGTCCAGCGCAGACTGCTTCATCTTTTGTTTTGTTTTGTTTTGTTTTGTTTTTTTTTTTTTTTAGTTTGATTGCCAACCAACCACACAGGTCCACATGACCCACACCACAAGCTCACCAAAGCAGCTGAGCTCTTCCAAGCAAAGAGGCAGCCGAGCTGCTGAATAGAATTTACTGAAGAAATCTGAGGCCATCAAGCGCAAAATTCAAAACCTGGACATAGATTTATACGCTTATCCACGCTTTGTGACCCATGTTGATGATGGCTTCATTTCCACATTAACCAATCTCTACAGACAAAAGTTGAGGCCTAACTCAGAGATTCTTGATCTTATGAGTTCATGGGTCAGCCATTTACCAGAAGAGCGTAGAGATCATGGAGAGCGTAGAGATCGCGGTCGGAAAGGTCGAGAAGAGCAGGGAGGCCGCGCTCAAGGTCTTGAAGAGAGGTCGCTCCGACGACGAGGGATTGCAAAGGCAGACTTAAGATTTTGTTAACAGTGAGGTAGAACTTGGTCCGGTTGAACCTGCAAAGGCCAGTCACGTGATGTTGGGCAACATGCCCTCTCCACCTGCATTTGCTTCAGAATTCCCTGCTAAAGATGCAATTCTTCGGCTAAATTCTGGTGCAGCATGACTAGTTTGGAGAGCCTCCTCTTCTGAGCACGGGTCTTGGTGCCCAGGAAATTGGACCGGTTCGCCGATGAAGCAGAGAGTTCAGACCGAGCTTGTAGCTGAGGTTGTCCTTGAAGATCTGGAACCGTCTCTCCTTCTCCCCCAATCCGTTGTAGGCTTTGCCGTGCTTGGCCAGCCACCCTTCGTATATTGACATTACCTCCTCGTCAGTCCTCCAGCTCGACTTCGACTCTCCCAGCAGCTTCAGTGCCTGCACAACTCTAGCTGGAACGAGAACTATCGAGCAACCGGTCTTCTTGCTCGTTTCAGATTGGGTGCCGATTTGGCGAGGTAAGAAGACGCCAGTTCCAGCGCACTCCCTTTTGGCACCAGCATTTTGGGTTCCAAGGAAAACAGTTCTTATGCCAGACCCATTTTTCTGGTACTGTTGTTGCAGAGGAGGCCATGCAGATGGCGACAAACCCAGAGGCCGAGTGGTGAGAGCGTTGCTTCTCACTCTGTTCTGGACCATTGGGTTAGACTGAGCCTGAGCCTGGGACTAAGACTGCTGCTGAATGTGTTGTCTATTTCTCTGAGTGGGTGGTAATTGAAACGGCGGTAAGTGAAGTTGTGGAGAAGCTCCAGAACGAGAAAAAGAGAGTGGAGAATCAGAGTCCAGCAGAGAGCAATATGCATTTGAAAGAGGAATTGAAATTAAATTGCTGTTGAGAGAACTTCAACTCAGTTGGTTAGAGTCGTGCTGATAACGTGTTATAAATTGGAGAGAAATTGATGAGAGAAAAGAGATGGAGGAAACAGAGGAAAAACCTCTGCAATTTTATTCGTATCATTCTTTGCATAAGACAGAAGCCTTTTATAGGCAAAGGGTGAGTAACACCCGTGAATCTACAATACAATCATGTACCAAAGTCTACAAACAAATAGTAAGTGGGCTCCACTACTTTATACTTTACAACATTGTTTTGTTTTTTATTTATTTATAAATATAATTACACACACACAGAGTCGGTCCAAGTGTCATAGAAGCATGGCCTAACGAAGACAATGTATGGCTCACTTGGTCTCAGCTGAATTCTGCACAAGGGCACACACCAAGAATATTGACAGAGTGCAAGAAGAATTTTTATGGGTTGGCAATCTAAGCACTCAGCAAAAGGACCATTTTAACCACTGATCTCAAAGGTTCAATCTTAATATTATGCACAGTTGTAAACACCTTGGGAAGAGATATGTCAATCTAAGATCAAGTAAACACGAAGCAATTTCAAGAGAGTTTAGCTCATTTCCCAACAAGCCGTGAAGAACACCAACCAAAACAAAAGCAAAATATATAGAAAAAAATTTGAAGATTTTTTAAAATGAAAATAAAAATAAAATGCAATGTGTTACACAATGAGATGCATTTGAGACAGTAGCCTAGCTGTTCAAAAGATACTACAAATGCCAATGGACTTTCGGAGGTGTTCAAATCTTGTAGTATCTAAGGGTTTTGTAAAAATATCAGCAAGTTGATTGTCACTATTCACATAAGCAAGTCGAAGAACCCCATCTTCAACCAACTCACAAATAAAATCATGTCGGATATCAATATGCTTGGTTCGGGAATGCTCAACAGGATTCTAAGAAATATTTATGGCACTTTGATTATCCTAAAAAATGAGCAGCTTACCTTGATTAAAGCCATGATCACACAACATTTGCTTCATCCACAGAACTTGAGTACAACAACTCCCGGCTGCGATGTACTCAGCTTCAGCTGTGGAAAGTGATACATAGTTTTATTTCTTACTGTGCCATGAAACCATATTGTTTCTAAGATAAAAACAGCCACCAGATGTGCTTTTTTGATCATCAATATTTCCAACCCAGTCTGCATCTGAATAACCTGCTATTTCAATGTTGGAATCAGATGAGTAATAAATTCCATATTTGAGAGTACCACTTACATATCTAATGATTCTTTTAACAGCAAGTAAATGAGATTCTTTTGGACAAGACCGAAATCGTGCACAAACACCAACAGAAAATGATAAATCAGGTTTACTAGCAGTTAAGTAGAGTAAACTCCCTATCATGCTCCTGCAAAGTGTTTGGTCAACATCTTTTCCAGTTAGATCTTTATGAAGCTTAGTGGTGGTGCTCATGGGATTTGTGACTGGCTTTGCACTTTCCAATCTAAACTTTGAAACCAAGTCCTTCGCATACTTAGTTTGAGATAGAAACATCCCATCTTTTAATTGTTGTACTTGTAATCCAAGGAAATAAGTTAGTTCATCACTCATACTCATTTCAAATTCTTTTTGCATGACGTCAGTAAATTCAGAAATTAAGGTATTTGAAGTTGAACCAAAAATAATATCGACAACATATATTTGTGCAGCCATTAGATCATGATCAATTGTGCCCTTGGTGTAACCTTTCAGCAACAAATGAGAGGATAATCTCTCACACCAAGCTCGAGGAGCTTGTTTTAAGCCATACAAAGCCTTTCTAAGCCGATACACATGATCAGGATGAAAAGGGTCTTTAAATCCTATAGGTTGTTCAACATATACCTCTTCCTTGTGCAAGCCATTTAGAAATGCACTTTCGACATCCATTTGATACAACTTGAACTTTATATGACAAACAATAGCCAGCAACAATCTAACAGATTCCAAGCGAGCAACTGGAGCAAATGTTTTATCGACATCAATGCCTTCAACTTGAGTATATCCTTGAGCAACTAGTCTTGCCTTGTTTCTCACAACATTTCCCTTCTCATCTGTCATGTTTCTAAAGATCCATTTTGTACCAATAACATTGGTGTTAGTTGGTCTCGGAACAAGATACCAAACATCATGTCTAGTGAATTGATTGAGCTCCTCTTGCATAGCTAAGATCCATTCATTGTCCACAACAGCCTCTTTGACATTTTTTGGTTCGAGATGAGATACATAGCATACATAGCTTATCTCTTCTGTAAGTTGAGCCTTTTGACTTCGAGTCATTCTTTGAGCATTGGGATCACCAATGATATCTGTAACCTGATGATCTCGTTGAACCTGTTTTACTCCTCGACGTTGAACTTGTGAACTTGTATTGCTGGTCTCAACGGTTGTGGCAATGTGGTCTTGAATGTCAAAGTCACTGTGATCAATTGTAGAAGCTTCCTTTACGCTAGATAAACTTTGTGGCACTGTAATATCAACACACTCATCAAAAGGTTCATATGTCTTACAATCATCAATAACAACATTTATTGATTCCATGACAATTTTGGTTCGATGATTGTAAATTCTATAAGCCCTGGAATTTAAGGATTAACCAAGAAAAGTACCAGTATCACTACGGGCATAAAACTTTCCCACAAAATCTCTATCCTTATAGATGTAGCAAATACTACCAAAGATTCGAAGATGACTTACATTGGATTGCTTACCTTTCCAGAGCTCATATGGTGTGGTGCTTGTATTTGGTTTGAGATACACTCTATTTAATGTATAACATGCTGTACAATTAGCTTCAGCCCAGAAATGCTTGGCTAGATTTGCAGCATTTAGCATGACTCTTCCCATCTCAATCATTCAACAACACCATTTTGTTGTGGTGTTATTGGAGCAGAAAACTCATGAGCAATTCCATTAGTATTGCAAAAATCATGAAAAGATGCATTTTCAAATTCAGTCCCATGATTTGTTCTAAGACGAACTACTTTATCATTTTTCTCATTTTGAATCTTAGAACAAATTTTAGAAAAAGAATCAAATGCATTGGATTTAGCAACAAGAAAGTCTACCTAAGCATACCTTGAAAAGTCATCAACTAAAACAAGAATGTATTTCTTACCACTAATGGTGTGAGTTGACATTGAACCTACCAGATCCATATGCATAAGCTCAAGAATTCTATTGGTTCCAATGAACGTAGTTGCACTGTGAGCTGTCCTAGTTTGCTTCCCAATTTGACATCCTCCACACACTCCTTCAGGCTTTCCACTTAGTGATGGTAGTCCACGAACGTAAGACTTCTTTGACAACTTGAGCCAATCTCGATAATTCACATGCCCTAATCTAATTTTGTGCCATAACTCCACTTGATCATCCGCTGCCCTTAAACACAAATTTGAATTGTCCGTGCTAGTGCAATAACAATTCTCTTTTGATCTTGGTGCACATATAACTTGTTTGCCCCTTAAATCACTAACTATGCAATTTTTGGTGTTGAATTTAACTTCTCCAAACTCATCACATAACTGACAACTCAACAGATTAGTAGTTAGTCCATCAACAAGTATAACATCATTTAAGGGAGGTAAGCCAATAATCTTGACAGTACCTTTACTAAAATGCAAGCTTTCTTACCGTCACCAAAAGTTACAGACCCACTTATCTTCATATCGACGAAAGATTCAAACCAATTTTTGTCACCTGTCATATGTCTAGAACAACCATTATCAAAGTACCATTTGTCTTTGAGACATGCACTTAGAGATGTAATTGCAACCATACAAACAACATTAGTCTCATCTATGTTAGAAGTGATAGCTAAGGAACATAGTAAGTTCTCTTGAACTTTTTGTTTTCTTGATCCAGCTTGTTCCTTTTTCTTCCATATCCATTTCTGCTTCATTGTTCCAGATTGCATTAAAGTTGACAATCTGCTAACTTCTTTTGCTAACTTTGAAATTTGATTTTGAAGATTTTCTGCATTAAACTTGTTAAACTTTTTAACTCTATTTTGACATCTTGGCCTAATATGACCTGTTTCACCACAACCATGACACACTTGATTAAACCTTTTTGGCACAAAACTAGTCATAACATTATCATGTAAAATAGTTGCATTCATATTTTTAGAGGCAATATCAGAAGCAACACTGTTAGGGTTTATAATAGGTTTAACAAATTTAGTCACAGAATTAGTTGAAGATGAGGGTTTAAAGCCAATACTTGTTTTGTCACCATTTGGCTTACCCATTTCAATCATTCTGTCAAGTTTATCGGCTCCTATATGATCAATCTGTGCAATTTCTTCTCAGCTTCCTTGAGCTTTTCCTTCAACAAGTCTCTCTCAGCAAGTAAGTTGTTGACTTGGGATCGAAGAGATGTTTCAGTCCTCTGCCACTCATCCTTTTTTTTTGACACTTTGATCTTGAGTCCATCATTTTGTTTCTTCACTTTGTCAAAGTTAAGATACAATTCCTTGTACCTTTCTCTGGTTTCTTCAATAACTACGTCCTCCTCATATGAATCATCATATTCATCATTGTTTTCAAGGGCAACAAAAGCAATCTCTTCCTCCTCAACCTCAAACATATTTGACTCACTATCACTCCAAGAATTATAAGAGGCTTTCATGGCTTTCTTCTCCTCTTTTTGTTTAGAGATAGTGTTTGCACACTCTTTGTCTTCATGTCCATACCCTGAACATGCATAACACTTCCTTCCTTCAGACTTGGGAATGAATCTTTGAGACCCATCTTTTGACGTCTTGTTTATAGGAGATCTTGTACTTGAACCACTTCCTTTAGAATTTTGCTTCTTCAGTAGCTTTTGAAAATGACGAGTGATTAAGGCAAGTTGCTTCATATCAATCTCATTACAATCATCATCTTCTTCTTTTATAACTTTTAATGCTAAATTCATGTTGGCCTTCTTTACAGGACGCAACTCTAACTCATAGGTTTGCAAGGCTCCACTAAGATCAGCAAGAGATAAAGTATCTATATCTCTTGCCTCTTCTATGGCAGTCTTCTTGGGATGAAGTCTGACAGGCAATGATCTCAGAATTTTTTCTACTACTTCCACTTATGGAATAACTTTTCCCAAGCTTGCACAACTATTTACTATCCCAATACATAAGGTTCTTCCTCTCCCATTTCGAGTTTTTCAAACTATGATATAAGTCTTTGCAGCTTTGATTTTCTGACCTTGTTATTCCCCTCATGAACAATCATAAGGTTATCCCCATGCTTCCCTTGATGTCTTGCAATTTCTGATATGTGCAAACTGTTCGGAACACACAGCAGCAAATATGGCATGTATGCCCTTCTGATTATAAACACTCATAGCCTTTTCTTCAGCAGTCCATTCTATCTTAGGCTTGGGAATTTGAAATTCACTAACCACAATATCTTTCTCTTCTACACCATCTTTTGTCTCAATCTTCCATTTCTTAACAGTTCTCTCAGTCTTGGTAAGTGCAACATATCCTTCCAAAACCAGTCCCAAACATCATCTCCTTGTGCTCAGATATAGGCCTGCATCCTAGCTTTCCATTCTCCATAGTTTTCATCGTTGAACTGAGGAGGATGTGAAGAAGGCCCATAATGTGGTTCCATCCTGAGTAACCCATAGGATCTCTCTAAAATCTTAGAGACCTGCTCTAATTCCAATTGAAATCGTGCCTCAGGTAGAGTAAATAGATAACCGGAATATGATTGGACAAGGATGTCAATCCCAAATCTAACTAATAAAATCTTGCAGCATAAGTAAATTAACACAAGGATTTTTGTACCCAATGGTATTAGGAAAAAACCCAACCAGGAAAAACCTCTAGAAATCCACTAAGAATGGACTATTACAAGACTCAAGAAGATAAACTCTAAACAAGAATCTATCCAATACTTTTGTCTTGCCTTACTCAGTCCTTGCTTGAACTCTCTCGAATTGAAGATCCTCACAAACAAGCATGCTCGCACACAGCTTCCATTGCATACAGCTTCCAATATGGAATATGAAATATGAAGATGCAAACTAGAATTAAAAAGCTTCACAAAGTTGCTTTATCATTCTAATTTTTCATGAACTCACCTTTGCTTCTCTCAATATAAATCTCTCAAATTAGTTTTTGCATAAGTGAGTAACAAAAGTCTTCAAGCTTTGTTTTATATCAACAGAAATCACGTTCCAAAAAGAGTAGGAAAAAGTAGAATTGGTTTTAACGTGAAAAAGAGGAAAACAATTTGGTGATTGATTTTATTGTGAATTTCATTCCTAATAAAACTAAATCACAAAAATATAGTTTTCCAAATATGATATGCAACTGCAAATTACCTTGTAGACATAGTCAACTCAATCTGGATAAGTCTTGTGGCCCAAGTTAATTTGCCTAAAAACTAGGCCTAAATCTACACAACGAGGACACAATTACAAGTTTAGGAAATTAAGCCAATTCCTAAGTAAATTCACATTTACAATCTCCCCCTTTGGCATTTCTTAGACAAAACCCCAACACAAGGGAAAAAAAAAAAAAAAAAAAAACCACCAATCTCAACTTCATCAAGGATTCAACTCTGCACAAGTAAATTAGATAGCATAAAGTTGTTAGAGTATCACAACCACGAGTACTACCCCTCAAGATAACCACTTATGCAAAACCAAGGCTCCCCCTTAATCATAGCAGAACAACACCCCCCCTTAATCCCAGCAGAGTGACCAATTAACGTAGGGTTTGCACTAATCTCCCCCTTTTTGGAAAGGAAAGCCAAAGATGGATGACCATCACCTGTATCTGGACAACTCGGCACACTTGCACAAGAATCATGAAAAGCGTTTATACCTAGACAAACACATGCAATAGATGAACCAGAAGAATGAATGTAAATGAATGCTGAACAGATAAACAAGGTAGCAAGACACAAGCAAAACAGATTTGTCGGGGAAAACAAGTAGAGTGTCGCATCAAGTTATGCAACGTGATACAAGCATAGCATTTCAGACATACTCAACATGGATGTTCACAAACCACAAATAATAAAGAGATTAAAAACCAAAGACATGGAACATGAGTTGAGATGGCCAAGTCAGAGAGCAAAGTGCTTAGATTCAATTAAGAAGATAAAAAAAATGTGTGTAGTGTGAGTCAGCACAAAGGAGATTACACCTGTGAAGAATACTGTGCAATGCATTATTTACCTTGAGAGTTTCATTGCAAGTTGCCACATTTGAACACAGCCACAAAGCCATCTTGATACTATAATAACCTAGTCTAATGAGCTTGATTGGTTACATATGAGTTTACAAGTTTGTCAAGAAAAGCTAAAACATTAAACTAAAAAAAACCCTGAAACATGTTATCCGCCTTTACATACACCATATCATCACATTGCATGTTCTCGCAAAGCAACTCATCTAGTTCTGTTGTATTGTTTTCCTCATCATATGTAGAACTAAAGCTCTTCTTCTCCCAAGTAATTTTCTGAATCACGATATTGATTGTTATCTTCTAAGTCAGCTCGAGTATCCAAGTTGAGGTCCACTGACATTGGTAATTGTCTGAAGTCAACTGTAGCTTGTTGATTGCTTAGTCTTCGCTTCAACGTAATGCACAATGGAATCTTATAAGACCTTGAAATACTTTCAGTAATAAAAATTCTCACGTCATCATCATCGACTATAGCTACAGGCCGAGCATTTTTCGTTGAATCATATATAACTTTCATAATTATTTCATACTCATTTGAGCCTAGATTTGCAATGTCATACACTTTATTCCGAAGTTCCTCTAATGTAATTTTCTTTGAAACAATTACTCCTTTAGTTTTGCCATTTTTGTAAGTTGAGTGAACCCAGCTCCCTCCATGGCTAATTAAAATTGTCAATCTAGACATGGTACTGAAAAGTAAGCCAAAAAAAAGTTAATAAAAAATAACAGACAAATTGAATAACAATATTCTGACAAGTGTCAATACAAAAATAAAAGTGAGAAAGTTACTTAACTGCTGAACAAAAATGAAATTAGACAAGCTACTTAGCTATGGAGCAAAAATGAAAACAAAAAGATGGCTACGATAATATCAAATATAAATTTCATATTAATACTATTTAAGAAGATAGGATGTAAATATCAAATATATATAGAAGATTCCTGACATAGCACATCCAGAACATTGCCCACATACTAAAAACTACAAAGCAAAACAAAAACTTGAATACACTATATATAAAATAGTAATTATGCAGCAAACTCATAGTAAATGACCAAATTAAACTATATATAAAATAATATAGCCTTGCAGATTGACAATGTCCTAAAGAAAATATTTTCAATTTCGCCCCTTCTCAGTGCTTGAATTTCAATGAACAGCTATATCCTAAGATTCAACTATCTATAAATCAAGGGCAACACCGGATCCTTAATCTCTAGCGAACATAAATTATTTCTTCTCCAGTACAGTATATAGAAAAAATATGATTTTTCTATATATTAAAAATGCCCATATTGAAAAAAATAATAATAATAATTTGACTTCCACGGCTTTCGATATTTTGTTTATATAACACATCATTTTATTTGAATTATGCTCTTAAAAATGGAAAATTTATCAAATTATTTTTCGATTTGTATCCAAAGCCAAGTAGTCTGTTATGCTTATGTGTTTAACCCTTATTATACGGTTTTCTTAGGATTTATGGTTGTCTTATTTTCTCTCGTTTTCGTATGATTTGCCTACATGTAATCTAATAGTATGGTTATTGCAGAGAGTAGATAAGAGTATGATGTGTAGTTCAATTCCTAGTTCCTACCATGTCAAAGAAAAGAAGAAGCAACTAAAAAAAAAAAAGAAACGACAAAAAACTACAAGAAAGACGCAGGGAAATCGCAGAAAAGGAACTGCATTGACAAGATTTGAGTCTATTTACGTGTGTGTTTTGCTATATTTGAAAGTTCTTATGAAAACTGGCATTTGTGAAATTAGAAAGGTAAATTTTGGCTATTTATAATAAAAACGCATATTTCATATTACGACCAACTTTCACTAATTTAAAAAATGAGCCGAGCCAAGCCAAACATACAATCAAGCTCATTCCACGAACAACACGAGCCAAGCTGAGCTCAAATTAGGAAAAGATCATCTGATCACAGCTTGAGATATATATAGCATACTGAGATATTTAAACTCGTTCTAAGTATCAGAAAAAAAAGAAAATCTGCAAAAAGAACAAGAAGAAATATTACCTTTGAGTTGCAGTGCTTTTTTCCCAATTTGCCAATCCAAAAATAAGAACAAGAAGAAATATTAATACCCCCCAGTTGTAGTAGTTCTTGCCAATTTTGCAAATCCCAACACGCCCGCCTCCGGTTGAAATAATTTTATTGTTCTCAATTTTGATGGTTCCACCCCTCCTTCTTGTCATCAATATTGTTCGAACAACGTCGTTGTTGTTTTCCAAAAACACAACTTCACTGCCTTCACTTCTAATTTCATTGCCAGAAATGTTCCAGGTCTCGTTGCTTTCAGTATCACTATTTTCACTTCTTGTTGCCATCTCCTCGTGCAGTTGTTGACTTTCATTTTGGAGACCCATCTTATATTGAGAAGATGGGAAGTCTCGGAGATGCAAAAATAACAATGGAAAGGGTCTATGGGCAAATATTGCAAAACAGCTAGATGAATAGGTGAAATGACTTTATTGGAAATATTTCAAAACAGCTAGTCAAAAGTCTCGGAGATGTAACTTGCATTCTACGTCGAGAAGAGTAGGTGCAATTGGCTGAGAGAGAAGATAAATGTGGGACCAAAATAAACAAGTCCAACTAATTTGCCATTCGTCTGTTGATATATCCAAAAATTTATAACCCCAAGTCAGAATCCGCAGAAAAATATATCCAACAAATTGATATAAGAGAAAAGAAAAGCAAATCAAAACAGGCAATGCCCAGAAAACAATTAAATATTTCAAATTAAAAACAGGCAATGCCCAGAAAACTTGCCAGCTGTAGGCTTTCGTCTTAATAATTTTTGTTTTATTATGGCTTCAACGATTGGTCGCCAAGTGCATTGAGTCAGACATCATTAGTAAAAGGCAGTCGTCACTTCATTATTTTGGATTTTTGAAAGTATAGTTTTTTCTCTTCATTTCTGTTGTGTGAGGCCATGGTTTTTTAATGAAATTTTCAACTTGGTTTTAAAATCTACTTCTGTTTTTGAAAATATTTATCTAGCATTTCATACACTCCATACATCTAGATCTAGGACACATTCTTGATGGGTTTCTTCAAGAATATGATATCTTAAAGGCATCAATGCTATTAGTTTCTAAATCTATATTTCATTGTTCCAAGTAGATTCTATTCTACGCATTTGGTGCCATGGAGTGAAAAGCTTAAGCTGCTATTACCATGAAGATTAGCTGCTAGTATTGCTAAGCTGAGTAGAGCTGCTTCCTAAATAGATATAGGAATTCTTGAGCTGTTTATGCCCACAACTTCATAAGCGTCGTCTTATGAAACAAGCTAAACAAAAGTTGCCGATTATGTAAACACTTGACCCCTAAATAACGACAATGGGTATAAAGCAACCAACGTAGATACTAAAGACGACGTTCCATCTACATCACTGGCGTATTAACTTATACTTAACCACGATAGTAATGGCCGTCTTAACAACGTATGAAGTGCTCTTGTACTACAACGATTATTATAATGTCATGTGAGGTTATATTTGCTTAAGAAATACTTTTCCCCTTCATTCTTCGATATCATGGTTCATCTAGTAATATATCTTGTCAGAGAAGTTCATCTATGTGGGCCATTTTATTTTAGATGGATGTATCCATTCGAAAGATTCCATGACGCTTTTGGTCATTATTGAATAACATATTGAACTTTTATTTTTCTTCTTTCTATGTTAGATTGAATTAAGATATGATTAATTTACAGGTTCAAAGTGGACTCAATGGGAAAGACAATAATGGCGTATAAGAAAAGTTGAGGTGGCTAGCAGCTGGTCCAAGCATAGCAGTGCCATCATATAAGAGTTATCTTATTAATGGTGTTTAATTTAACACCAAGGCGCAAGATGATGTGCGAACTGTCCAAAATAGTGGAGTTTATTTACTTGCACATACTATGCAAGTTGCTAGTGCCAAGGATAAAAACCCGATTATCTCCAATATAGGTTTTAATGGTGTCATTCAAGAAATTTGGGACCTTTACTACCAAAAGTTTAGAATTTCAATCTTCATGTGTGATTGGATAGATAACACTTCAGGCCTTGTAGTCAACGAACTTGGATTTACCCTTGTAGATTTGAGTAAAATTGAACAAAGAAATAACCAATTTGTTATGGCTTCTCAAGTCAAACAAGTATTTTTTGTTGACGATCCAATGCATCATAGTTGGTCGGTAGTGTTATAAATGCCTAACAGAGAATATAATGATGTTATTGGTGATGATGTGTGATGTTAGAATTGAGTGTGAGCAAAACTAGAGGGATACCTAGTGTTGACACATTTGATGACCTAGTGGGTGAGTTTAGGGGTGAAAATATTAGAGATGGGTGTGAAGATATATGGATTGATTGATGGTTGTAATGTATGACATTAGTTATGCAATAAATGGCCTTGTTTGACATTATTTTTATCACTTTTTCATTATGCTGATTTTGGGCATGACAATTCTATTATTAAAAATACTAGGTTCAAGATGTAAAATACGATGGTCCAGTTAACAAATTACAAAAACATACGTCTAAATGATACCCAACGTCATTTTTTAACAAACCTTATGGAATGGATGATGTAAGCGACTGTACATAAATAAAAACCACTATTTGAAATAAATAAAAACACGTCGCTTAATTAAAATTGATATTAAATAACAATTAGGCGATCCTGAAAAAAATAATAACCAACAATGACGATCAATTTAAGCCGTTACTACTCAAAATTCACGACGGCGTTGTTCATAGAAGCGACATTTCAAAAGTAATAACACGACGGTAAAGGGTACAAAACGACCTATTTAACGAGTTCACTACAACCTCCCATAAATATTTACTGTCGTCTAAAAGGACCACAAAAGGCTTCTCAATTTAAATATCTGTTGTGAGAGTTCCTCTGAACGTTGTTAAGCTGACAACTACTGTCATCTCACCAAATATATACGACGATATTAGTGTTACAAATGCCGTGTAGCGTAGGTAACACGTCTATATTTATATTCTCTGAGTTGTGGTAAGTTAAGTAACAACGACGTCCAGGTAAATACTAGGGTCGTAGTAGATAGTAATAACTATGTTCTTTCTATATTTACAGTCATTACTACAGCATTTACAGGTTGGTAATGACCAAAAGCGTCATGGAATCTTATTAACCACGATGGTTTATTTTAAATAACCGTTGTGACAGTCGTTTTGAACGATGGTTGTGTAATATTTAGGGTCGTGGTTACTTTATGTTACGACGAGACATGGATAAATTGCGACATGATATCTCCTTCAGACGACACCATGTTCCACAAAGCGTCGTCTAAGCATATCGAAGTTGCCTTTTTTGCTTTTTTTTAATATTAATTAGACATCGATTGTGAACCAATAGCGCCGTCATATATAGTAATAACTACGTTGTTTCCATATTTACAACCATTACTACTTCATTTGCACGTCGGTATGGACCATAAGCGTCGTGGAATATTTATTAACCACATAGGTTTATTTTAATGTACCATCGTGGAAGGGATTCTGCACGGCAGTAAGTTAATATTTAGAGTCATGGTTACTCTATGTTACATTGGGACGTGGGTAAATTGTGCTATGTTATCTCCTTGAGACAACACATATCGAAGTTGGCCTCACTACGAAGCAGAAGCCCTTTTGTGAGGGCATTTTATCGTTGCAAAAAGCCTTTTGCCATCGCAAATATCCTTTTTTGACGACAAAAGTCCGTCGGATGTCGTCGCTAAAAGGCCGGTTGCAAATAATTCATTTCCGACCATTCTGTCGGAAATAATGTATTTCCGACGCCCATGCTTCGTAGCTATTGCTTAAATTTCTATCGGAAATAGATTTTTAAAACAACCCTACATATTTATTTCCGATCTTACATGTGGTCGTAATTACTTATTTGATTGTCGGAAATAATTCTTTTATCGTGATTTCTTGTTTTTGTGAATTCATATTTTCAACCAATGAGTGTCGTCAAAAATACTTTTTCCAACAATGATATATTATTTGTGAGAGCTAGATTTCGTCGCAATTATCACTACTGACCAAAAGAGTTTGTGAAAAATATATAATAGCTCGTCAGAAAAGAGTATAACAAAATATTTCCGATGGGCAAGTTACGTAGGAAATATATATTTCCAATCACATTTATTCATCACAAAGTTTGTCGCAAATAGATTAATCCTATAGGAAAATATTTTTGACGAACAAGTGGTCGCAAATATAATTGTTTCAACCCGATTATGTTGTGGGGAATGTTGTCAGAAATAGGCAATTATTGTCGGAAAGTATTTCTGATGATAAAGTGTTTGTTGGAAATATGCATTATCGAGAGGGAAATGCGGTCGAAAAATGTAATTCTTTTATAAAAAAAATTAATAAAAAGAAATTTGAATTATAATATTTGCTAGAAATAGTTTTCTAATCATTTGTATTTAGTCAGTAATAATAAAAAAATAAATCATACGACACCATATTGTACTAAAATTTTAAGCGTTCAATTAAAATTATTCTAAACAGTTAAGACATAAACAATCCACATCATCTTTAAAACATATAAGCAATCCACAAATATATCAAAACCTTGAAATTCAGAAGGCCTTTTTTGCTGTTTTTATATTAATTAGTCATCGGTTTTTATTTAGAGATGACGTAGTATGTTGTAACAATGTCGGTAATTTACCATCGTGGTTTTATGTAGCAAAAGATGGCGGTCGATTTCACGACGGTGGATTCCCGTTCTCTATTGCCATTTTTGTAGTAGTGTCCAGCCAGCTTCTGTAGTAGCTCCCTTGAATATTTATTCTTTCTTCATCTTTTTTGGCTTTGCTTACTCATCCTTAACGGTTAACATATAAAAAAGAAAAAAAGCTAGAACAAGAAATGATGTGCTCGCCTCTGTTTGAACGAATTCTATTGTCGTCAATGTTGTAGTTTCAACCCTTCCTTGCTTGCTTGCTTGATGCTCATCTCAACATCACCTCCACTTTCATGATATTCATTGTTGAAGTCGAAAATCCCAAAGTCTTTGCCTTCTTGCGCGATGATTACATTCCTGTGAGGTCTTGCTACATATCTGGATGGCCACTGTGCGCAACTGCTTCATATTAAACCAAAGAAACTATATGATAAGAGTAAAACAATAGTCAAGAATGATTTGAAAAAATAAAATAAACTCCTGAAAATTGGATGATATGTCAACTAGAAGAAGGGACAAGCAATTGCAGCCCCTTATGGAAAATGACGCTTTTTCAATATCTGAAGATATTCTTCCGTTAACTGAGTAGCAAGGAATTACTTATTGGCTTTTGAATTACTTTTTCTTTCTGATTTTATCAATTCTAACAAACTCATTACAATGGTTAATGATTGTTAGAAATCTAGGTATGTAGTGTCAAATTTTCGTCAAGTTGTAAATGTGCCTTGTGCCGTTAGGGAAATTAGGGCTTAACTCTCGATGATTTGAAGAAAAGATTAGGGTCAAACCTTTGCACTCAGGGATTAATGACCTTGGGGGAAATCTAGGTTTCAAATTGAGATGTGCAGGATTGAGGTTAGGATTTGGACACAATTTTGAGTTGACATCAAGGATTTGTGTATAACTTGGGACAGTAAGAAAGCATACTAACATTGATACAGGCCCAAGGGTGTTGAAGAATATGAAATCTCACATTGGAAACTTGACGAAATCAAATACACTATATAATGAGTAGTTCCACTACTAATAGCATTGAGACCTCTTATATAAAACTCTACACTGCCGTGAAATCTTAATGTAACATCCCAACCCAAATTAATTATTATTTAATTTCTAAATTTATAGTTTTGCCCTTGGCGTTAAGGGTATTCTAGTTACTTTTTGTTCGGGAAAGAATTTGGAGAATTGAATTGCATCGTTGCGTCGGGCTCTTTGAAACGAGTTCGTAGACAGGCGGCACGCTCAATTCCGAGATCTCAAATGAAAAAGGGCACTTTCGTCATTTAAAAAACTGTATAAAAAAAATATATACATATATACATATATATAGTAAAACCGATTGGGTCCGTGAGTGGACCCCGCTCCCTCTCAATTTTCTCTCTCTCTCTCGGCCAACTCGATTTTGGGGGGGGGGGGGGCATGGCTTCGAGGAGATTGGCCTCATCCGGTGAAGCCAAGGCACGCGACCGGTTGGGAACTGATGGTCGGAGTCTGGCGATCATGTTTGGGTTGGAGCCCCGTCTCAGGGGCCACTGATAGCTGTGCCGGAGCCCGATAAAGGATATTAATCTTCATCCACTCCTTATGCTCTAGATATTGGTATATGTATTGTGGATTGATTTTGAGTTTGGAAGATTGATTCTTAACCCTCAATTTGGTCGGCTTTTTGATCAGGTCTTTGGGTAGTTCCGGGTTGGTTTTGGCCAGGGACCAAGACCAAAAAACGTTCCCCTAGTTGTGATGGTTCTTTTGGTATAGGACTTGACTGATGATTTAGAGATTTTCTTATCGTCGAAAATTACTCAAGTCACCCACCACTGCTGGTGGTAGGTGGAGGGGTGTGGCCTAGTTCGTGATTGCCCATTGAGTCCCAAAATACTCCCCATGTCGCTCTAGCACAACGGTATGCTTGGATTAGAAATTGGGTACCGTTTGACTATTGAACGGATATTACGCCTATTCGGTGAAATCTGAGTTCAATAGGTTCAGACCGTTCGATCGGTCCAAATTTCAAATATGTTGTTCTCTATACCTCTAGGATCGTGTTGGAACTTACAGATTGAGAATCAGAGTCTCGGATACCCCGAATAATGGAGTTTTGGGTTAAGTAAAACGGGGTCTGATCATGCGAACGAGAGCGATTTGACCGCTCGATCGAGACCAAATTCTCTGGACTTGTTGTGTAGAACTTGTGGGACCTTTAGGAATGTTTGGATAGGAAATCTAAGATAGTAGGCCCCATGGCCCGGGTGGGCTTGGTTGACCAAAAATGGGAAGTTACTAAAATGGCTTTAGGACCTTTCTAAAGTTGTGCACACATGTTAAGTTTCCGAGAACTAGGGTTTGAATTTAAATTCTCAGTTGAGGTAGACTAATGAGTAGTATTGGTGGGTGGACTTTTATTTTGAAGATGCCTTATTTTCCCAAGTATTGAACGACATCCATATGATGAGAGTTCTTATGATTATGGGATTGTGTGTATGTCTTGACTGTGGCCTTATAGTACCGATTAGTATTACTAGAGTTGATTGCCAATGATAAATACATGGAATTTGAATTGTGGTTATGGCATAATGCTGAAAACTTGGATTTGTTATGATGTTGTGATATAGGGTGTGATATTGATATTTTAGTTAGTGAGGTTATACAAACGTGCTATCGGTATGATTTCAGCCTTTACCATGTGACACGAGATTTTTCCGTGTGTATCTTGTCATTATTATTATTATTGTTCTATTATTGTGATTCTTATTATCATTCAATTATGGTTGGAATTATTGAAGTATGAATACCAGTCTCGGATTAGTATATTATACGTGTTCAAATTCAGTTGGGAACAGATCTGGAAAGGTATTGCTTATGGGTTATAAATGGTTGGAGTAGCCTGGTTTAGTTTGAGTTGGGATTGATGGGATTTCGGGTTGTTAATGTAAGTTAAAGTTCTAGGAAAAGTGAGAAATCATTTTGGGGAATACAGTTGCCTTCGGTAAAGTCTGTGCACATGATTGAATATTTCCTGTACCAACGGTGGTAGGAGTCCAGCTGCCATACTGCAAGTGTCTGACCAGTGGTTTGCCTGTACCTACATGGAGATTACTCTGTAGGTGTCCGACTAGTGTATTGCCTATACCTGCATTGAGTTTACTCTGCAGGTGTCCGGCCAGGATCTTTTCCTAGCCACCTGCCTAATTTGTCTGTACGGGTGGTTGGACAGTTTCCCATTCCCAAGTTGCCTTGCCTATACCTGCATGGAGATTACTCTGTAGGTGTCCGTCCAGTGTATTGCTTGAACCTACATTGAGTTTACTCTGTAGGTTTCCCCCCAGGATCTTTCCCCAGCCACCTACTTGATTTGTCTGCATGGGTGGTTGGCTAGTTTTCCCCTATCCCACGGTTGCCTTTGGAAAATATATATTGGTTGCCTTCACAAAATATATATTGGTTGCCTTCGGAAAATATATATTGGTTGCTGCTGGAAATTATATTGTTGCCTTCAGAAAATATATCGGTTGCCTTCGGATGAAACTATATGTTCCATATACCCCTTAGTGGATGATAGCAGGATGCTATGCAGATGGTTACAGGCGTGGTTTTAGGTAAAATGTTTGATTTAAAAGTTATGGATTTTTTATTTGGTTTGTGTTGTAAAAATAAATTAAAGAATTTAATAGTCGGGTTATAAACATAAGGTTGTTTCAACATTATATTATATTTTAGGAATTGTGTTTATCAGTAAAAGAATTACGTGTGGCTTGATCCCTCAGTAGGGGTACGTAGGTGACCTAGGTTATCCTAAGTGCAGCCGCAAGTTTAGGCTTATTTGTTAGGTTCGGTTATGCCAAGTTTAGTACTTTTCTGTTTCCGTTGTTGTGTTCTCAAGATATTACTTATCTGGTGCACTTTACATGGCGGAATATTGTCATTCATATTACTTTGCGCAAAACTATCTTATGCAAGTATGTGGTTGTGGGTTAGTACTTTTAACCTGAGATAATCGGAGGGTGATTTATCTTATTGAAATCTTGAGGAGAGGTATACTACTAAGTTAAACTGTTATATATACTACGAATATTAAGTATTCAAGATATCATGAAGCAATGCGTATCATCCTCCGAGAAATTATAGAGTGATACGGTATCACCACGTCAGCTGGTGATACTCCCACTCAAAATCTAACATGTATAAATTTTAAAAAGAAAAATAGAAAACAATTACACCTGGACTTTGTCTTCCAAGTATACCCTTCAACATTAATTAGACCTAACGCCTCTCCCACCGTCTTCCTTGTGCTTCGCTTCTCCCTCACCACCAAGCTGTCTTCTCTTTTCCCTCGCCACCTACCCCAGCTTTTCACTCCCTTCTCATCCAACATCTCCAACCCCTCTTTCCCTCCCTCTCATTCTCAATAAAAAAGTTAAACGCATTAAGAAAAAGCCAAAAATCTTGAATATATATAAGTGCAAATTAGAAATCTTCAAAAGCATCTCCTATGGTGATAAGTTGACAACCCACTACTGAAAGAAAGGTAATGATGGATGTTACGGGCAACCAAGTAAATCAGTTTTTTTTTTTTTTTTTTTTTTTCATTTTTCTGTTAATTTTATCAACCACTTTTTGGGTGGTGTTGTTTGATGTTGGTATTCATGGAGGGGGACTGCAGCCAAGGGATGGCAGTGCGTGGAAGGCAGATTGCCAATGGGATCTGGGTGGGACACTGCTACAATCTTGTTTTCTTTTTCATGTTTTTTATAAATAAAATTAAATAAAATTTATTCAGGATAAAGTTGGAAGACAAAGTACAACTATGAAAAAAAATATAGTTTTTTTTAAAAATTTGACATGTGTTAGATTTTGAGTGAGAGTATCACCAACTGATGTGGTGATACCGAAAGTTGTGTGCTTGGCGCTTTTTTTTTTTTTTTTTAGGCTTATTACTGTAGTGCCCCTTAAAACTATGGTCAAATTTCACTTTACCCCCTGAAAGTTAAAATGACCTAGAATACACCCTTGACCAAGGTTTGGTGGTTCACTTTGCCCCCCACTGTTAACTATGTTAAAAATTCTATTAAAAACGCTGATATGGCACAAATAGGACCCACTTTTTTGTTGAAATATATGCCATGTAAGTGCCACATGTAAAAATAATAATAAAATATTTTATTTTAATAAAAATATAAAATTACATTACTTCGCTCTCCCCTTCTCTCTTCTCTCCCCCTTTCTTTCTCTGTACCCGACTCCCTCCTCCCACCAACCCACTTGGGCAGCCATCACTGCCCCACCAGCTCCTCCCTTCTATCTAACCAGCTTCGCAGCCCAAAAATCCTCAAAACCACTCCTTCCCCAACCAAACCCACCTCCAAAATCTCAACTTCCTGTTGAAATTTTCTTGTCTACCAAACAGAACCCAAAAACTCCAAATTCTTTCTAAACCATAAAACAAAAACAAAATTTAATTTATAAACAAAAGGAGCATTCCAAGCCTCTTGAATGGTTTTGGGTTCCCTCTTGATTTGTATGATGTTTGAATCGGTATGACTTTCGATCTGGGGCTGTGCTTTGTTGCTTAAAATTCAAGCACAGAATTTCAGTAATTAAAATTCGAGGACAAGAATTTCTTTAATGGCATGTGCTTTGCTGCTTATCTTTACCATTAATGTTTACCATACAAAAGAAATCTTTACAACTAACCTATCAAATGAACATTTACTTGCTAAGCAATATTACAAATCCCTTTTGCCACCAATTCCTCCACCAACTTCTCCATCACCGCCTTCCTCAAACCTAGCCCTAGCCCTAGCCCCATCCCTAGCTGCTGAAACGAGGGGTTGACCACCACGTCCCATATGATCGCGTTGAAAACGTTGTCCCCTGTTGCTCTCTCAAACGCCACATGCCTCTTCATCTTCCTGTACTCCATCCACAGTAGAGAGTCGGTATGCTCCAACGCTGTTTGGAAGGAGTGCGTTTGAGGGTTTTGGGGCAGCTAAGTTGGTTAGAGCGAGGGGAGGAGCTGGTGGGGCAGTGATGGCTACCCCACGTGGGTTGGTGGGAGAGGAGGTCGGGACTCAGGCGGAGATAGGAAGAGGGAGAGAAAAGAGAGAAGTAATGTAATTTTCTATTTTTTTCAATTTTTTAAAAATTTTAAATAAAATATTTTATTATTTTTTTGCATGTGGCACTTAGGTGACATATATTTCAACAAAAAAAGTGGGTTCTATTTGTGTCACATCAGTGTTTTTAACAGAATTTTTAACGGAGTTAAGGGCAAGGCAAGGGCTGCCACTATTCACATGAATAGTGGCAGTCTTGCCATTTGTGGTTCCACCCATGAGGGCTAAGTCTAGGGCAAGTCTAAGGCAAATACTATTCATTGTACTTTATTTCCTATTTTTTTATACTTTAAACCATTAATTTTGATAATCTTTTGTAATTAAATTTTCGGATAATATTTTTGGTTGTCACGTGTCCATTATTTTTCAGAAAAGATTTTCGGATGAGAATCTTGATTGCCACGTGTCTTATTCTAGATAAAATTTTCGAATATTCATTCAAAAAAATTATAATCTCATATTTCAGATAACATTTTCACCATCTAAAATTATGCCACGTGTCCCATGTCAGATAAGATTTTCAAATATTTAAAAAAAATTATAATCTCATATTTTAGATAAGATTTTCACCCTCTAAAATTGTGCCACGTGTCATCTCTGTCAGATAAGATTTTCAGATATTTTTTTTTAATTATAATCTCAGATTTCAGATAAGATTTTCATCCTCTAAATTTGTGCCACGTGTCATCTCTATCTTTTGAATCCCTCTATAAAACTACACCATCAACTCATACCTCTCACACCATCTCTTATCTATTCCTTCATTTCCCAGATTTGAGAAGGGTGTTAGAGAGGCAACAGAAAGAAAGGGAAGAAATCCGGCGTAGACGTGCTGAAGAAGATCGGGACGCCGATGAAGAAGAGGAACAAATGCTTGCAGTAACGGTGTGTATGCTTAATCAATCAAGGCAACACCGTCGTCCTCGTGCCTAAATGTGGACAGACGTAGAGAGTCTCGGGGTAAGAATCTCTGGGAGGATTACTTTATCCCAAATTCGTTATATCCTGCTCATAAGTTTCGAGAGAGATATAGAATGTAGCCACATTTGTTTCAAAAAATCATGCATGATATTTGTAATTACGACACATACTTCATTCAAAAGCATGATGCTGTTGGAGATTTGGGTCTTATCCCGGAGCAAAAACTTACAATTCCGACGAAATTTATCCTAGGTAGACGACATTCGTGAAAACAATTCTGAATCCCCAATCCGAGAAGGAAAGAAGCTTGGCTTCTTTTCAAGAAGGTTACATGAAATACGTGGAAATGTGTTTCGGTATCTTGCAAGCTTGTTGGGCAATTATCAGGGGTACTGCTCGGATGCTAGACGAGGAGGTGCTGCGGAGTATTATGATGACTTGCATCATACTCCACAACATGATTGTGGAGGATGAGTATGACTACGATGCTCTAGAGGTGTTTGAACCCGATCCCATGAACACGGCGTTGACAAGAATATATGAAAGGTCGATGGGACCAAATGGACTACCAATGGAGCCCGAACTGTTAGTTCGGGATAGTCGATTCAACAACCCCATGATTGATCGTTATGAAGAAATGCAATCTTCATATGTTCACGAGAGAAGTCGAGTTGACTTGATCGAGCACTTGTGGGAGATGAAAGGCAATCACAATGGACGAAGTCAAGATTAGTGCTTTGTTTGGAATTATGCTTTATTTTGTGTGTGGTGTTTTTTGGAATTATGCTTATATTTATTATTATTATGCTTTTATGTATGGTTTGTTTTGTGTGTTGTTTGCAATAAATTAAGGTTTGGTTTTAATTAATCTTTGTTTTGATGCTCAAATGTTTTTAATAAATAGTCATATTATTTAATGCTTTTTTTATTTAATGAAAAGGAAACAATACAACAAATTAAAGGATAATACAACAATACAACAATACAACAATACAACAATACAACATATGGCAAAGGTGTTTCAATACAACCTAATGGTTTTCATCATTTAACCAATCCGTATTGCTAGGTCCGTCGTCATGGAAAAGTTTTCTTCTCATCACATCCCTTCGTCTATGTTTCCAATAGGCCTTTGTTTCAGGAGGCATAAGGCTCGTATTCATGGCCGTGATTTTCATCTCTTTATCATCCATGTCTTTTTCTTGTGCATGCTGCTGTTGAATTGCAAATGTTTCCTCTTGTGCCATGTCCACTTCATCTCTTTTCAAGTCTCTCTCAATTTCTTAGTGAGGTGTTCTTAGCTATTTGCTCCAATAATTGTACACATTCATTGTTTGAAGTGCCCCCTCTCTTGGCCTTTGCCGCCTTTCTCCCAATAGGTCTTAGCGGACGTGGGGGTGGTGACTCCGTTTCCATTGGGGAGTCCAATGGTGAATCGGTTGATGGTGAATCATGGAGCGGCGTCTCATTCAACACAACCGGCGGACCGGTGGGAATATTTTAGAATCTCGAACAATCCTTCACAACTTCCCAATATTGGAAATGCACGAAACTTTTTTTGCCTTGCCCCATGGCACCGAACCACATTTGTGCTTGTATGATCTATTAAAAATAAATAATTGGAAGTGCAAGAAAAAAAAAATTATTATGCAAGAAAATATAAACTATTTTGAAATGCAAGAATAAAATTGATTATGCAAGAAAATATAGACAAATTGGAAATGCAAAAAGAAAAAAAAAAGATTATGCAAGAAAAAGAAATAGAATATGCCAAAAAAAAAAAGTTACATTAAATTGATGAAAATGGCAATTATAAATATTTTACCTCATCGGATAGATTTTGACCGCTTCGAATGTTCTCCCTTGCTTTTGTCAAGGCATTTCTCCATTTGCCTAACTCTTTATTCAGAAGTTTCCATCTACTAGACAACGCCATTTCGGTCCGAATGGAACCCGATCTTTGACAAAATTCTTCATGAATTTTGCTCCACATATGATGGAACTTCATCTCATTGCCCGTGATAGGGTCATGACTAACGTTCACCCAAGACTGACTCAATATCTTACTGAGTTGACCACGCGCCAACGGTAAAAAAAATTTGAGTTACCGTGCGCTGACGTCACAAAATTCGGGCTGAAGCCCAAGCAGAACTTGCCCTTGGGCCTACCCGGGCTACTTTTCTCGCACTGGAGGGCTGTTGGGCTCGCCTAGGGGACCTTTCCCCCGGTTTTGGTCTTGCGTTGTAGATGCTCTAAGAGTGGGAGGCAAAGTGAACTACCAAACCTTGGTCAAGAAGGTACTCTGGGTCATTTTAACTTTCAAGGGGTAAAGTGAAATTTGACCAAAGTTTCAGGAGACACTGTAGTAAATAAGCTTTTTTTTTTTTTTTATTTATATTTTTTATATATATGGATATGAAAAATATAGTTTTTTTAATATTTTTTGTTCCAGCCTTGGATGCTTTTGGATTGTCCTAGATCTTTTTGCTCTCAAAAGCATCATTTAATGCTCCGTGGCTCATCTTCATCATTGTATTGGCTCAAAGTGCTACAGAAAAAGTGGTTATTTGTACCATGTATTTGTACATGGTGGTTGTTGTTGATATAAGGGACTGATCTGACCGAGCCGAATTAACGACTCAAAGCCCACACTAGTTGAGGCGGACCGTCATGATTGACCACTCGAACGGGACAAGCACTAAAACCACACAGCTCCGTTGTGTCACCACACCGACCCGTCGGGTTGGCCTATATGGTTGGGAGAAATCAAGGGTATCTTCCTACATACCTTGGAAAGTCCCGGTCAACCACCCTGAGGGATGGCTCACTCAGAGACTTAGGAGCCGCAAATGAACGGGACGAGCACTAAAATCACAGAGCTGTCGTCAATTTTTAGAGGCAAATTTTTTGGATGTTGATGTGTATGTGTCTTTGTGTATCTCAAAGACACAAAGATACACACATCGTCAATGTCTAAAATATTATCTTTCTCTCATATTTTAGAGGCAAATTTTTTGGATTTTGATGTGTTGCTGTCGTCAAATTTTAGAGGCAAATTTTTGGATTTTTATGCGTATGTGCTTTTGTGTATCTAAAAGACACAAAAACACATACGTCATCAACGTCTAAAATATTGTCTTTCTCTCACATTGGTGGTCCGATTATAATGAGGAACAGAGTTCCCTCTGCTAAGATTTCATATCTCTTGGGATCTCAGAATAATCTGATTATGTCGGCGATTTTCTATATAAACTGTCGTTGGTTATTCTCAATACTTGTCATTATGTTGATTTACCATCGTAGGCTACAAAAATCCAAGAAATAAATCGTAAAGAAAAAATAATAATATTAAGACGACGGTTTAGATATAAGGTTAGCCATATAAAGTGAATAAATACGACAGTAATTTTAACTTCACGACGTGGTAAATTTTATTATACGGCGTTAATTGAACAAACCGACGTGGTTAGAATTATAGATACCGTTGTAGTACACTACAAAATAATAAGTCGATAAATTTATCTTTACCGTCGTTGTACATTGATTTAATACGGCGGTATTTTGTAATATACCGACGTGGATTTTTTTGAAATTATATGACGCCGACTACGAAAACTTGGTCGTGTTAATTACGGAGTAAAAACGGCGGCTGTTATTGCACACCGTTGCCTTTACTTTCTACGTTGGTGGATTCATACATTCTGCCGTTGTTTTTGGGCTCATAGTTTAACTCTGAGGAAAACCTTTTTAATAAGATGACACTTTTTTAATTTGGTGCGCCGTTTTTCAAAAACACCAATTGGAATCTCCATTTTTTAGGTGTTTAAGTTACTCATACACGGTGATTTTATAGCACTGTCATCTTTTCAAACACAACGATTGTTTTTTTGTTAAACCGTCATTTTTTTCTGGTTGCTGTTTTCACTTTTTGTAGTAGTGAAGTTTCGTACTAACAAGGACGAATAGGTCTTCTTGTTGTCATCTCCTTGTGTAGTTGTTCAAGTTCATTTGGAGACCCATCTTATAACAGATAGGGTTCATCATTGCGCTGGGCTAGGCTGACCCAACCCTAAAGTTTCGAGTTTGGACCGAGCTAGGGTTCTACCAATAGAGTAATGTGTGTGATGATGAAAGTTGTGTGCTTGGCGATTGTTTTATGTGTACGGATATGAAAAATATAGTTTTTTTTATATATTTTTTGTTCCAGCCTTGGATGCTTTTGGATTGTCCCAGACCTTTTTCCGCTCAAAAGCATCATTTGATGCTCCGTGGCTCATCTTCATCATTGTATTGGCTCAAAGTGCTACAGAAAAAGTGGTTATTTGTACCATGTATTTGTACATGGTGGTGGTGGTTGATATAAGGGACTGATCTCACCAAGCCAAATTAACCACTAGCACCGCGATATCGACTCAAAGCCCACACAAGCCACACTAGTTGAGGCGGACCCTTATGATTGACCACTCGAACGGGACGAGCACTAAAACCACACAGCTCCGTAGTGTCATCACATCGACCCGCCGGGTTGGCCTATATGGTTAGGAGAAATCAAGAGTATCTTCCTACATACCTACCTTGGAAAGTCCCGGTCAACCACCCTGAGGGATGGCTCACTCAGAGACTTAGGAGCCGCAAATGATTGAAGACCTCCACGTATCTGATCACCATTGGGCCACTTCTAGGACAAGACATGTCTTTACGAGAGGAAATGCCATTGGGCCTCACACAAGACAAGACGGAGGTAAGAGACTATTCGGAGCACCGTCGCCTTAGGAAACTGCATAAAGCATTCATGACTATCCACGAATTAACCTCTTTTTCTACAAGACTTTTCCAAGTTTTTTGTTTTTTTGTTTTTTTTGCTGGAAAGACTTTCCCAAGTTGATCATTAGGAATATTGCAGATATAACAAAGAATAATTAATAAATCCATGTATATAATAGTAACTTATTCCATTTCCAAGAGGAGGTCCATGCTCTCTTGGACACACATGTTCAAAACATCTAGTCCCTATTGCTAATTGAACATAAGAACTCTACAGAGAATAGAAGACTTTTCTTTTGCTGACGCCTGCCGTTACGTCACGCTATATCAACAACCTTCGGGCCACAATTCAGTCGATTCTTGCTTGAGTTGGTGGTTCCCACCCCTTACCCGAACTGTACCTTGCGCGTTGGATGGGTTTTTTGGGCAACGAGCCCCCTTTTGCCTGCCTTCCCCCCTTGCAGTAGAAGTGTTCTAAACACACCATGAAAAGATTAGAGTGAACAACCACGACGACTTTAAAATTCCTTCCCCCAATGATGATGGGGTCCTCTGAATATTTCTACTCTCCACAACGATTTTACCTCCTTTAATTTCAACTCCTAGGAAATGGCCGGTGTATTTATTATTTTTTTTGGGTGTGATTATGATTGATTTTGGTTTGCCTAATTTTGATTTTTGCTTAATTTCTTTTTTGGATGTTAATTTGTAATTCTTGATTATTGCATTCACTAGATGGTACTTTAAATCTAATTGCAGAAAATACGTAATGATAATATTCAAATACACAAGCCAAATCAGTTCAACAGTCAAAGTTCAATCCTTATCAGTCCAATCCAGCCCACCAAACAGGGCCTTCAGTTGCTATTAACTCACAGCTTAGGCTAGTATTTAATTATTTTTATTATTAATAAATGTTGATAATTTTTCAGGTCAACAAATATGTACCAACGTTAATTTAGTGAAATATTTCTTTGAATTTGCTTTGGAATATTTGCTCAAAGTATGGGGTGTGACAGTTCAACAAATTATTTCGACATGCGTATTATTGGAATTTGACAAGGAATCTAAATTATTGCTTTGCCTACACTAAATTACAAAATCTTATTGTATGGCTCAAAGTGCTACAGAAAAAGCGGTTGTCTGTACCATGTTTGTATACATGGTGGTAGTTGACATAGGAGACTTACTGAGCCGAATTAACCACTAGCATCACGACGTGGACTCAAAGCCCACACCGACACTAGCTCAGGAGGACGACTGACCACTCGAACCAGACCAGCACTAAAACCACACAGCTCTGTAATGTCACCACATCGACCCCTCGGATTAAAAAAGTCTGTCCGGTCCCTCTTTGATAAGGACAAGAGGGGTCCCTATTTACAAGACTTTTCCAAGTTTTTTTTGGTTTTTGCTGGAAAGACTTGCCCGAGTTAATCATTAGGAATATTGCAGATATAACAAAGACTAATAAATAAATTCATTAAGAAAATTATAACAAAATTAAGACAAATAAGAGAAACATTCTGTCTTTAAAAATAGGAAAAGAGGAGAAAGGAGGAAGAGAAGACAGGGCAGGGGTCCTCCCTCCTAAAAGTGAAAATGGCTTTTGGAATGTTTTTTTGACAGAGGGGAGGCTAGGATTTCTTTGATAATAGAGTCTTTTAGAATGCCCCATGATTATTGCAGATATATAACAGACATTAACTTTAAAAATCAACTTATTTGAAGTTTCTTTCCATTGGTATCTTTAGGATTGATTTGGTTTGTCTAAGTTTGATTTTGCTTAATTTCTTTTTGGATTGTTAATTTCTAATTATTTTATTTTATTTTATTTTTATTAAATATACTCACACAGTCGAGATTTGAACATAAAATGAAAATCTTGAACCTTTCTCCACACACACAAATTAAGTCCTTTATTACAAGACTTTTCCTTTTTTTTTTTTGGCTGGGAAGACTTTTCCAAGTTGATCATTAGGAATATTGCAGATATAAGAGTAATAAATAAATCCATGTATATAATAGTAACTTATTCCATTTTCAAGAGGTGGTCCATGCTCTCTTAGAAACAGACACGTTCAAAACATCTATAGTCCCTCTTGCTAGTTGAACATAAGAACTCTACAGAGAGTAGAAGACTTTCTTTTGAGCTTTCATCAATGGCAGGTATGTATTATCATGATTAATATTTTTATTTGATTCAAGATCTTTCCTTGATGCGATTTCTACGTGTGTATAGGGTTTAAGGAATTTATGTAATTAGTTTACAATAGTAGCTTCCATTTATTGAAAGATTGTCTTCCATATGATTTTGGAGTATTTGCCTCCACTTATTTGAATATCTTTCCATTTTGATCTTTGCATATATGTAAGATGGGTCTCGATCTCGATCTAAAGCTGAACAACTGAGCCAAAGCCCCCAAAAGGGGGTAAGAAATCGCTTTTCTAGTCACCCTAGAACGCTTTCTGAACAAGATCCCCAAGAAGACATAACTGAACAAGAGCCCCAGCAAAATTAAAATCGTGAAGCAAAAAATACTGATGGAAGCAACGAGACCAACAATATTAATAATAATAATATCTCCGCAATTAATAGCACAGATGTTGGGATTAGGAATGTTGACAACAAGTACAACAACTCGAGCGTACGATTTCTTCTTGGTTTTCTTGTTCTTCTTGTTCTAGCTTTTTTTATTTTTTTATTATATATATATATATATATATATATATATATATTAACGGTGAGTAAGCAAAGCAAAAAATGAAGCAAGCGGCTTGATTGAAAAAGAAGGCACGACCAAGAAGAAAAAGAAGAGAAAAATCAATAAGTGAGAAAGAAAGATTCGACTTGGAGTTTCCCGTACTATTACGTAGCGGAAGGGTTTGGAGATGTATGGCCACCAGAGCTCCTATACTCAAAACTTTTCTTTGTGTTCCTTTCTCTGAATCTGAATCTTATTTCTCTTATATATATTTATGTATTTCTTCATCTTCTACATGCCATAAGTATATTGATAGATGCTGAGTAAGTATTATTTCTTTTTTCTTCTTGTGTACATGCCATAAGTATTATTTCTTCTTGTTCTAGCCTTTTTCTTTCATAGCCACTAAAGTATATCAGGAGTGTGAGTAACCAAAACCAAAAAGAGAGAAAATTCAAACAGAGAAAGCAAAAGAAAAAAAAGAGAGAAGGAGATTAAGAAATGTTTATGGTCCATTTGGATGAAGGAAAATAATTTAGAATTTAACTAAAAGTCGGAAATTTAAGAGAAGAAATTAACAATTTTCTTGTTTGGCAACTTAAGCACGAAATTTATTAAATGACACGCGGAAAAAATCGTGGAAATTGGGGCATCAAATTCCTGAGTTTAATTAACTTCCACCAAAATAGACGTTATTTCACAATAGTGCCATTTACAAAATTTGATCATTTATAAAATTCGACATACATAAATCCAAGCACTATAATTTTCAATTGCTAGTCATTTCCAGTACCATAAACAAAACAAGAAAGTTGCAAATCTCTACAAAGAATTCTTGTTCACTCTAAGAAATATCTCATACAAATACAATACCCGTGTGGTAACTGACCTAAACACATATTAAAAGGTCATATTTATGCCCCTCTCAATTGTGGGCCCCGGGCGATGACCTAGTTGCCCTGGCCAAGGGCCGGCCCTTGTCAACACTGGTGATTATTCAAATTGCTGCTTTTCAAATTTGATGTACAATGCATTGTATAATTTTTCCACAAGCATGGCCACTTTAAAAAGTCTGTCCGGTCCCTCTTTGATTAGGACAAGAGGGTCGTTCTCTTTTGATAATTGCAAGCACTAATTATAATTTATTATATAATTAATGTGAACTTCTCTTTTCCTTGTCAACACTGGTGATTATTCAAATTGCTGCTTTCCAAATTTGATGTACAATGTATTGTATAATTTTTCCACAAGCATGGCCACTTTAAAAAGTCTGTCCGGTCCCTCTTTGATTAGGACAAGAGGGTCGTTCTCTTTTGATAATTGCAAGCACTAATTATAATTTATTATATAATTAATGTGAACTTCTCTTTTCCTTGAGCACCAAAACTCTCCAACCCCAAAAGAAAAAGACAAGGGCGGAAGAGGCAATGACTTCAACATCGTTGGGAATAATATATTACGGGGATAAAATCGGAGAGAGTAGGAAATTTTATTTGATTCAAGATCTTTTCCTTGATGTGATTCTATGTGTGTATAAGGTTTAAGGAATTTATGTAATTAGTTTACAACAGAAACTTCCAGTTATTGAAAGATTGTCTTCCAATTGATTTTGGAGTATTTACCTCCACTTATTTGAAGATCTTTCCTTTTTTATCTTTGCATATATATAAGATGGGTCTCGATCTCAATCTGAAGCTGAACAACTGAATCAGAGCCTCCAGAAGAGGACAAGAAACATCTTTTCTGGTCGCCCTAGAACGTTTTCTGGACAAGAGCCCCAAGGAGAAGGAGCAGCAAAACAAAAATAATGAGGCAAAAAATACTGATAAAAGCAACGAGACCTTCAACATTAATGAGAATGATTTCTTCGCAATTGAAAGCACGGATATTGGAATTCATGATGCTTACAACGAAGAAGGTGGAGGTGGTGTTGATGTTCATCAACCAAGGAGGGGTCAAAACCACAACATTTGTGGCAATACATTTTATGCAAACAAAGGCGAGCGTGTTGGGATTAGCAAAGTTGGCAACAAGTACAACAAGAAGTCAAGAGTTATTGCTTCTTCTTTTCTCTATGATGTTTTGGTATGTCTTGAGTTTGAATTTTTTATTGTTTATATTTTGTGAGATGCTCCACATACATAAAATTATGGCTTCACCACTGTTACTATTGTAACCGAAAGAGAGAGCTTGATTGATTATTTTCTCACATTTTCAAACGTGCATGTGAATATCCAAAGGAGTCAAACATTTTTTCCACACGAAGTACCTTTTGACTACACTATCCATCATGGTTTATAATTATTATTATTTTTTTCGAATTTCTGGGATTGCATTCATAACTCAATTAAAAAAGTCATAGCCACAAAGGACCAATACAAACTAGTCATAAAGGGCCATTACAATAATGGAGAGATATAACATCAAAATTAAAACAATCTAGTGAGCCTCCACTAACGATCACGCATGATTGAAGAAACTCTAGCATAGGCATTCCATCTAAGATTGCAAACTCATAATTAATCAAAAAGAGATAAAGCTTGAAAAAAGGAAGCTTACCTGTTCATTATTTGATTTTGAAAAAATCTCTCCAACAGACTTGTCAAACTTAGTCATCAAAGTTGCAACCTCTTTCTCTCTCTTCAAGACTGATATGTTGACTTTGGCTCTTCAAAACATTTAATTTTACTTTAAAAAGTTAAAAAAAACATGCTACTATTATTGGAGATGCTCTTTTAAATACTTATTTAGTGAATAACTTTGATAGAATTGACATATTCTTAAACACTTTCATAGAGTTGATGAAGGTCACCAGTAAATATGCATAAAAAGTATATGAAACACTTTGAGCCGATTAGCATTTTGGTCCCTCAATTTTCAAAATCGTTCATGTGGTTCTTGAACTTCAGTTTCGTATGGATGCAGTGCAGCTAAAATCATATATATATATATATTTCCATATGGATGCAGTGCAGCTAAAATACCTAAAAACAGAAAGTCATTTCCAGTACCATAAACAAAACAAGAAAGCTACAAATCTCTACAAAGAATTCTTGTTCATTTTAAGAAATATTTCATACATATACAATACTGGCATGATAACTGACTTAAACACATATTAAAACATCATATTAATATACCGAATTTAAAAAAACTAATATCAAAATTCAGTTTTTTTTTTTATTAAAAAAACATTGAAATGAAGGCCACAACTAAATTATACCGTTTATCTCATCTTATCCTTTTAAACCCAACAAATACAGGTTGTTAAATTTTTGTGGGGTTTGCTTGATTTACAGTGGAGACTCTACCAAAATTTTGGTAGAAAGTCTCGATTTTTAGTAAGTGGGCTAGGCATCGGGGTGATGTCGGAACAAAGACGGAGTCCGCTCCTGTTCCCGGGAAATTTCGGGGCAAGTCCTGTCAAGTTTCCCGTACTATTACGTAGCGGAAGGGTTTGGAGATGTATGGCCACCAGAGCTCCTATACTCAAACTTTTCTTTGCGTTCCTTTCTCTGAATCTGAATTTTATTTCTCTTATATATATTTATGTATTTCTTCATCTTCTACATGCCATAAATATTATTTCTTCTTGTTCTAGCCTTTTTCTTTCATTGCCACTAAAGTATATCAGGAGTAAGAGTAAGCAAAACTAGAAAGAGAGAAAATTCAAATAGAGAAAGCAAAAGAAAAAAAAAAAAAAAAAGGAGATTAAGAAATGTTTATGGTCTGTTTGGATGAAGGAAAATAACTTAGAATTTAACTAAAAGGAGAAATTAACAATTTCCTTGTTTGGCAACTTAAGCAAGAAATTTATTAAATCACATGTGGAAAAAATTGTGGAAATTGGGATATCAAATTTCTGAGTTTAATTGACTTCCACCAAAATAGGCGTTATTTCACAATTTTCATAGTGCCATTTACAAAATTCGACATACATAAATTTAAGCACTAGAATTTTCAATTGCCATAAATTGAAATGCTGGAAATCTAAATTCTATCATTTTAGAATTCAATGTAATTTTCAATTCATTTATCCAAACGGAGGGTTAAAGTCTCGAACTATATCATTAATCGTGTAAGACAATCAGAGACGGAAGTTGCGTGTTGGAGTCTTACTTTCCAAGGCAAATGACCTTTTCTAATTTTGTTCATGAACTTGTTGGCATGTTACCTTACTACCAGCATTGCTTGAATAGAAACCCCAATGAAGGAAAGTGGATAAGCCACAAATTGTAGTCATCAGATGATTTTTGGTTAGATTAATGATTGATATCTGGAAATGTAGATAAATCATATATATATATATATATATATATATATTTCATATGGATGCAGTGCAGCTAAAATACCTAAAAACTGAAAGTCATTTCCAGTTTCCAGTACCATAAACAAAACAAGAAAGTTACAAATCTCTATAAAGAATTGTTGTTCATTTCCAGTAGAATTCTTGCTAATATCTCATACAAATACAATACCCGCATGATAACTGACTTAAACACATATTAAAACATCATATTAATATACCGAATTTAAAAAACTAATATCAAAATTCAGTTTTTTTTTTAAAAAAAAAATCGAAATGAAGGCCACAACTAAACTATACCATTTATCTCATCTTATCCTTTTAAAAATACAAGTTTTTAAGTTCAGTCTGTTTATTTCAATATCAGTTTAACTCTTTGACATCACATATGAAAAGTTAAATTTAATGTGTAAATAAATAATTACTCATACATGAATAAAAGAAACATTGTCAGATCAGTTCTGTCAATAAACTGTCACACAACAAACAAGGAAAGCAAAAAAAAAAACAAAACAAAACAAAAAGAAGGAAAGATAGAAAGAAGCAAAACTAGAGCAAAGTGCTCCACCCAACAAACATGGAAATTAACTCCAGCCTCTTTTTTTATTATTGTTTTGAACTACCAAGTAAGACTCTTGTTTTATTTTTTTTTATGAGGACTTTTAATTTTATTTTGTTATGAGGACTTTTATTTTTATTTGTTTGCATATGCCTCTATATATATATGGACATATTTTTTTATGACCCTCTCAATTGTGGGCCCCGGAAGATGACCTAGTTGCCCTGGCCGGCCCTGGTCAACACTGGTGATTATTCAAATTGCTGCTTTCCAAATTTGATGTACAATGTATTGTAGAATTTTTCCACAAGCATGGCCACTTAAAAAAGTCTGTCCGGCCCCCTTTGCATTAGGACAAGATTGGTCCTTTTTCACAAGGACTTTTCCAAGTTTTTTTGGTCTTTGCTGCAAAGACTTTCCCAAGTTGATCATTAGGAATATATTGCAGATATACCAAAGACTAATAAATAAATCCATGTATATAATAGCAACTTATTCCATTTTCAAGAGGAGGTCCATGCTCTCTTGGACCCACACGTTCAAAATATCTAGTCCCTGTTGCTAATTGAACATAAGAACTGTACAGAGAATAGAAGACTTTGCTTTTGAGCTTCCATCAATGGCAGGTAAGTACTATATATTATGATTAATATTTTTATTTGATTCAAGATCTTTTCCTTGATGTGATTCTATGTGTGCATAGGGTTTAAGGAATTTATGTAATTAGTTTACAATAGTAGCTTTCATTTATTGAAAGATTGTCTTCCATCTGATTTTGGAGTATTTGCCTCCACTTATTTGAATATCTTTCCATTTTGATCTTTGCATATATGTAAGATGGGTCTTTTTTTATTATTGTTTTAAATATCACACATGCCCCTTTACAGTCTTTGTCTGTTCTTCAGGTTTCCGCTTTGCGGGTTCAATGAAGTATAATTGACCACAAAAATAAAAAAATCAATTAACTGACCTTTTCTACGCTTTGCGCCAGAGAAAAAATTAGCTGGACTGCCTGTATTATTTAGATTGTCTTGTCTTATTCTCTGTTTTAATATGAGCAGTTTCACCTAATCCATTACCCAGGCCACCTTTCTTTGTTGTGCGACAATTGCAAGCACTAATTTGTTACCAGAATTGATTTTATTGATTTGGTTTGCCTTAATTTCTGTTTGGATTATGGTTAATCTGTAAATATAGTTCCTAGGTTTGAAATAAAAAACAAGAACAATATTAGGATTTCAATAAACTATAAGTCATTCATTTTCGAAGAAAAACCTTCCTATTAAGTTAGCTGCTCAGTCAATGGAACCTTCTCCACACAAAGTACTTATTTATTTTATTGAAACTTATCGATGAAGGCTTAAACAGTGCCTTTCTACTGGTTTTAAAGAGATCCATCCTCTACTCCAAACACACATTCAAAACATCTTGTCTGTATTGCCTGTTGAACATAAGAACTCTACAGCTTTCATCAATGGCAGGTATGTAAATTTATTTGATTCAAGATCTTCTCCTTGATGTGATTCTATGCGTGCATGCCTAAGGAATTTAGTACTTATTTTACAATAGTAACTTGCATTTTTGAAGATTATTTTGAAGATTATTTGAAGATTAATTTTCATTTTTCTCTTTGCATATAAGATGGATCTCGAACTGAAGCTGAACAACTGAACAAGAGCCCCGAGGAGAATTCTGGAGAAGAGTCCACTGGAGAAAGAAATGAACAAGAGCTTCCGGAGAACGAAAATAGTGAGACCTGGAAGATTCATAGGAATGAAATCAGCTCATCTGAAGCCACAGAAGTTGGGGTTTTCGACTTCAACAACGACTATCGTGCAGGTTATATTGATGGTCTTAAAGCAAGGAGGGCTCGAAACTACGACATTAAGGGCAATAAAATCCATTCAAACAAAGGCCAGCGTGTGGGGATTGGCAAATTTGGCAACAACTACTCCATGTCGAACGTATCATTCTTTCTTGGTGGGCTTATTATTCTAGTTTTTGCTATATATAATATATATAGCGAAGCTAGCGGTACGAACAAGAAGAAAATATAAATAAGATCAAAAGCTAAGGGTCTGCTGAATAGACAGGCTGAAATTTGCAAGAAGAAAACAAAAACTGAGATGTATGGTTTGGAGATTTATGGCCACCAGAGCTCCTACACTTGAACTTTTCTCTGAATCTGAATGTTATTTGTCTTATATTTCTGTATTTCTTTTCTTCTTCTTCTACATCCCATCAATATATTAATGCTGAATAAGTTTTTTGTTTCTTCTTTGTCTACATGGGATCAGTACTGTTTCCTCTTGTTCTAGCTTTTTTCTTTATATCCACTTATGAAGCAAGGATACTCTTATTAATAAATTATAATAGGTTGTTGGATACTCCGTTGGATACGATATACATGGTATACTCTTCGACACGCGTCGGATACGTATTTTAGTTAGGTCTGGCGAACCTACAGTCAGAGTCGGATCTATTAAGGCGCAAGGAGATGCAGCTGCATCTCCCTTCGCCCAAAAAACCATTGTAGGTGCTTCAAACTTCCCCTTTGCTCAACTGGTGTACAGATTATCTTATTTCTATTTTCAACATTTAAGTAAATGTCTTTGTCCTTTTACTTTAATTTATTTTTATATTACTCAATTTACTTAAGTTTACAATGTAAATAAGAAAATACCCCCCATTTGGGGTTTAAGGTTTAGGCATGGCTGGTCTTTCTCCATAAGGGTGAAGCGCCACTAACTTTCTTCTCGATTTTTCCTATGGGAGCTAACAGAGAAAAAGGTGGGAATGGACATGCTATTTACCCAACGGGTAAACCTCTTGCTCGCATGGATTTCCTATGATTTTTGTGTTGGCTTCCGTTTGGGCAAAGGCTGAACGTATCTGCTAGATATTTTATAGAGTGTTGGGCTAAGCTTTTCCTAAGGCCATAGGTCGGTGATATTCTACTCTTCAACAACAGGTCAGCTTGTTTTCGTCAAGCTGCTGGAAGCAGTTTGCCTGTTGTGTTTTTAATAAAGTATTGGGCATTCTAATTAACATAGAGTTTTCTAAGCAAACAACTGTATTTTTCCTAAGGTATTGGGTCATGTTCTCTCTCTCTCTCATGCTAGTCCATGTTTTTGGGGCCAAGAAATGGGCTCGAGTTTTGGTGCTCCAAAGTAGCCCAAAATTCTCATTCCTTGATCCCTTAAATGGGCCTAGTGAATGCTTGTACCCATCCACACCACAACCTTCTCAGCAAGCCTAGGGTAATTTTGTGGCTTGGGCCCACTTAAGCTTGTGGCATAGCTTGGTGTTAGAATACTGGTTCTCCTTGCATGACATTTACGCTTGTAATTGAGCTTTATTATTATGCCGTGATAGGCTATAATCGGGTCAAGTAACACCGAATGGATGTGTGAGCGTGATTTTGTAAAGTTGGTATACTCCCGGCTCTTTTGTACATGCTTGCTTGGCATGATACGTGGCCCGTAGCTTGTATTGGTGCATCCTACAAATTCTCTTTAGTCCCGATTGAGCTTCTTTTGCGTTTATTTGTGTTGGGCCAAGAATTAATCTGGGCTTAGCCCCTTGAATTTTTTTTGGGCCTCAACAATATATATATATATATTAATATTATAGGTATTATATATATACTTGAGCAGGACAATAACACAAGTGAGTATTTGGTTGAGTTGGAAATCAACGCCTTGACTTTAGTAGGCAAGTCATGTTTGAGTTAGTATTGTGTCATTCGGTAGTTGTATCTACATTACTTCTCTTTCTGTTAACAATATAATAATCTAATTTAATTAATTTTTTTTTTTGTAGTGTATGATTTCACCCACTCAAGACAAAACAAAAAAAAAAGTTCATGTCTTCTTCTTCCTCTTCCTTTTTCTCAAATTGAAACATTAAAATATTTGTGAATTTGATTAATGATTGCCATTGCATGCTAATCGATGATGAATTTTAGTTATTAAAAAAATTATTTTATGGTATTAAGTCATGGCAAATTTTTTTTAACCATAATAATATTTTCATATTATATGAATATACGGATGTTCACTCACACAAACAAGCTCAAGAATTCTAATATCTATTTAGGAAGCAGCTCTACCTCTCTATGCAATCTCCATGCTCAGTTAAGCAATACTAGCACCCCATAAGGATGTTATCAGTTACTATTAACTCACAGCTTAGGCTGGTATTTAATTATTTTTATTATTAATAAATGTTGATAATTTTTCAAGTCAACAAATATATATAGTGAAATATTTCTCTGAATTTGCTTTGGAATATTTGCTCAAAGTATGGGGCGTGACAGTTCAACTAATTTTTTCGACATGGGTATTATTGGAATTTGACAAGGAATCTAAATTATTGCTTTGCCTACACTAAATTAGAATTCATATGCTTGTAGAATTTTTCCACAAGCATGGCCACTTAAAAAAGTCTGTCCGTTCCCTCTTTGATTAGGACAAGAGGGGTCCTTTTTTACCAGACTTTTCCAAGTTTTTTTGGTTTTTGCTGGAAAGACTTTCCCAAGTTGATCATTAAGAATATTGTAGATATAACAAAGACTAATATGTTATAAATTGAATTGGAATATGTGCGAATATTGAGCTGCACGTAAAGTAGATGAGACACAGCATTTAACGAGGTTCGGCTATGCCTACGTCCTCGGAGAGCAGTAGCAGTAACTTTTCCATTATATAAAATAATAGGGCAATAACTTTAGTGTTTACAATATATGTGGCTCACTGAATTTTCTCTCTTGGAGAATTTCTCTCTGCTCTCTTTCCTCTCCACTCACTCACCCTCTTTCTTCCTTCTCTTTCTCTTCTCAAAGCACCCTGTTCTACTGATGGAGGTATCTATTTATAGGTCAAAGACATTGGCTGTTCACTTCACAAGCATTTGGCTTCACTCGAATAATTGATAGACAAACATCATTAAATATTCTTCAATCAATTGGGTAGTGGGGCTTGCCATTTTGGAATCCACGTTGTTGACTTTACAACATAATAATATATATATATATATATATATATATTCAAGAGGAGGTCACATGCTCTCTTATAAACACACCTTAAAAAACATTTAGTCATCCCTATTGCTAATTGAACATAAGAACTCTCCAGAGAATAGAAGACTTTTCTTTTGAGCTTTCATCAATGGCAGGTAAGTACTATATATTATGATTAATATTTTTATTTCATTCAAGATCTTTTCCTTGATGTGATTCTATGTGTGTATAGGGTTTAAGGAATTTATGTAATTAGTTTACAATAGTAACTTCCCTTTATTGAAAGATTGTCTTCCATCTGATTTTAGAGTATTTGTCTCTACTTATTGGAAGATCTTTCCATTTTTATCTTTGCATATATATAAGATGGGTCTCGATCTCGATCTGAAACTGAACAATTGAACCAGAGCTCTCAAGAGTGGGTAAGAAACCGCTTTCCTGGTCGCTCTAGAACGCTTTCTGAACAAGATCCCCAAGAAGAAAGAACTGAACAAGAGCTCCAGCAAAAAGAAAATAGTGAGGCAGAAAATACTGATGAAACCAACGAGACCTTCCACATTAATGAGAATGATTTCTGCGCAATAAATAGCACAGATGTTGGGATTCACGATGCTTACAACGAAGAAGGTGAAGGTGGTGTGGATGTCCATCAACCAAGGAGGGGTCGAAACCACAACATTTGTGGCAATACATTTTATGCAAACAAAGGCGAGCGTGTTGGGATTAGCAAAGTTGGCAACAAGTACAACAAGAAGTCGAGCGTACCATTTCTTCTTGGTCTTCTTGGTCTTCTTGTTCTTTTTGTTATTGCTTCTTCTTTTTTCTTTTATATATCAATGGTGAGTAAGCAAAACAAAAAATGAAGCAAGCGGCTTGAGTGAAAAAAATGGCACGACTAAGAAGAAGAAAAATAAATAGTTGGCGAAAAACTAGATTTTATGGGGCAGGTCAAGACTCTACCACATGTGATGGGGCAGGAAAAACTAGATATCTGTATGGACTTGTTTTGTGGCAATCAATAAGTCAGATTTCTTCGTTATTAGTTCTTTCTCATGCTCAGAATAAAGCTTTGAGATGTTCATTGCATTTAAAGAAAATTAATTTCCTCATGGACAGGAAAATTTCCTCTTCTCGTTTGTGCAAATTAATAATAAATCCAAATACACACAGATTACTGATGAGCATATGTTAGGGGTTGATCCTTCTATGATTTTGATCAAGACCCACATCCCTACTATTACCAAAGCTTATACCATGGGCATTGTGCTCGTTCCTTCTTCTTCGCTTGAGCTTCTTGCTTTGTCTTTCCTTGAGTTGTAGTACTTGTTGCCATCTCCTTGTTGTGCAGGTATTCAGCTTCATTTGGAGACCCATCTTGTATAAAAATGGAAATAATAAATAAATAAAAGTCCTGATAATGAACCTGGATAGTATAGTCAAGACTCAAAAGGTATTTTATGTGGGTGGAAAATTTTCGTTTTTCCTATTGGTGTTCATGTTTCTTTCACATGATGAGACATAGAAAAAGGTAATCGCATAGAAAAAGGTAACCCCATCAAATTTCTATTGTTATCATGAACCGCAATTGTTAAACAGCTTCACACCCACATGAGCGAAAGTCTTTTACTCACTTATCTTCTTTATTCAACTTACTAATGGGGTGTAAACTAGTGTTGATAGTATAGTTGTGTGAAAGGGTGGTGTGAATATTTGGACGATTTGTTCCTGCATGGTACTCCTTTCACACAACCTAGGTAGATTTATGTCATTTAGAGGTCACAGAGTTAAAGGGTTGGGACTAGGTTGGGTTGAATGTGACCAAAGTGCAAGGGGTCCTACTCTTTAGTGACTACAATTGCGCACAACCCATGTGATCAGGCAGCCCTACCCAAGACTTTATCCTTGTCTGAGTTTCAACTTTTTAACTTATTGAGCCACATCTCTAGGCATTCATCTATTTACCCTGTATTGATAACTTCTGTATTCAATTTTACGCTCTTCCAATAACCTTGTATTGATAAGTTTGTTGAAATTGAGCAAGTTCTATCTGCTCAATCTATTTACTTACGTTTTGTTTTGTTTTTTCTCTGCTACTTATTTAATAAATTTAAAGTAGGCTATGATAAACCTAAAAAATTCGACACTATGAATAAATTTTTTTGACGAACATGACCAAGAATTATTGTTAGTGATGACACAAAAGACATTGTGGAAAACCCGTGCCAGTAGTAGGAGATGAACAATTCCCATAAAATCGTTTATTGTTTTCATTTCTATTAGAGGGGCAAGTTGGATTGTAAATTTCAATTCCAGCAGATTCCAATTCGAAAATTTCTAATTTTTGTACTTGTAAATCAAATATGACATTAAAAAAAGTTTTGAAATTCAAAAATTCTGAAAAAATTGGATTGGAATCGGAACACAGCTCAAGACTCTGAAAATTCAGAATTTTGAAATATATTGGGGTTTCAATTTTGAGCCGATCTTAACGTTTCAAATGCTTAAAGCATGTTTAAAATTTGAATTATTTTCCGAAGTTTGTCAAAAAAATTCTGAAATATATAAGTTTCGTAGTTTTCCAAATATTCCGAAAATTTAGAGTTTTTAGGAATCGGAATAGATGTTGAAATTCCAAAATTCTTTGAAACACAAAATTAGTTTGTTTTAGGGTTTGATGTTGACAAGCCATAAATCTAGAGATTCATTTCGGACAATTAAACGTTTCATAGACGGTTTGATTTTAAGAACCAAAAAGAATAACTAAAAATATTAATGAAAGCAACAAGACCTCGCAGGAATGTAATGGCGTAAGAAGGCAAAGACGTTGGGATTTTAGACTTCAACAACGAATATCATGAAGGCGGAGGGGAGGTGGTGCATGCAAGGAAGGGTTGAAACTACAACATTGACGACAATAGAATTCGTTGAAACAAAGGCGAGCGTGTTGGGCAAATTTGGCAACAAGTACAACAACAAGTCCAGCGCATCATTTCCACACATTTGCTTGAACTAAAATTCCAAAAAAATTCATGGGCTCACATTACATATATGTATAGAATTGGAGATTTTACCCCTAGCAAAGATACATTAATATTAGGGTTGGCATGTATAAAGTTGTTAATTTTTTTTTTTTGTTAAAAGAAATTAACTAAATCATAATCCAAGTTAGAATTCTTATTTAATATTTTATTACGTGGCACGTGCCAGATCATTTGAGGCTCAAATTTAAAGCACAAATTTAGTATCCCTAGCATTATTTACTTAAAATTTTGTACAAAGCAATAATCTGTCCCTAACATTTGGGATAGATTATAATATCATACAATGAAAAGTATATATGAATGATTAGGGGACACAACAATGGCCACTTCGAAATGTCTCACCCTTTTGCATTAGCGGGCATGTGGTCCTCCTTTGTCCTTCATGGGATGAAAAGTTTCACCCAATCAATTAGCTGCACAAAAAGGAATGAGGAGGGTGGTCAATTAATCTGATTCCAATTAGATGGAATTAGACACGAAACTCAAATGATTGCTGGGTCTTTTGATGAAGTTCGGTGTCCTGGGAAGAGAACTCGGACGGCCCTTGAAGCTGCAAGGCTTGGTTTGCGAGCGGTGGAAGGAAGTGGAGACTTGGGCCAATAGGCTACCACCGTCTCTAATATTATAAAGCATATTCTGGTCACTGATGGACTCCTACTACCACAAAAATCGTAATAGACAACGGGTATATTTTGAATGTCAAAATACGACGATTTTTCACGTCGTTAAGCTCCTCTTAGAAGCACGACGGTTCCTACTTAAAATCAATTCAACACAATTTATTTTTTCATACCCTATCACGACGGTTTTATAACAACTGTGAAAAACCATGACAGATTTTATTTGTATCGTCATCTAATGGGCATGGTGGTTTTACACCACTGTAGTAGTGTGCCTTTTCAACCTGTCTTTTGATTTGTTTTATTTTGGTGCTGGCATGTTGGCTAAGCTGTTGTCTTTGGTTCGAATCTCCCAGTCTTTGTCTGGTCTTCAGGTTTCCCCTTCGCGGGTTCAGTGAAGTATAATTTGACCACAAACATAAAAAATTCAATTAGCTGACCTTTATTCTAGGCATTGCGCCAGAGAAAAATTAGATTGTCTTGTCTTATTTTCTGTTTTAATATGAGCAGTTTCACCTAATCCATAATCCAGGTCACCTTTCTTTGTTGTGTGACAATTGCGCCAGAGAAAAATTAGAGGCGCAAGGAGGTGCAGCTGTACCTCCTCTCATCGAAAAAAGCTATGGAGTCGTGGATGTTGCCCCTTTGCAGGTGCCCACCAACTGTTCGAGCAAATGACTGAGTGACTTCCTTTTCTCTTCTTTACTGCGCGCATCTCTCTCTCTCTCTCTCTCTCTCTCTCTCTCTCTCTCTCTCTTTTAAAAATAAAATAAAAAAATTAATCCTGGCCAAAACAATGGGTTTTGGACCATGCCAAATATTTGAAAAAAAACTAATAATAAATAAAAAAAAGCAAGATAAAGAAGAAACTTCCCTTCCACGCAGAGGAGTCTTGAAAGAAGACTTTAATTTGATTTTAATTACCCAAAAAAAGAAGCCTGGAGGGCGTGGCGGGGAGTAGGCTCTTGCTGATGCAACAGACCCATCCCTCTCCACCAACTTGCAAGTTCGGCTTCGAATGTATTTTTTTTCTGGGTTTTTTCCTGAAAAAAAAAAATACGTCTTTCATCATTATTATTATTTTCTAATTTATTTGTTTAATTGATAATTTGATTTGCATTTTGATTAGATTAATTAATATTAATGTTTGTTAGATTAATTGATAATTTGATATGAATTTTGGTATACTAATATATGTAAATTGGCATGAATTTTGCTCATATTAATTGATAGACTTAGGGCCAGTTTGGCATTGCTGTGCTGTGAAAATAATCGCTGTCAGATTTGCTGTGAGAGAAATCAGCTGTGAGAGAAAGCAGTTTGGCGTTTGGTAAAATTTTTGTTAAAAGTGTTGTTGGTATTGATTTTATGCATAATCAGAAAATGATTGCCGCATAATCATTAAACACAGCGCCTTTTCGAAACTGATTCCTGCATAATCAGAAAATGAAAGCACCTCATTAGCTGCTTTCCTTTATAGCTTTCTCTCACAGCAATTTTTAACAATAAGTGATTTTCTCATAGTTTACCAAACGGATTGGGCTTTTCAAAATTTTTAAAAAATCACTTATTACCCCAAATAAGCAATACCAAACGGGCACTTATTAGGGTGATAAGTGATTTTTTAAAATTTTTGAGAAACTCAGCCCGTTTGGTAGACTATGAGAAAATAACTTATTGTTAAAAATTAATGTGAGAGAAAGCTATAAGGGAAAACAGCTAATGAGGTGCTTTCAGTTTTTGATTATGCAGGAATCAGTTTTGAGGAGGCGCTGGGTTTAATGGTTATGCGGCAATCATTTTCTGATTATGCATGAATCAGTACCAACAACACTTTTAGCAAAAAGTTTACCAAACGCCAAACTACTTTATCTCACAGTGGATTTCTCTCACAGCAAATCTGACAGCGATTATTTTCACAGCACAGCAATGTCAAACTAGTCCTTAGTCAATTAGTCATAGTATTTGTTGTGTATCTTTTATTTTCTATTTTTTAGTTTTTAGCCTTTTAAATATTGCACTTCCCCTAAAAACTTCATGGACCCACCATTTTCGGACACGGACTTAGGTATCAAATATATATTTTTATGTTATTTAAAATATGTTTAAACATAGCCTAATTATAGGCTTCAAGTTTAAAAATTCAAACCCAATACACTGAAAAGCCTTTCCTCATCCCCTCAATGTTTCTTGTATATTAAGAAAGAGAAAAAGCAATCAGTTTAAAAATACAAACCCAATACACTGATGACATGTTTACTAATCCGTAATTGAATTAGATGGAATTAGATGCTGCACGAAACTCAAAGGCTTGCTGGGTCTTTTGATGAAGTTCGGTGGTCCTGGGAAGAGAACTCGGACGGCCCTTGAAGCTGCAAGGCTTGGTTTGCGAGTGGTGGAAGGAAGTGCAGACTTGGGCCAATAGGCTACCACCGTCTCTAATACTATAAAGCATATTCTGGTCATTGATGGATTCCCACTACTACAAAAAACGTAATAGACAACGGGTTTTTGTTGGTTTTATGCCTTGAAAACCGTCATTTAGTGGACCGATATATTTGAATGTCAAAATACAACGATTTTTCACGTCATTTAGCGCCTCTTAGAAGCACGACAGTTCCCGCTTAAAATCAATTCAACACAATTTATTTTTTCATACCCTATCACGACGGTTTTATAACAACTGTGAAAAACCATGACAGATTTTATTTGTAAGCACTAATTTGTCACCAGAATTGATTTTATCTATGTTGGGTCCGCTATTGAAGATGCAACAGAAGGAGGAGGCTCTACTGGAAATAAGGATCAACCAGAATTGCTATTTTCCCTTGTTCTATCAAACTATTTCACACTTGCGTTCAACAGGAGGTGGAGGCTCTATTATCCGTCTTTTTTTCTTTGTGATTAGGATTGATTTGGTTTGCCTTAATTTCTATTTGGATTTTTGTTAATCTGTAAATATAGTTCCTAGGTTTGAAATAAAAAACAAGAACAATATTAGGTTTTCAATAAACTATTGTTCACCCGTTTTGATTTAGTCTTGTGATGGTAGGGTAAAGACTATTGCAGATATAACAAAGACTAATATAATATATATATTTTTTCAAGAGGAGGTCACATGCTGTCTTATAAACACACCTCAAAAAACATTTAGTCCCTATTGCTAATTGAACATAAGAACTCTCCAGAGAATAGAAGACTTTTCTTTTGAGCTTTCATCAATGGCAGGTAAGTACTATATATTAAGATTAATATTTTTATTTTATTCAAGATCTTTTCTTTGATGTGATTCTATGTGTATAGGGTTTAAGGAATTTATGTAATTAGTTTACAATAGTAACTTCCATTTATTGAAAGATTGTCTTCCATCTGATTTTAGAGTATTTGCCTCTACTTATTGGAAGATATTTCCATTTTTATCTTTGCATATACATAAGATGGGTCTCGATTTCGATCTGAAACTGAACAATTGAACCAGAGCTCTCAGAAGTGGGTAAGAAACCGCTTTCCTGGTCGCTCTAGAACGCTTTCTGAACAAGATCCCCAAGAAGAAAGAACTGAACAAGAGCTCCCGCAAAACGAAAATAGTGAGGCAGAAAATACTGATGAAACCAACGAGACCTTCAACATTAATGAGAATGATTTCTGCGCAATTGATAGCACAGATGTTGAGATTCACGATGCTTACAACAAAGAAGGTGGAGGTGGTGTTGATGTCCATCAACCAAGGAGGGGTCGAAACCACAACATTTGTGGCAATACATTTTATGCAAACAAAGGCGAGTGTGTTGGGATTAGCAAAGTTGGCAACAAGTACAACAAGAAGTCGAGCGTACCATTTCTTCTTGGTCTTCCTTGTCTTCTTGTTCTTTTTGTTATTGCTTCTTCTTTTTTCTTTTATATATCAATGGTGAGTAAGCAAAACAAAAAATGAAGCAAGCGGCTTGAGTGAAAAAAATGGCACGACTAAGAAGAAGAAAAATAAATAGTTGGCGAAAAACTAGATTTTATGGGGCAAGTCAAAACTCTACCACATGTTATGGGGCAGGAAAAACTAGATTTCTGTATGGACTTGTTTTGTCGCAATCAATAGGTCAGATTTCTTCGTTATTAGTTCTTTCTTATGCTCAGAATTAAGCTTTCAGATGTTCATGGCATTCGAATGTGGGAAAGTTTGCTCTTCTCGTTTGCGCAAATGAATAATAAATCCAAATACACACAGATTACTGATGAGTATATGTTAGGGGTTGATCCTTCTATGATTTTGATCCCTACTTTTCTCATGTAGAACGTATTTTTCATGCTGAAAATCAATATATTAAATTCCACAGATCAACTCCAATACTATAACAAACCACATTCAAATAATAGACTACAAAGAAACAAAGACATGGACTGTAAAATGGAAATGAACTCCAGCCTCTTTCTTTATTCAGCAGCGCAGCTTCCTTACTTTTTCTCTTATTTATTTTTACCAAAGCTTATATCATGGCTTGCTCGTTCCTTCTTCTTCGCTCGAGCTTCTTGCTTCATCTTTCTTCAAGTTGTACTTGTTGCCAAATTTGCAGATCCCAACAAACTCCCCATCTTTTGAATTAATCTTGTTGCAATCAATGTTGTAGTCAGTTTTGTTTTGACCCTTCCTTCCTTGATGATGATCAACAGCACCACCTTCACGATATTCGTTGTTGAAGTTGAAAATCCCAACGTTTCTGCTTTCTGTTCCCGTAATTACATTCTCACGAAAGTTCCAAGTAAGGTTGCAATTTTCTGCCTCACTAGTTCTGTCTTGCGGGAGCTGCGATTCAGTTTCTTTTTGTGGGAGCGCTGTTTCAGTTTCTTTTCGTGGGAGCTCTGTTTGAATTTCATAAAGTTTTCTACAGGAACCAGTAAAGGGTTTTTGGTTATTTCCATTTTTATCCTTACCACTATACAAGATGGGTCTCCAAAAATGAAGCTGAATACCTGCACAAGGAGCACATGTTAAGCCCTCAAAGAATTTCATCACCATTTCCTCTCTCTTCCTCTCTCACTTTCTTCTTTCTTTCATTCTCGCTTCTCATTTCTTACTCTTATTTCAATTGTGGAAGGCCCTATTTATACTAGCATCAGGGGCGGCTTTGAGGGTATGCAAGTGGTGCCACCGCACAAGGCCCCAATTTTTTTTTTTATGTGTGTATTATATATATATATATATATATATATATATATTATAGGTATTATATATATACTTGAGTGTGTAGAACAATAACACAAGCGAGTATTTGGTTGAGTTGGAAATCAACGCCTTGATTTTAGTGGGCAAGTCGGGTTTGAGTTCGAGTCCTAGTATCTGTGTTGTGTGTGTGAGTTTAATAAGCTATCACCCCTTGCTATCACCCCTTTCAATAGGAAAGGTCTCAACTGACATGGGTATTATTGGAATTTGACAAGGAATCTAAATTATTGCTTTGCCTACACTAATTACAAAATCTTATCGTATTGGCTCAAAGTGTATGGTTGGAAGAAATCAAGGGTATCTTCCTACATACCTTGGAAAGTCCATTGGTAACCTTGCACCCCATCTAGGATCAAAGTTTGCCGTTGACCAACCAGTCAACACTGGTGATTATTCAAATTGCCGCTTTCGAAATTTGATGTACAATGTAGAGTCTTTTAGAATGCCCCATGATTATTGCAGATATATAACGGACATTAACTTTAAAAATCAACTTATTTGAAGCTTCTTTCCATTGGTGAATAAGTTACTATTATATACATGGATTGATTTGGTTTGCCTAAGGTGGCATTTGGAAGTGCTTAATTTTTTTAAAAAGCAGTTTTAATAAAAATTTGTCATGGGTTGGGTGTTCTAGATAGATTTATAGGACATAGTGATATAACGTGTGTGAATGAACTTCGAATGGATAGAAAAACATTTGGCATGTTATGCGAATTACTTCGTACTCATGGAGGGTTGAAGATGTGTGGTTCAGTGGCCATTGAGGAGCAAGTTTGTATGTTTTTATATATTCTTGCCCATCACGTAAAAAATCGTACAGTTCATGATATGTTCGGTCAATCTGGTGTGACAGTGAGTAGGTACTTCAATTTAGTTCTAAATGCTGTCCTGAGGCTACATGAGATTTTATTAAAAGTGCCAGATCCTGTGCCTAATAATTGCACTGAGGAAAGATGGAAATGGTTTAAGGTATGTTTATAAGTTCATATTGAGGTGTTAATTGCGATCTAGTTTTTGGAATTTTGTTTCATGAATTGAACTATCTATGTTTTGTTTGTACAGAATTGCTTGGGAGCTTTAGATGGGACGTATATAAAAGGTGCATGTGCTCTATGTTGACAAGCCAAGATATCGAACAAGAAAAGGTGACATTGCCACTAATGTATTAGGAGTTTGTTCCCGAGATATGAGGTTCATATTTGTCTTACCAGGTTGGGAAGGTTCAGCATCAGACTCTAGAGTACTTCGAGATGCGATATATAGGCCACATGGGTTAAAGGTTCCGACGGGTAAGATAAATGTAGATTCCATGTAGTGTAGGTGTAAATCATCTTAAATTTGAATTATATTTTTTAATTAGCTCCTATTTATTGTTTAGGATATTATTACCTTGTGGATGCTGGTTACACAAATTGTGAGGGATTTTTTGCGCCCTACAGAGGAACGAGATATCACTTATCGGAATCGAGAGAAGGATGTGCACCCTTGAACCATCGAGAATACTTCAACATGAAGCATGCATCAGCAAGAAATGTGGTGGAACGTTGTTTTGGACTTCTTAAGATGCGTTGGGAAATCTTAAGGAGTCCATCGTTCTATCCAATACAAACACAATGCCGAAGTCTTTTACACAACTTAATTAGGAGAGAGATGTCTATAGATCCAATGGAGCAAGAAATACCATTGTCGCATTCGACCAATGGTCTACATGAAGGGATAATTTGGCTACTGAGATGTTTAATGAGTGGATTGCAAATAGAGCAACATAACATAAGTATTTGTTGATCATTTGAATGTACTTAAAAGAATTTTCGTGTTATTATTAATTTTGTGAATTTTTGGACTATTTTTATGGTTTCTTCATGTGATTTCTTATTTTTAATTTTCTATACATGTTTTTTTATATTAAATATAATTATTTCTGATATTAAATAATTTTAATAAATATTAAAATAAATTTTATTTGAACTCCAATGCTGTCCAATCCATTCTTGTACCAAACAACGGACTGGACTTTAGTCCAGTGTAGCCTAGTCCAACTTAATGTGCCAAACAACTTATTAAAGTCCAACCCAATCCAAGCCAAACCAGTCCAACACTCAAAACCCAATCCTAATCAGTCCAGTCCAGCCCACCAAACAGGGCCTTCTGTTGCTATTAATTCACAGCTTAGGCTGGTATTTAATTATTTTTATATTATATAATAAATGTTGATAATTTTTCAGGTCAACAAATATATACCAACGTTAATTTAGTGAAATAGTTCTTTGCTTTGGAATATTTGCTCAAAGTATGGGGTGTGACAAATTTTTTCCACATGCGTATTATTGGAATTTGACAAGGAATCTAAATTATTGCTTTGCCTACACTCGAACCAAACGAGCACTAAAACCACACAGCTCTGTAAGAGCAACTCCACTCATTTGCCCTTAGCCATGGCAAGGGGGGAGCTAGGGCAGCTACTATTCACGTGAATAGTGGTTGTCCTTGCAAATAGTGTTTTGTGTTTCCACCCATTGCCATGGCTAAGGGCAATTACTATTCATTTTTTTTGTTTTTTCCCCCCTATTTTTTAATGAAAATAATTAATTTGGATAATATTTTCAGATAAGATTTCCGAGTTCCTACGTGTCAAGACTATTCATAATCGGATAAAATTTCTGGATAAGATTTTTGGATTCAAATTTCGGATAAATTTCAAAATTCAAAATTCAGATAAATTTTTGGGTTCAAATTTCGAATGAATTTCAAAATTCAAATTTCAGATAAATTTGGGTTCAAATTTCAGATAAATTTGGGTTCAAATTTCGGATGAATTTCAAAATTCAAATTTCATACAAATTAGGGTTCAAATTTCGGATGAATTTCAAATTTCAGATAAGATTTTCATCCAATCAAATCAAGCCACGTGGCATGTCTATCTTGCCAAAATTTTCTATAAAACCAGAGGCTCAGCTCATACCTCTCACACCACATCTTTCTATATTTTCATTTCTCAGAGTTTAGAATTCATACTTCATTCATTCTCAATGGAAGATTTTAGGAGATGCTTGGAGAGGCAAGAGCGAGAAACAAATGAGAGAAACCATAGAGCAGATGAAATCAATGAGTTGCAGAGACAAGTCGATGAACAAGTTCTTATAGCAGTGGCTTTGCAAGATGAAGAGAACCAAGGTCGCCGCCGTGGTTCACAAGTCGGCTGCCACCGGAATGTGGAAAGACATAGGCATTCTCGAGGTAAGAATCTTTTGGAAGATTATTTTATCCCAACTTCTTTGTACTTTGATGTTGATTTTCGAAGGCGATTTAGAATGCAACCTCATTTGTTCAATAAAGTCATGCATGATATTTGCAATTATGATGCATACTTTGTTCAAAAGTGTGATGCTTCTGGGATTTTGGGGCTTCTTCAGGAGCAAAAGCTTACAGCTGTTATACGAATGTTGGCATATGGAGCATTTGCTGATCAGGTGGATGAAATTGCCCAGATGGGGAAGTCCACTACGTTGGAGGCTTTGGTAAGATTTTGTCAAGCAGTTGAAACTCTGTACACTAGGGACTACCTGCGTAGACCTACTCCCAGGGACCTCCAACGGCTTCTACAAAAAGTCGAAGCTCGAGGATTTCCAGGAATGATTGGTAGCATTGACTGCATGCACTGGCAATGGAAGAATTGCCCAACTGCCTGGCAAAGTGATTACGGAAATAGAAAAGGCCAAAAAAGTATCATCCTTGAAGCCGTTGCTGGCTTCGACACATGGGTTTGGCATGCCTTCTTTGGAGTTGCAGGATCCCAAAATGACCTCAACGTGCTAGGTAATCCCCGGTCTTCAACGATGTATTGAGAGGCCAGGGCCCCAATATCACCTATCAAGTCAACAATACAGTATACCAGACGGGGTATTATCTAGCTGACGGCATCTACTTGAGGTGGACCACTTTTGTCAAATCCATTCCGAATCCCCGATCCCAGAAGCAAAAATTATTTGCTACCTATCAAGAGGGATACATGAAAGATGTCGAAAGGTGTTTTGGCATCCTTCAAGCTCGGTGGTTGATTATTCGAGGTGCGGCCCGTATGTTTGATGAGGAGATCCTCAGAAGCATTATGATGACTTGCATCATCCTCCATAATATGATTGTGGAGGATGAGTACGATTATGATGCTTTAGAGGTCTACGAATCGGATCCAATGAACACGGCCTTGACACGGATTTATGAAAGGTCCATGGGGCCAAGTGGAGAACCGTTTGAGCCAGAACCGTTGGTGAGGGATGATCATTTGATGACCCGAATGATAGATCGATATACAAAGATGCAATCTTCATATATTCATGAAATGCGTCAAGTTCACTTGATTGAGCATCTATGGGTGGTGAAAGGCAATGAAGATGAATGATGGAGTATAGATGCTTTGGTTATGTTTTATTTAGTTATGGTTAGGTTGTGTTGTATTTTTATTTATTATGGTTTGGTTGTGGTTGGTTATTATTATTGTGCCTTGTTTGTACTTTTTTTTATTTTTATTTTGTTTTGTTTGAAGTATGGAATATGTTGAATAAAAAGGTAATTTATTGAATGCTTTGTTTATTAAATAACGAAATGTAATACAAGTCATTACGAATTACTACTACTAAAATAAAATACATGAATTACAACAACTTTAATAGAAAACATGAAAAATACAAATACATAAAAGGTATGCTAACTAATTTAATGGTTTCCATCATTTAACCAATCCGTGTTGCTAGGCCCATCATCCCGGAAAAGTCTTCTTCTCATAATATCCCTTCGTTCTAGCTTCCAAAATTGTTTTGTTTCAGGAGACATATGACTTGTATCCATCGCCATGGTTTCCCGATCCGTCTTGTCCATATCTTTTTTGCGCAAATACTCGCTTTCTTGTGCATACTCAGCTTGAAGGGCCAACTCGTTATCTTGGCGTTTTTGCTCCATTTTTATTCTTATGCCGTTTTGCCTTGCAATTTCCTCCAAAAATTTTGAATTATTATTGCTTGAATTACCGCTTTCTTTGCCTTCGCGCCTTTCGGCCAATGGCTCCTCCTTTTCGATGGGTGAGTCTTGACTCATAGGAGAATCGAGAGGTGAATCCGATGTCATTGAATCACGGAGTGGCGTCTCGTTTAACACAACGGCGGGACCCGTCGGAATAATTATGAAGCGTTTGCAATATTTCACCACCTCCCAACATTCATGATGGTTGAAACTTTTTTTGCCACCCCCGGTTGCACCGAACCACATTTGTGCTTGAATAATCTATTTAACAAAAAAATGGAAATGCAATAAATATTTAAAATATATTGGATATGCAAGTAACAAAAAAAATAATAATGAAAATACAATTAACCTTACAAATAAATTAGAAGTGCAAGAAAATTAAGAAACAAGTGGAAATGCAAGAAATATTAACAACATATTGAAAATGCAAGAAATATTAACAAAATATTGAAAATGCAAGAAATATGAACAAAATATTTAAAATGCAAGAAATATTAACAACATATTGATATTGCAAGAAATATGAACAAAATATTTAAAATGCAAGAAATATTAACAAAATATTGATAATGCAAGAAATATGAACAAAATATTTAAAATGCAAGAAATATTAACAACATATTGATGTTGCAAGAAATATGAACAAAATATTTAAAATGCAAGAAATATTAACAAAATATTGAAAATGCAAGCAATATTAATAAAATATATATATTAGGAGATTAAACTTAATAAAACAAAAATTATAAAATACTTACTTCGTTAGTACGATTTCCCCAGCTTCTATAGTTGTCCATCGCTTTTGCTAGGGCAGCTCTCCATTTTCCCAACTCTTTATTGAGAATTTTCCACATACTGGATAATGCCATCTCTATACGAGTAGACCCCGGAATTTTTTCACAAAATTCGGCATGAATTTTTTTCCACATATAAAAAAATTTCATCTCATCTCATTGCCGGACACGGGACAATGACAAATTTGGAGCCAAGCCTCACACAAGGAAACATCTTTCATGGTGCTCCAAGCCCCTCCGGTTTCGATAGAAGAAGCCATAAAAATATGAAATCAAAATACAAGATGAAAAAGAGGAAAATGTTGAGTAAAGAATGAATAATAGTATAAGTATAATGAAATGTATGAGGATTGGTGTCGAAAGTGAAGGTTATTGATAGGTATTTATAGAAAAAAAAAATTCTGAATTTTTTAGAATTTTTAAAAAAAATTTCCAAATTTTTTCATTTTTTTATTGCCCAAAAAAGGCTCAGCCGTAGGATTGGATTCGGATATGCTGATCGGAGGGCTAGGAGCGTGAAATGTGGCAACTTCCCGTTGGAGCTGGCGTCGCGCTGGTTCAAATTTTTTTTACCAATGCACGCACCAACGGAAAAAAAAATTTGAACGCGCTCGCTGACGTCAGCGTGACACAAGCGCTGACGTCAACGCCCGCGGGTTGCAGCTCGGGCTCATCTCGCCTTCGGGTTGGCCCGAGTTGGTGGGTCCCACAAGCCCCCCGGGCTTGGGCTAGGCGGTGGAACGAAATTTTTTTTCCCCCCTCGCCTCGTGCTCGGCCCGCCCGTTGGAATCGCTCTAATGTCACTACATCGACCCCTCGGGTTAAAAAAGTCTGTCCGGTCCCTCTTTGATTAGGAAAGAGGGGTCCCTTTTTACAAGACTTCTCCAAGTTTTTTGGGTTTTTGGGTTTTTGCTTGAAAGACTTTCGTGAGTTAATCATTAGGAATATTGCAGATATAACAAAGACTAATAAATAAATCAATTAAGAAAATTATAACAAAACTAAGACAAATACGGAAAACATTCTGTCTTTGAAAATAGGGAAAGAGGAGAAAGGAGGAAGAGAAGATGGAGCAGGGGAGGAAGAACTGCGACTTCCTCCCTCCTAAAAATGAAAATGGCTTTTGGAGTGTTTATTGGACAGAGGGGAGGCTAGGATTTCTTTGATAATAGAGTCTTTTAGAATGCCCCATGATTATTGCAGATATATAAGACATTAACTTTAAAAATCAACTTATTTGAAGTTTCTTTTCATTGGTATCTTTAGGATTGATTTGGTTTGCCTAAGTTTGATTTTGCTTAATTTCTTTTTGGATTGTTAGTTTCTAATTATTTTGTTTTAATTAAATATACTCACACAGTCGAGATTTGAACAAAAAATGAAAATCTTGAACCTTTCTCCACACACACAAATTAAGTCCTTTTTTACAAGACTTTTCCAAGTTTTTAATTTTTTAATTTTTTTTTTTGGCTGGGAAGACTTTTCCAAGTTGATCATTAGGAATATTGCAGATATAAGAGTAATAAATAAATCCATGTATATAATAGTAACTTATTCCATTTTCAAGAGGTGGTCCATGCTCTCTTAGAAACAGACACGTTCAAAACATCTAGTCCCTCTTGCTAGTTGAACATAAGAACTCTACAGAGAGTAGAAGACTTTCTTTTGAGCTTTCATCAATGGCAGGTATGTACTATTATGATTAATATTTTTATTTGATTCAAGATCTTTCCTTGATGCGATTTCTACGTGTGTATAGGGTTTAAGAAATTTATGTAATTAAATAGTAGCTTCCATTTATTGAAAGATTCTCTACCATCTGATTTTGGAGTATTTGCCTCCACTTATTTGAATATCTTTCCATTTTGATCTTTGCATATATGTAAGATGGGTCTCGATTTCAATCTAAAGCTGAACAATTGAACCAAAACCATCAAAAGGGGGAAGAAACTGCTTTATCGTGAGGCAAAAAATACTGATGGAAGCAACGAGACCAACAATATTAATAATAATAATATCTTCGCAATTAACAGCGCAGATGTTGGGATTAGGAATGTTGGCAACAAGTATAACAACTCGAGCGTACCATTTCTTCTTGTTCTTCTTGTTCTAGCTTTATATATATATATATATATATATAGTCCCCTTCTATTGAGGGATCCCTCAAATAATTTTATTTGAGGGACACCCTTTAGGGTCCCCTACGATTTTTTTTTCAACGATCGAAACCATCTATTTTTTAAGTCTATATTCATAGATCATCCTTGAAAAAAATTAGACAAATCGGAAACTGTTTCGATATCCAATTGTGTCATACAAAATCAATGAACACGGTGCTTAAAGAAAGTACTAAAATTTCAATAATTCAATTGAGTGGTCAAATGATATCGGATTCAAGTGATTTTTTGGAGAGATGATCTTTGAATGAGTATCTACAAAAGATACTGTTTGGATTAGTGAAATACAATACAAAGTATGCCCTACAATGGTATCCCTCAAATAAGCTAATTTGAGGGATCCATCAATGGAATCTCTCTGTATATATATATATATTAATGGCGAGTAAGCAAAGCAAAAAATGAAGCAAGCGGCTTGATTGAAAAAGAAGGCACGACCAAGAAGAAAAAGAAGAGAAAAATCAATAAGTGAGAAAGAAAGATTCAGCTTGGAGTTTCCCGTACTATTACGTAGCGGAAGGGCTTGGAGATGTATGGCCACCAGCGCTCCTATACTCAAACTTTTCTTTGCGTTCCTTTCTCTGAATCTGAATCTTATTTCTCTTATATATATATTTATGTATTTCTTCATCTTCTACATGCCATAAGTATATTGATATCTGCTGAGTAAGTATTATTATTATTATTATTTTCTTGTATACATGCCATAAGTATTATTTCTTCTTGTTCTAGCCTTTTTCTTTCATTGCCACTAAAGTATATCAGGAGTAAGAGTAAGCAAAACCAGAAAGAGAGAAAGTTCAAACAGAGAAAGCAAAAAAAAAAAAAAAAAAAAGAGATTAATAAATGTTTATGGTCCGTTTAGATGAAGGAAAATAACTCAGAATTTAACTAAAAAGAGAAATTAACAATTTCCTTGTTTGGCAACTTAAGCAAGAAATTTATTAAATGACAGGCGGAAAAAATGGTAGAAATTGGGACATCAAATTCCTGAGTTTAATTAACTTCCACCAAAATAGGCGTTATTTCACAATTTCCATAGTGACATTTACAAAATTTTGTCATTTACAAAATTCGACATACATAAATCTAAGCACTAGAATTTTCAATTGCCATAAATTGAAATGCTGGAAATCTAAATTCTGTCATTTTAGAATTCAATGTAATTTTCAATTCCTTCATCCAAACGGAGGGTTAAAGTCTCAAACCATATCATTAATTCGTATAAGACAATTAGAGACGGAAGTTGAGTGTTGGAGTCTTGCTTTCCAAGGCAAATGCCCTTTTCTAATTTTGTTCATCAGATGATTTTTGGTTAGATTAACGATTTGATATCTGAAAATGTAGATAAATCATATATATATATATATATATATTTCCATATGGATGCAGTGCAGCTAAAATACCTAAAAACTGAAAGTCATTTCCAGTACCATAAACAAAACAAGAAAGTTACAAATCTCTACAAAGAATTCTTGCTCATTCTAAGAAATATCTCATACAAATACAATACCCGCATGATAACTGACTTAAACACATATCAAAACATCATATTAATATACCGAATTTAAAAAAACTAATATCAAAATTCAGTTTTTAAAAAATAAAAAATTTCGAAACGAAGGCCACAACTAAACTATACCATTTATCTCATCTTATCCTTTTAAAAATACAAGTTTTTAAGTTCAGTCTGTTTATTTTCCAATATCAGTTTAACTCTTTAACATGACATATGAAAAATTAAATTTAATGTGTAAATAAATAATTACTCGTACATGAATAAAAGAAATATTGTCAGATCAGTTTTGTCAATAAACTGTCACACAACAAACCAAGGAAAGCAAAAACAAAAACAAAACAAAACAAAAAAAAGAAAGATAGAAAGAAGCAAAACTAGAGCAAAGTGCTCCACCTAACAAACATGGAAATTAACTCCAGCCTCTTTTTTTATTATTGTTTTGAACTACCAAGTAAGACTCTTTTTTTTATTTTTTTATGAGGACTTTTAATTTTATTTTGTTATGAGGACTTTTATTTTTATTTTTATTTGTTTGCGTATGCCTATATATATATGGACATATATTTTTTTATGCCCCTCTCAATTGTGGGCCCCGAAAGATGACCTAGTTGCCCTAGGCTGGCCCTGGTCAACACTGGTGATTATTCAAATTGCTGCTTTCCAAATTTGATGTACAATGTATTGTAGAATTTTTCCACAAGCATGGCCACTTAAAAAAGTCTTTCCTTGATGCATTAGGACAAGAGTGGTCCTTTTTTACAAGACTTTTCCAAGTTTTTTTGGTCTTTGCTGGAAAGACTTTCCCAAGTTGATCATTAGGAATATATTGCAGATATACCAAAGACTAATAAATAAATCCAAGTATATAATAGCAACTTATTCCATTTTCAAGAGGAGGTCCATGCTCTCTTGGACCCACACGTTCAAAATATCTAGTCCCTTTTGCTAATTGAACATAAGAACTCTACAGAGAATAGAAGACTTTGCTTTTGAGCTTCCATCAATGGCAGGTAAGTACTATATATTATGATTAATATTTTTATTTGATTCCAGATCTTTTCCTTGATGTGATTCTATGTGTGTATAGGGTTTAAGGAATTTATGTAATTAGTTTACAATAGTAGCTTCCATTTATTGAAAGATTGTCTTCCATTTGATTTTGGAGTATTTGCCTCCACTTATTTGAATATCTTTCCATTTTGATCTTTGCATATATGTAAGATGGGTCTCGATCTCAATTTAAAGCTGAACAACTCTCAATCTAAAGCTGAACAACTGAACCAAAGCCCCCAAGAGAGGGTAAGAAACCGCTTTCCTGGTCGCCCTAGAATGCTTTTTGAGCAAGATCCCTAAAGAGAAATAACTGAACAAGAGCTCCAGCAAAACAAAAATAGTGAGGCAGAAAATACTGATGACACCAACGTGACCTTCAACATTAATGAGAATAATTTCTACGCAATTGAAAGCACAGATGTTAGGATTCGCGATGCTTACAACGAAGAAGGTGGAGGTGGTGTTGATGTTCATCAACCAAGGAGGGGTAGAAACCACAACATTTGTGGCAATACATTTTATGCAAACAAAGGCGATCGTGTTGGGATTAGCAAAGTTGGTAACAAGTACAATAACAAGTCGAGCGTACCATTTCTTCTTGGTCTTCTTGGTCTTCTTGTTCTTCTTGTTATTGCTTCTTCTTTTTTCTTTTATTATCAATGGTGAGTAAGCAAAACAAAAACTGAAGCAAGCGGCTTGAGTGAAAAAAATGGCACGACTAAGAAGAAGAAAAATAAATAGTTGGCGAAAAACTAGATTTTATGGGGCAGGTCAAGACTCTACCACATGTTATGGGGCAGGAAAAGCTAGATTTCTCTATGGACTTGTTTTGTGGCAATCAATAAGTCAGATTTATTCGTTATTAGTTCTTTCTCATGCTCATAATTAAGCTTTCAGATGTTCATGGCATTCGAATGCAGGAAAGTTTCCTCTTCTCGTTTGCGCAAATTAATAATAAATCCAAATACACACAGATTACTGATGAGTATATGTTAGGGGTTGATCCTTCTATGATTTTGATCCCTACTTTTCTCATGTAGAACGTATTTTTCATGCTGAAAATCAATATATTAAATTCCACAGATCAACTCCAATACTATAACATAACAAACAACATTCAAATAGTAGACACTACAAAGAAACAAAGAACTCCAGCCTCTTTCTTTATTCAGCAGCTGAGCTCCCTTACTTTTTCTCTTATTTATTTTTACCAGAGCTTATATCATGGCTTGCTCGTTCCTTCTTCTTCGCTCGAGCTTCTTGCTTCGTCTTTCCTCGAGTTGTAGTACTTGTTGCCAAATTTGCCAATCCCAACAAACTCCCCATCTTTTGAATCAATCTTGTTGCCATCAATGTTGTAGTCAGTTTTGTTTTGACCCTTCATTCCTTGATGATGATCAACGGCACCACCTTCATGATATTCGTTGTTGAAGTTGAAAATCCCAACGTTTCTGCTTTCTGTTGCCGTAATTACATTCTCACGAATGTTCCAAGTCTGGTTGCTATTTTCTGCCTCACTAGTTCTGTCTTGCGGGAGCTGCGATTCAGTTTCTTTTTGTGGGAGCTCTGTTTCAGTTTCTTTTCGTGGGAGCTCTGTTTGAGTTTCATTAAGTTTTCTAGAGGAACCAGTAAAAGGTTTTGTTGCCATCTCCTTGTGCAGGTATTCAGCTTCATTTTTGGAGACCCATCTTGTATAGTGGTAAGGATAAAAATGGAAATAACCAAAAACCAAAACAAAAAAAAAGTCAAATATTAAAAAGGAATTTTATGTGGGTGGGAAAATTTCGTTTTTCCTATTGGTGTTCATGTTTCTTTCACAAGATGTGACAAAAAAAATTTTGTACATCCAAATTGAAATGGTGAAGGCTGCTACTAATATTAAATAAATTATCTTCGCAAAGGTAATCGCATGATGACAAATGCTAATTAATCATAAAAGTACGCACATGGCAGGACCACCCAGATTCCCTACCAAACCCAATATTTAAGAAAGAAGGATGCATGCACAATAGTAAGAAACTATATATCACTAAGATTCCCTAAACCACTGTGCATTATTAATTATACAGCAAAAATAGTGCATTTTGATTTCTAAAATGAAATACTGCGTACTAGACTCCATACCGACAAATCCCCTTTGCAATAGCTGTCAACGACTATAAAAACCCTAAGCAACCTAAGTTGGAAGCAAAAACTCTCCATAATCCTTTTGTTAAGTGACAAGACCCGATTCGAATTCTCCTTTAGAATTTATGTCGAACCCTGTTGTCCGTTTGGTATCTGCCCAATACCAGATTCACCTACTAAATTACCCTCTTTCCGGGGTTCAAGAAGGCATGGGTCAAGACGTCTATCGAAATTTCGGCAAAGTCTTTCTTGAAAAACAGACTTTTACCAATTTATTTTCACCTATAAACAGCACAAATAAAGTATCGCAACAGCAGCACACACAAACTTTAAAATGACCTCTAGCCTCAAATTCAATCCTTTAACAATGTGCCAGAATAAATCAAACGTTCAGCATACAAATTCCGTCCTTACACAAGTTCAAGGCGGTGCTAATGGACCTCGGGCTCATACAACATAATCCAAACACTGATACTCCCTTCGTTAAAAAAATAATAACTAAACAAGTAATCAAAAAATTCCCCAATTTACAAATGTACTACAACTAAACCCAATCAAGCATAACGAAACATGCGTAAAACACTAATCTCTTTGTAGGATGACATGCATTGCTTCATGATATCTTGTATACTTAATATTCATAGTATATATAACAGTTTAACTTAGTAGTATGCATCTCCTCAAGATTTCAACAAGATAAATCACCCTCTGATTATCTCAGGTTAAAAGTACTAACCCACAACCACATACTTGCATAAGATAGTTTTGCGCAAAGTCATATGAATACCAATATTCTGCTGTGTAAAGTGTACCAGATAAGTAATATCTTGAGAACACAACAAAGGACACCTAGGCTAAACTTGGCATAACCAAACCTGACAAATAAGCCTAAACTTGCGGTTGCACCTAGGCTAACCTAGGTCACTTACGTATCTTTATTGAGGGATAAAGCCACACGTAGTTCTTTTACTGATAAACACAATTCCTAAAATATAATATAATGTTGAAACAACCTTACGTTTATAACCCAACTCTTAAATTCTTAAATTTATTATTACAACACAAACCAAATAAAAAATCCACAACTTTTAAATCAAACCTTTTACCTGAAACCATACATGTAACCATATGCATAGCATCCTGCTATTATCCACCAAGGGGTATATGGAACATATAGTTTCATCCGAAGGCAACCGATATATTTTTTGAAGGCAACAATATAATTTTCGAAGGCAACCAATATATATTTTCTAAAGGCAACAGGGGAATGGGGGAAAACTAGCCAACCACCCATGCAGCCAAACCGAGTAGGTGGCTGGGGAAAGATCCTGGTCGGACACTTGCAGAGTAAACTCAATGTAAGTTCAGGCAATACACTGGCCGGACACCTACAGAGTAATCTCCATGTAGGTACATGCAAGGCAACTTAGGAATAGGAAATTGTCCAACCAGCCGTGTAGACAAATCGGGCAGGTGGCTGGGAAAAGATCCTGGCCAAACACCTACGGAGTAAACTCAATGCACTAGTTGGACACCTACAGAGTAATATCTATGTAGGCACAGGCAAACCACTGGTCGGACACTTGTAGTATAGCCTGACCACAGGTACAGGCGATACACTGGCTGGACTCCTACCACCGTAGGTACAGGAAATATTCAATCATGTACACAGACTTTACCGACGGCAACTGTATTCCAAAAAATCCTTTCTTCACTTTTCCTAGAACTTTAACTCACATTAACAACCCCAAATCCTATCAATCCCAACTCAAACTAAACCAGGCTACTCCAACTGTTTCTAACCCATAAGCAATACATTTCCAGATCTGTTCCCAACTGAATTTGAACACGTATAATATACTAATTCGAGACTGGTATTCATACTTCCACTAAGTCCAACCATAATTGAATGATAATAACAATCACAATAATAATAATAATGACAAGATACACACAGAAAAATCTCGTGTCACATGGTAAAGGCCGAAATCAAACCGATAGCACATTTGTATAACCTCATTAACTAAAATATCAATTATCAAACAAGTCAGTTTCCCACCAATATCACCACCATGCCCTATATCACAACATCATAACAAATCCAAGTTTTCAACATAATGCCATAACCACAATTCAAAGTATTTATCATTGGAAATCAACTCTAGTAATACTAACCAGTACTGTAAGGCCACAGTCAAGACATACACACAATCCCATAATCATAAGAAATCACATCATATGGATGTCGTTCAATACTTGGAAAAATAAGGCATCTTAAAAATAAAAGTCCACCCACCAATACTACTCATTAGTCGACCTCAACCGAGAATTTAAATTCAAACCCTACTTCCTGGAAACTTAACGTATGTGCACAACTTTAGAAAGGTCCTAAAGCCATTCTAGTAACTTCCCGTTTTTGGTCAACCAGGACCACCTGGGCCCATAGGGCCCACGACCTCATATTTCTTATCCGAACATTCCTAAAGGTCCCACAAGGTCTACATAACAAGTCTCGAGAATTTGGTCTCGATCGAGCGGTCGAATTGCTCTTGATGGCGTGATCGGAACTGTTTTACTTAATCCTAAACTTAATAATGCGGGGTATCCGAGATTCCGATTCTCAATATGTGAGTTCCAACATGATCCTAGAGGTATAGAGAACAACATGTTTGAAATTAGAACCGATCGAACAGTCCAAACCTATCGAACCCGGATATTGCCTAATAGGCGTAATATCCGTTCGATAGTCAAACGGTACCCAATTTCTAATCCGAGCATACCGTCATGCTCGGGCAATATGGGGAGTATTTTGGGACTCAATGGGTCAGCACGAAGTAGCCCATACGCCTCCACCCACCACGGGGAATGGTGGGTGACTTGAGTAATTTATGGCAATTGGAAAATCTCCAAACAGCCAATCAAGTCCTATACCAAAAGAATCATCTTAACTAGGGGAATGTTTTTTGGTCTTGGTCCCAGGCCAAAACCTAGCCGGAACTACCCAAAAACTTGATAAAAAAGCCGGCCAAATTGAGGGTTGACAATCGATCTCCCAAACTCAAAATCAGTCCACAATACATATACCAATAGCTAGAGCATAAGCAGAGGATGAAGATTGATACTTAGATTGACGGAAATCGTCACCAGAAACGCAGGAAAGAATTTGGTCCTTTATCGAGCTCTAGCACTGCCGTCAGTGGCCGTCGAGACTCGGCTCCAACCCAGACATGATCGCCAGACTCCGGCCGTCAGTTCCCGACTAGTCCCGTGTCTTGGCGTCGTCGGATGGGGCTGATCTCCTCGAAGCCGTCGCCCACCCCACATCGCGTTCGTCGAGAGAGAGAGGTATCGGGGAGAAAGAGATAGAGAGAACTGAGAGGGAACGGGGTCTACTCATGGGCCCAATCGGTTTTACTATTTTTTTTAATACAATTTTTGAAATGACAAAAGTGCCCTTTTCGTTTTTAGACCTCAAAATTGAGCGTGCTGTCTGTCTACGAACTGGTTTCAAAGAGCCGGACACAACGGTGCAACTGAATTCCCCAAATTCTTTCCTGAACAAAAAGTAACTTGAATACCCTTAACTCCAAGGGCAAAACTGTAAATTTAAAAATTAAATAATAATTAATTTGGGTCGGGATGTTACATTAAGATTTCACGGCAGTGTAGAGTTTTATATAAAAGGTCTCGATGCTATTAGTAGTGGAACTACTCATTGTATAGTGTGTTTGATTTCTTCAAGTTTCCAATGTGAGACTTCATATTCTTCAACACTCTTGGCCCTGTATGAATGTCAATATGCTTTCTTACTATCCCAAGTTATACACAAATCCTTGATGTCACCTCAAAATTGTGTCAAAATCCTACCCTCAATCCTGCACATCTCAATTTGAAACCTAGATTTCCCCCAAGGTCATTAATCCCTGAGTGCAAAGGTTTGACCTTAATCTTTTCTTCGAATCATCAAGAGTTAAGCCCTAATTTCCCTAACGGCACGAGGCACATTTACAACTTGACGAAAATTTGACACTACGTACCTAGATTTCTAACAATCATTAACCATTGTAATGAGTTTGTTAGAATTGATAGCATCATAAAGAAAAAGTAATTCAAAAGCCAATAAGTAATTCCTTGCTACTCAGTTAACGGAAGAATATCTTTAGATATTGAAAAAGCGTCCTTTTCCATAAGGGCCTGCAATTGCTTGTCCCTTCTTTTAGTTGACATATCATCCAATTTTCAGGAGTTTATTTTATTTTTTCAAATCATTCTTGACTATTGTTTTACTCTTATCATATAGTTTCTTTTGTTTAATATGAAGCAGTTGCGCATAGTGGCCATCCAGATATGTAGCAAGAGCTCGCAGGAATGTAATCGTCTCGCAAGAAGGCAAAGACTTTGGGATTTTCGACTTCAACAACGAATGTCATGAAAGTGGAGGTGGTGTTGAGATGAGCATCAAGCAAGCAAACAAGGAAGGGTTGAAGCTACAACATTGACGACAATAGAATTCGTTCAAACGGAGGCGAGCACATCATTTCTTGTTCTAGCTTTTTTTCTTTTTTATATGTTAACTGTTAAGGATGAGTAAGCAAAGACGAAAAAGATGAAGAAAGAATAAATAGTCAAGGGAGCTGCTGCAGAAGCTGGCTCGACACTACCACAAAAATCGCAATAGACGACGGGAATCCACCGTCGTGTAGACGGTTCTTAAACCGTCGTGAAATTGACTGCCATCTTTTGCTACATTAAACCACGACGGTAAATTACCGACGTTGTCACAACATACTACGTCATCTCTAAATAAAAACTGATGACTAATTATTATAAAAATAGCAAAAAAAGGCCAACTTTGATATGTGTCGTCTCAAGGAGATAACATGGCACAATTTACCCACGTCCCAGTGTAACACAGAGTAACTACGATTGACTCTAAATATTAACTTACCGCCGTGCAGAATCCCTTCCATGACAGTACATTAAAATAAACCTCTGTGGTGAATGAATATTCCACGACGCTTATAGTCCATGCCGACGTGCAAATGAAGTAGTAATGGCTGCAAATATGGAACGAACGTAGTTATTACTATATATGACGGCACTATTGGTTCACAATCGATGTCTAATTAATATAAAAAACAGCAAAAAAGACAACTTCGATATGCTTAAATGGCGCTTTTTGGAACATGGTGTCGTCTGAAGGAGATATCATATCACAATTTGTCCATGTCTCGTCGTAACATAGAGTAAACATGACCCTAAATATTACATAACCGTTGTTCAAAACGACTGTCACAACGATTATTTAAAATAAACCGTCGTGGTTAATAAGATTCTATGACGGTTTTGGTCATTATCGACTTGTAAACGCTGTAGTAACGACTGTAAATATAGAAGAACATAGTTATTACTATATACTACAACCCTAGTATTTACCTGGGCGTCGTTGTTACTTAACTTACCACGACACAGAGAATATAAATATAGACGTGGTTCCTACGCTACATGGTGCTTGTAACACCAATATCGTCGTGTGTATTTGTTGATGTAAGATCCCACATCAACCAACGGAGAGAGGGTGATGTGCCTTATATGTGCAACCCGCATCCATCTAGCACAAGGCCTTTTGGGAGCTCACTGGCTTCGGAGTCGTAGGAACTCCGAAGTTAAGCGAGTAGGGGGCCAGAGCAATCCCAGGATGGGTAACCCACTGGGAAGTTGCTCGTGAGCTCCCAGAAACAAAACCGTGCGGGCAGAGAGGAGGGCCCAAAGCGGACAATATCGTGTTACGGCGGAGCCGATCTCGGGATGTGACAATTTGGTATCAGAGCCACTCTGCCGTGTAGTGCGAGTGTGCCGACGAGGACGTCGGGCCCTTAAGAGGGGTGGATTGTAAGATCCCACATCAATTAACGGAGAAGGGGTGATGTGCCTTACATATGCACACCCGCATCCATCTAGCACGAGGCCTTTTGGGAGCTCACTGGCTTCGGAGTCATAGGAACTCCGAAATTAAGCGAGTTGGGGGCCAGAGCAATTCCAGGATGGGTGACCTACTGGGAAGTTGCTCGTGAGCTCCCAGAAACAAAACCGTGCGGGCAGAGAGGGGGGCCCAAAGCGGACAATATCGTGCTACGGCGGAGCCGATCCTGGGGTGTAACATTTTGGTATCAGAGCCACTCTGCCATGTAGTGTGAGTGTGCCGACGAGGACGTCGGGCCCTTAAGAGGGGTGTATTGTAAGATCCCACATCAACCAACGGAGAGAGGGTGATGTGCCTTATATGTGCACACCCGCATCCATCTAGCACGAGGCTTTTTGGGAGTTCACTGGCTTCGGAGTCGTAGGAACTCCGAAGTTAAGCGAGTTGGGGGCCAGAGCAATCTCAGGATGGGTGACCCACTGGGAAGCTGCTCGTGAGCTCCCAGAAACAAAACTGTACCGGTAGAGAGGGGGGCCCAAAGCGGACAATATCGTGCTACGGCGGAGTCGATCTCGGGATGTGACAGTTGAGACGACGGTAGGTGTCAGCTTACCAACGTTCAGAGGAACTCTCATGATAGATATTTAAACTGAGAAGCCTTTTGTGGTCCTTTTAGACGACAGTAAATATTTATGGGAGGTTGTAGTGAACTCGTTAAATACGTCGTTTTGTACCATTTACCGCAGTGTTATTACTTTTGAAATGTCGCTTTTATGAACAACACCGTCGTGAATTTTGAGTAGTAACAGCTTAACCTGACCGTCGTTGTTGGTTATTATTTTTTTCAAGGTCGCCTAATTATTATTTAATATCAATTTTAATTAATCGATGTGTTTTTATTTATTTCAAATAGTGGTTTTTATTTATGTACGGTCGTTTACATCGTCCATTCCATAACGTTTGTTAAAAAATGATGTCGGGTATCATTTAGACGTATGTTTTTGCAATTTGTTAACTGGACCATCGTATTTTACATCTTGAACCTAGTATTTTTAATACTGGAATTGTCATGCCCAAAATCCACATAATGAAAAAGCGATAAAAATAATGTCAAACAGAGCCATTTATTGCATAACTAATGTCATACATTACAACCATCAATCAATCCATATATCTTCACACTCATCTCTAATATTTTCACTCCTAAACTCACCCACTAGGTCATCAAATGTGTCAACATTGGGTATCCTTCTAGTAAATAGCTCACACTCAATTCTAACATGACACATCATCACCAATATCATCATTATATTCTCTATTAGGCATTGATAACACTACCGACCAACTATGATTCATTGGGTCGTCAACAAAAAATACTTGTTTGACTTGACAAGCCATAACAAATTGGGCATATCTTTGTCCAATTTTACTCAGATCTACAAGGGTAAATCCAAGTTCGTTGACTACTAGGCCTAAAGTGTTATCTATCCAATCACACCTGAAGACTAAAATTCTAAACTTTTGGTAGCAAAGATCCCAAATTTCTTGAATGACACCATAAAAACTAGGGGTGCGCACACAAACTGGCGAATCGGAAATCCGAGCTAAACCACACTGAACCAAACCGAAAAAAATCAAGTTGACCAAAAAGTCAACAATCCGTCAAAAATCCAACTGGACCGGTTTGGATAGGTTTCGGATCCTATTCCATGTCTTCAAAAACCAGACCGGGCCGAACTGAACCGATCAAATTAAAAAATATATAATTTCAATATATATTTATATTTAATGCTATATTTTTAATTTCACTAAAAAAAACTAATATTTATCCAAATTCAATTTCAAAATATCTCTCTTTTCTAACTTTAATATTTATTTTTATATGAAATTGAATAATTTGTTAATTTTCAAGTAAAAATATAATATTTCATTTGAGAATTGTATTAAAAAACTATTTAAAAAATAATTTTTATAATCCAGTTCAAAACCGAACTAGAACTGGAACCGGTTCAAACCGAACCAGATAGTTTTTGAATTTTTTTATTAAAACCAAACTGAACTAAACCGGATGAATAGTACCTGATCGGTTCTAATTTGAGGCAAAAACGGGTCCAAACTGAACCGTGCCCACCCCTAATAAAAACCTATATTGGAGATAATCGAGTTTTTGTCCTTGACACTAGCAACTTGCATAATATGTGCAAGTAAATAAACTCCACTATTTTGAACAGTTCGCACATCATCTTGTGCCTTGGTGTTAAATTAAACACTATTAATAAGATAGCTCATATATGATGGCACTGCCATGCTTGGACCAGCTACTAACCACCTCAACTTTCCTGATAAGCCATTATTGTCTTTCCCATTGAGTTCACTTTGAACTTGTACATTAATCATATCTTAATTCAATCTAACATAGAAAATAGAAAAATAAAAGTTCAATATGTTATTCAATAATGACCAAAAGCATCATGGAATCTTTCGAATGGATACATCCATCTAAAATAAAATGGCCCACATAGACGAACCTCTCTAACAAGATATACTACTAGATGAACCATGATATTAAAGAATGAAGGGGGAAAGTATTTCTCAAGCAAACATAACCTCACACGACATTATAATAACCGTCGTAGTACAAGAGCACTTCATACGTTGTTAAGACGACAATTACCATTGTGGTTAGGTACAAGTTAATACGTCAATGATGTAGATGAAATGTCATCTTTAGTATCTACGTTGGTTGCTTTATACCCACTGTCGTTATTTAGGGGTCAAGTGTTTACATAATCGGCAACTTCTGTTTAGCATGTTTCATAAGACAACGCTTATGAAGTTGTGGGCATTGTGTTTTAAAAATACCCTAGCGGATCTCGATTTTAAAAGTGTTTAAGTTACTAATCCACGTCGGTTTTCTATCAACGTCGTCTTTCTAAACACAACGACAGTATTTAGTTCTGCCGTCGTCGTTTTACTGTCGTCATTTTCCAACTTTCTAGTAGTGA
>NC_047650.1:16320359-16391112 GCF_902201215.1 Prunus dulcis | reverse complement strand
TTCAACTTTCTCATCTCGGGAACAGACGTAGTAGTTCTCCATCGCAAAATACGCGGGACAGCTGTCGGATCAACAACCTTGCAGTAATTCAAGTCCGCCATTCTAGGAATTAATTCATATACCCAAATCTACACAATTCACAGGACAAAAGTCATTATTTAAGTTTTAAAGTCCACAAAACATAATTGACATGAACATTATTACCATGTACCTGGAAAGCATACGTGAAACCTTTAAAACTCCAGCCACCCCTTTGCGCTTCACCATGCTTATCCTTCTTGCCCTTCTCATTTCTCCGGCTTGTTCCCGTTACCTTACTTTTCCCCTTCCCTTTTCCCTCTTCATTTTCAAAGCTTTTCACATACTTTGTTGGTGCAGAAAATAGACTGTCTTGGGTTTTGTCAAAGGACACCGAACCCCACGGATACCTATTGAACTCATCCAAGTCCTCTACAAGGGTCAGGTAATTTAGATTGATGTTCAAATGTTTGTCCCTTCCCAAAACCACTAACTCAGCAAAGTAAACAAGAGCTAGCTTGTAGATGTCATCTTCCTCTATGCACCTCAGAAATGCTTCTTCTAAAGCATTACATGTAATTCCTTCATCTATAAAATATCTTTTCTGAAGTCTAATTTCATCACTCTCTCCACTGGAAACTTCAGGCACTTCCCCAAAACGAAGCCCTGTGATCAAACAGAAATCCTGACGAGTGAACTGAGCAACGTCACACCCTATTAAGAAACTCAGTCCATCCAAGTCTTTCACACCCTGCCCCGCTACTCTATGCAACACAACCCCATGCACAATCTGCCCGCTAAACTGAATCTTATCTATATTCAGAAGATGGCCAAAGCATGATGTCTTGAATTGTTCTAATTGTTCCACACTCAACTTCGCTCGAATTGCAGCTAGAGATGAATTTGCATGTGAGCAGTTGTTCACCCGTGACGAATATGCCTCTGCCTCTAGCCATACCAGCTCCACGTTGGATCCCATTTCCTGAAATACAAGATGAAATAACGTGAACACATATACTACCACGTATTTGCACAATCACATTGGTATTTACACAACTAGTCAACCAAGCACATTACAAATTTTACAAAGTACATGAGCATAGGGATTACCGATCACAGGCTTTAACATCATCAAAGCAATATGACAAATTTTGTGCAAATACCTGTTAATGCAATGATTATGTGAATTACAAACAATTTCATGTGTTTTATTTATGGATCCAAACTCCAATCAATGGTTGATGCATGAGTGAGTGTGAGTGCAATCTAGGCAAGTTCTGCACTTCACACACATGACAATTATTGTCATCTCATACACAACACAAAATAAATAAATAAGAAATATAGTGGAAGGAAGCAAAGCAAAGCATCTACTATGCTATCTGCTTGCTAAGCCATTGCCACATCCTTCTTTCTTTCTAGCTTTTTCTTCAGTCAGCCACAATCGTCATAGATCAACCTTTATTTCAAATGCTTTGCACTTTTATTCATGAGTTTATTATTATTTGTTCTCATTTTTCATAGGCAAATTTAGTAACAAATGAAATAATATTTATTTCAAAAAATATATAAATTCTAGCGCCAGAGAGGTACTCTGCACTCTACACTGCTTCAAATGTGGAAGGTTTTGAGGGCCTCCTCCAATTCAACACCATTATCTTATTCATATCATTATTAACATGTTATTGATATGTTATTGATATGTTATTGACTTGATTTTCATTCGTTTTTTAACATATACCCAAGCAAAAATTAACATGCAAGTGAAGCACAAAGAAGAGATGCCAAATCCAACAACATTGATGGTACAAATTGGGGAAAACCATTACTCTAACCCTAAACTCAAATTCCATAAATTACTCATCAAATGCTTTGCACTTTTATTCATGAGTTTATTATTATCTGTTCTCATTTTTCTCAGGCAAATTTAGTAACAAAGGAAATAATATTTATTTCAAAAAATATATATATTCTAGCGCCAGAGAGATAATCTGCACTATGCACTGCTTCAAATGTGGAAGGTTTTGAGGGCCTCCTCCAATTCAACACCATTATCTTATTCATATCATTATTGACATGTTATTGACTTGATTTTCATTCTTTTTTTAACATATACCCAAGCAAAAATTAACATGCAAGTGAAGCACAAAGAAGAGATGCCAAATCCAACAAAATTGATGGTACAAATTGGGGAAAACCATTACTCTAACCCTAAACTCAAATTCCATAAATTACTCACCAAATGCTGGTTATTGAACAATCGCAAGGTGTCTGTGCGGGGTCTTTGTGTGGCTTTGCTCCACAAATGGAACCTATCACTTCCAACGAATACCGCTTTTCTCCTTCCCCTTCCACTGCTTCGCCCCTTCACTATTTCGAAATCCACACATTTGCCCCTTCTACTCAAAATAAATACTTTTTCAGGGTCTGGAGAATGGAGTGGTATTCAACCGTTGCCTTCAACCGTTTCTCAGAGCTATGGGTTTTAGAGCGATGAGTTTTTTCTGTTTAAACTTTGAACTTGCCTCTTCTTCTTCTTTTTCGGACCTGTTGGATATTAAATTCGGGTTTGGGTTCCTCACCTACTCGATTGTAAAACTTTATCTCAATTCTCCCCAGCCCTTGGATTGATCTGATGGCTATAAAGTGAACCCCTTAAAGTCTAAGTTATGCCTATTAAAATATTCGGCTGTTTTCGCAAATATCTCAAATCCCGAAGTCTTCAAATCTCGCATCTCAAGATTTGATAGTATTAAATATGATGGGCTTATTCCATTATAAGTCTCAACCCCAATGGAGTTATCCATTAAGAATCCAACTGGCAAACAATTGGACCGAGTTCTTAAATGCGCAAAGCAAGGATTAGTGGGTTCAAATCCAATTCACCCATTAATTCCCAAAGCAGCAAATTGAAGCCCAAGTGGTACAAAACCACGTCAAAGGCCTAAGTGGTACAAAACCACGTCAAAGGCCCAAGTGGTACAAAACCACGCACATTAATTTCCAAACGTTGGAACTATGTCGGTTTGATCCCGTCAAGGGTACATAGGCAGCCTAACATCCCAATAGACGCAACCGCAACCAAATTTAAATCTCTGGTTTATCTTAATCAAATTTTGCCAAAACACCTTCCCAAGTGCAATTGTCATTTATAGGAAAATTAATGGGATAATTGAAATTACTCATTATTTTTCTTGGACATTGACAACAAGAAAAGGTGTACAAAACCATCCAATTTTTCATGGGTCATCTACCCATGCAAATTTCAATTCAAAATATCTCAAACACAAATTCTCAATTAGTGGGCCACACTTACCCATTAATTTCCAATTTTTTCCTATAGGTCATCTACCTATGAAAATCTCTAAATTGTCTCAAAGACACAAATTCTAAATTATTGGGCCACACTTACCCATTAATTTCTAATTTTTCCCATAGGTCATCTACCTATGAAAATCTTCAAATCGTCTCAAAGACATCAATTCTAAATTATTGGGCCAGACTTACCCATTAATTTCCAAATTTTGGAACTACGTCGATTTGATCCCGTTAAGAGTATGTAGGCAGTCTAACATCCCAATAGGAGCAAACCAGAATCAAATTTGAATCACTGGTTACATCAACCAAATTCCCCCAAAATCAAATATCTACCTTTACACAAATCAATTCCGAACTACGTTAGTTTGATCCCTTTAAGAGGGTACATAGGCAATCTAGAAAATCAATCTAGATGCAACCACCCCAAACACAATTTCGAATCCCTGGTTCATTCAACTGAATTCACTCAAACACTACTCACTCAAATTCATTCAAATTCCTCTTTCTGCGATGAATCATTTATTCATTGCAAATTCTTGAACTACTAGTGGCTTGATTCTCGTAAGGGATATGTAGACCTCCTGAGGTTGGACTTGGGAGCAACCGCAAAATAAAACACACACGTTCTGTTTCTTTATGATGGAATCAAACGGTGTTCCCTTGAAGCAAGGGATTGTAATTAAGAGACTTGCGTCTCAAATGGGTCGAACATAAAATAATAAAACTTCATTATTTAATTAGTGGTGGTGAAATTATGTTAGGAGGTTCACATTTTTCTTCAACAGTTGGACTATCTTTGAGTTCTCAAATATTTGATTATTGGGAACTCGGCGGAAATACCTCCTGCCGAACTTCAACTCCTTCGGCCCAACTTTGCTTGCCCAAGTTTTGCGAGGATAAGTGTTCGGCCAATTTTTCAAGGATATGCCCGGCCACTTTTGCAAGGATACGCCCCGCCACTTTTGCAAAGGGAAGCGCCCGACCATATTTTTAAGAAGGCACCATGGCCTTTAAAGAAAAAACATCGGCCATTTTTTGAGAAATCACATCTGCCACATATTTGTACATATATATATATATATAATTAGACAAGGAGGTTTTAATCTAAAGAAACTCTAGCCCAGCCACATCCTTTCAAGTTCTAAAGTTTCAGCCCAAAAATCCCAAGGGTCCAGCCGCTAAAATCCCGACTGCTCAAATCTCAGCCTCTCCCGAATCTCAGCCTCATCCTCCAGCGTAGCTCAGCCGCGTTTCTTGGGCTCCATCCATTAACCCCGGTCGCTTTCTCCAACAAAACCCAGTCGTGCACCTCACAACCCAGCTCTTCCGGCCGTGCCTAACTTTCAAACCCAGGGGACTCTTCTAGCCACGCCCCTACCGAATCTTCAACTCCAGCTTGGCTGTGCCCCGCGACTTAGAGCCCTGCTTCATCTGGCCATGCCCTGGGACTCAATGCCCAGTCGTGACTTCACGAACTCCAAATCCGGCCGCACTCTTTTGGTTGCCTTATTGCACGACCCCAGCCCAGCTGTGATCAATCCTCAAAGCCCGGCTGTAATTCCAAGGTGCCCGGGTGAATTTTCCTACCTCCAAACAATAACATAAAAAATTGTAAGTCAAATGCTAGAAGCATATTTACTAATGACTAATATTTTGCATGCCTGAAGCATGACAAATTTATAGATTGCAAAATCCCCATAAAATCTGTTAGATGCCTGAAGCATGACAAATCTATAGGTTCAAAAACTTAACTCCTTATAAGTGGGGATTAAATGCAAAAAAGCAATCCCTAATCAAAATAATGCTCTAAAAAGGTTATGATTCACATTCTATAAATAGTTCATCTTATAAGAGATGATTGTCCATAAGTGACAATGAAAGCTCTAGAAGAGATATTGGTATACCATAAAAAATTAAAGCGAAGAGATGCTTATAAAATATGCATGCGCATGCACATGAGAATGGTGGGATCACGAATTGATGATATATTAGTTTATAGTACGTACTAAAGTTATCAAGGGCTATACATGATGATATTGCACCACTTGTTATAATTGTCGACAAATATAAATAAATATTGGCCAATGGGAAAAGGCAATCCAGTAAAATTAAAAATTTCTGGAAAAAGTAGAATGATTGAACCTATAGTTCAAACACCAAAAAGGATATGAAAATGTATATGTTACAAATTAGTGTTTGTGATTAAATGAAATAAAATAACTTGATATGGCACAATATTTCCCTATAAAGACATGAGATTATGATGGTAAACATGTGCAACTATATTATGCATATTTATAGAGAATTCATATCCATGAAAATCCCTGAAGGATTTGAAATGGATGAAGCAAATTATTTAAAATATGATGACTTGTAATGATCCTTGTGTGGATTAAAATATTTTAGAAGGATACGGTATAATAGTCCTAATGAATATCTCTTATAAATAGGATATATAAATAATCCAAAATCTGGAAATGGATTTACCATCATTACAGCATATATATGAAGAATTTTGTTGGAACTGTTGAAGAGTTTAGAAAAACCTCCCCTTATTTAATAAAGGAATTTGAGATAAAAAAAAATCTATAAAGATTATGAAGTGTTTGAAACATATTGCCAGAAGCGATTTCTGGAAAAAATACAAAGGAACAAATCCTAAGATATATAATGTGTCATGCAATATATAAATGCACAAAGAAATCTTGAATAAGTGAAAGAGCCTGAAGCTCATCTTAAAATGAATAAATTGCCTTAGTGAGTATCTTGATTGAATTCAAATTCAAAGACATTGCAACGTATTCAAATGTTTAAAGACTCCTGAAGAGCCTATGAAGAATAACATATGCAACTTTTCTCAAAACATACAAGAATATGTATGAATGACTGATGATACCGTATACAGTTTCAATGCTCGTATCATTATAAATATGAGCTTATTGTTTTTTTTCATATTTTTATTGGAGAGCATATGAAATTATTCAAGCCATTGTATACAGTAAAAGGCTTATGAAAATAGCCTAGATATTTTTGTAGTGCTCTAACCACAACAAGGATTAGATGAATGGCGACACACATAGATCCTCTAATGATGCTACGACAACAGGTTTTATACAAGCATTACCAAAGATCACTCCATGAAGGATGGATGTGTGATCAATATCATTTATGTCAGATCATCAAAGAAGTATAAAGACATCAAGGGGAGTAATTCTTCAGGAGGAGCATCCAATAATATTGCAAGATTGATTCATGGAAGCAGTGCCAACTACGACAATAAAAATTAGGGTCAACAATATGGCTTAAAGATATTTTGTCAGCATCAGGAGGAGTGTGCCATCAATAAGATCTTCACACATTGTACTCTTTTTCTTTCGTCCAAATTTTTGTCCCACTGGGTTTTTCTTGGCAAGATTTTAACGAGGCAGTGTCGCATGCGTATCTATGTTATATGCACAAAATTTTATGTTACACATGGTTATGCACTCTTTTTCCATTCGACCAGTTTTTGTCCCACTGGGTTTTATTGGCAAGGTTTTAAATGAGGCATACTCCATGCATAGTGGACATCCAAGGGGGAGTGTTATAGATATATGGGAATGTGGATGACCACCACAATAACCATTATCTCTATCTTTTCATATTTGTAACATATGCTCTTATTGTTATAATTAGTAGCTATAATTTGTGGGTTAAATACCTATAGTTGTAAGCTTATAAATAGGTGCTTATCAAAGACTAATGAAATAAGTTTTAGAGACTAATTTCTATTGTCTTCCTCTACTCCTCATTTCTCTCTACAATTTCCTTTAGTTATATAACAATTTATTTTATTTTTTATTAGCTTCTATCTTATGTATTAGATGTATTTTGAGGGGTATATGGCTGATTATGTCCTCCCTAATAAGGAGTATCAAATTTTTATTTTTATTTTTTTGTTATTTATAAAATTTGTTCATGTTGTCAAGTTTAAGGTAAATTCAGCCCAATCCAATTTCGAAGATCTAGGATTTAGGCGAGGCTAATTAACTTCCTCGTTGGATTGCAAGGGTCGACTTTCTCGATTGCGCTGCCTAGGCGGCATGTTGGTGGACTGCTTTTGCGAGGAATTTTCTGTAACTTGGCGACGACAATTGGTTCTTCGACAAAGAGTAGTGGAGCGCCTTTCTTCACTATCCTTATTGTGGGGGTTATCAAGTTGACCTCCCCGAGGGCCTAGCCTTTCGTAAATATTTCTCTGCGAGCGGGTGACAGAGCGACTTTCGTCATGATCCTCATTGCGATGATTGTCGGTTTGACCTCCTTGGGGGCTTAGGCGGGCGCGGATGCCAAGTTGTGGGCCTAACCTATCGTGCACGTTAGTCCTTAAATTCAATCTGGATGGGAGACTTCGTCTGCTCTGAGTGTGGCTTGCGGATGCTTGCGACATGTCGGCGAGCTGATCGTGTTGTTGTGCATTTCCTTGTCTGCTTACTCTTGCTCGACCTGCTTGGTTCCCGCTGAACTGTCTAAGGCCAAGGTTTTGAGTCAAGTTTATTTGGTTGAGGAATTGCCTCAACAAATTGTTTTGGTCGTCCATTCTCTGAGTTAGCTGGTCAACTCTCAGATTAAGGTCTACTTGACTTCGTCGATGAGGAGGAAAGAAATGTGTGAAGCCCAATTGCACACGGGCTAGGGTTTCATTGGATGTGTAGGCGGGAACATGCTTCGAGCATGGAGGGAATGAAGGGAATGCTTGAAGTTGCTCTAAGATTGGGCCAAAGTCGGCGGTGGTAGTAAGCCCACCTTGATGTGAGATTCGAGCATGCTCGGCGGCGGTGCTATGAAGGCGGGTAGATTCGGCCAAGGGGCCTTAAGATGGTACAACGGCAGCAGAGGCCGGTGCGATGGTCCCAGCTGCAAGTTCGGCTGGTGGCACAGTGGTTCCAGTCACACGAGGCGGCTGTTGTGGTGCAACAACAAGGGTTTGTTGTGGGTTCATGGCGGCGAGGGATTGTTGAGCTGCCATATCGATCGCTGGATCATGGGAGGAGTATCTTTGGGCCGTCACGGATTGAGCCATCGCAGCGGTTTTACTCCTTGTGTGCTTGCTTCCAACCATGGTTGTTTGGAAGGCTTCGGTGGATTGGAAACTAGGAGGAATAGATTCCTTGAGCACGCGTTGAGTATAACTCGTGCTCTCAATGAAAGCACAAAGTGTTTCTGCAAATAATCTCACAGGAGAATATTCGCTTCTAGATCCCTCAACCTTCGACCTTCCTTCTCTCTCTTCCTCGTTTCTTGTAAAAAAGATAGGAGTAAATAGACCACACCCGGGGGGTGTTGGTGAAAAGCCATCCGATGCCTAAGTTAGTTCGAGTGTTTGTAGGAAAACAATAGCTAAACAAAGGGTACGGAGTTGTATCTGTAGTGTAAACTGGGCGGCTGGAGCCGTGTGGAGAAAATATGGAGAGTGGAGTGGGAGAGAGAGCTTCAGATATTTTTCTCGGGTATTAGGAGTAGCTTTAGATGTACCTTGAATAATGAATGAGGTAATCTATTTATAGGAGCTTCGGGGCTAGGGTTTTGTAGAGAATATGCTAAGTTTATTCTCTATCCAAATTCGTAAGGATCGAGTCAGACTTAGATAATATCTGAATTAAATGATATTATCTCATTTTATGAAGATAATATCTGAATATCTTCTCTTTATTAGGATAATATCTGAATTAATGATATTATCTTATTAAATAAAGATAATATCATATTAATTAAGATATTTATCCTAATTAATTAATTAGCTAGATAAACTGGTTCAATTAATTAATTTAAGAGATAATCTTCTTTTCCACCTGGCGTGCTGTGATTGGAGACAAAAATATTTGCTCCCACGTATACCTCCTCCATAGATAAATAGCATTCATATGTATACCTTCTCCATAGGCAATTTACCTATCCATACCTAATTAACATTCATGTATACTCCTAGTCCATAGATAATTATACCTCCTCTCCATCGGACTGTAAGAAGAAAAACAAGGAAGAAGAAAGAAGAAGATGAAGAAGAAAGATCATAGGAATTTTTTATTTTATTTTATTTTATTTTGTATCAGCGCATGTTTATGGAATTTTCAAAATTAAAATGGGTAGACAAGAAAATATTTTATAAATTCAAATCATAATTAACTAAAAGGTCAAATATAGTAATTATTGGCCTAAAATTAATTTCTTACCCGTTTATGAATTGCAATCAGAATCAATAGTTGTATTAATTAGCTAATTATTATGATATGAATCAGTCAATTTAAATCACAAGGGCATAAGTGGAACATGAAAATAAATTTAAAAAGAAAAAATATATATAATTACATCATAAAATTAGAAAATAAATGTAATCCTACAAGGCAATGAAGTCAGAGGACTTGAATTACTAACAATATATGTGTAGATTGCACCCAAATTCTATCATAAGAATTTAAATATATAAATAAGGTCAAAAGGTAAGGGGCTGCTGAATAGACAGGCTGAAATTTGCAAGAAGAAAACAAAAACTGAGATATACCGTTTGGAGATTTATGGCCACCAGAGCTCTTACACTTGAACTTTTCTATAAATCTGAATGTTATTTGTCTTATATTTCTGTATTTCTTTTCTTCTTCTTCTACATCCCATCAATATATTAATGCTGAGTAAGTTTTTTGTTTCTTCGTTGTCTACATGGGATCAGTACTGTTTCCTCTTGTTCTAGCCTTTTTCTTTATATCCACTTATGAAGCAAGGATACTCTTATTTATAAATTATAATAGGGTGTTGGATACGCCGTTGGATACGATACACATGGTATACTCTTCGATACGTGTCGGATATGTATTGGAGTTAGGTCTGACGGACCTACAGCTGCACCTCCCCTCGCCGGAAAAAGCTGTGGAGTCGCCGGATGTTGCTCCTTTACCCGTGCCCACCAACTGTTTGAGCAAATGACTGAGGGACCTTCCTTTTCTCTTCTTTTCTGTGCACGCTGCGCGCATCTTTTTATTTTATTTTTATTTTATAAATAATCGTGACCAGGCCAAATATTTGAGAAAAAAAAAAAAAAAAACCAAGATTTAGAAGAAACTTACCTTCCACGCAGGGGAGTCTTGCAAGAAGACTTTAATTTGATTCAAAAAAATATTCCTGGAAGAAGCCTGGCTTGGGTGTGGCGTTCAAGGGGAGTAGGCTCTTGCTGATTGATAAGACTCTATCTTTCAACCTTAGGTGATAACCATGAACAGAGAGAACCCAAAGAATGTTTTCTGTATATTTCTCAAAACTGTTCGTACAATAGCTCCCCAAATTGGTAATAAAGCCACCGTCAAGGATACAACAGTAATTGTAACAGATTCCCCAACTAACACTTGACACGTGGCTAACAAACTATCCAAAACTGTTTTACAGTTTTGGCTCCAACTCCTAATTCCTATAATTACCCCTCCCTTTGAAGCTAAGTTTACAAGCATTGAAAACTTATTAGAACAAAAACAGAGTTGCTACAGCAATTGCAACATGAGTCATCTGGAATTGAAAGCAGCTTCAACCTGGGCAATGAATTCTGGAAATCTGGCCTGGAGGTCATGGTAGTCCTCCCACGTGGCATCCTCTGGTGTGTGACCCTTCCAATGCACTAGGACATCCACCCCCGCAGCATTACCACGTTTGACTAACTTCCTTTCCAAAATAGCCAGTGGCTCATCTTGCACAATACCATATTCAGTAATTCGAGGTAATGTTAACGAAGGAGTCACGTGAGTTCCCAAATGCTTTTTCAAACAAGACACATGAAATACGGGGTGGATCTTACAACCAGTAGGCAATTGGAGTTTGTAAGCCACTGGTCCCAACTTCTCCAGTATCTCATAAGGTCCATAAAATTTGGGCAAAAGTTTGTGGTAAGAATGAGCAGCCAAGGACTGTAACCGATAAGGTACCAAACGCAAATACACCATATCCCCAACCTGGAATTCCCGTTCGGAACGATGTTTATCAGCTTGAGTCTTCATTCGATTCTGCGCCATAAGGAGATTAGATTTCAGCATGGTCAACATTCTGTCTCTGGCAGCCAAGCTTCTGTCAACATTGGCAAATCTTGTAGTGCTTGGCTCATATGGTGTAACCATAGGTGGGGGCTGACCATAAACAACTTCAAATGGGGTTAACTTGGTTGATGTATGATAGGCTGTATTATAACTAAATTCTGCCCAAGATAACCAAAGCAACCATTTTTTGGGCTGAGCAGCAGCAAAGCACCTCAAATAGGTCTCCAAACACCGATTAACCACTTCAGTTTGGCCATCAGTCTGTGGATGATAACCAGAGCTCATCCGTAAAGCGACATCATGCAATTTGAAGAATTCTTTCCAGAAGTCACTAACAAATACTGGATCCCTGTCGCAAACAATAGAGCTAGGCATACCATGTAACTTAAACACATGGTCCATAAAGAGCTGAGCAATGGTAGCAGCTGAATAAGGATGGGATAAAGCAATGAAATGGGCATACTTGCTCAGACGATCAACTACTACAAAAATCACAGATTTCCCTTGGCAAGGGGGTAATCCAACAATAAAATCCATTGAGATATCAGTCCACACCTTATCTGGTATAGGCAAGGGTTGCAACAATCCAGCAGGAGTCACAGTTTCATACTTATGTTGTTGACAGGTGTGACATTCAGCTACCATTTTCTGCACATCATGTTTCATACCTGGCCAATAAAAACTCCGGGAAAGTCTTTGATAAGTCTTCAAGAACCCAGCATGACCAGCCGTTGGAACTGAGTGATGAGCAGCAAAAACTTTGGTCTTCCAAATCGAATCAGGACTGAGGACTATTCTGGAGTTATATTTAAGGAGACCATTGTCAATGTGAAACTTGAGTAAATGATTTGTTGTAGAAAGAGATGGTGCATGAGGTGATTGTGTAAGACCAGCAATAGTTAGAACTTCTTGTTTTTTACTAAGAATCCAAGGGTCACCCTCATTGTACCGTCGTAAATCATCCATCCAACTGTGATAAGGATATGTAATTGCCAAATTCTCAATATACTGCCCAGAAACATTAGTTCCAATGGGCAAGCTGTCCATGGCAAAGACTTGAACTTGGTCAGTAGAAGAACTGTGACTGATAGGAAATCTAGACAAAGCATCAGCTGCTTTATTATCACTCCCTTGCCTATAGTGTATCTCATAATCATAGCCCAAAAGCTTGGTGACCCATTTTTGCTGAAAAGGAGTGTGAGCCTTATGATTGAGAAAATATTTAAGACTATGGTGATCTGTCTTAATGATAAAGTGTCTTCCTTGTAAGTAATGATGCCACTTCTTGATAGCATGAACAATTGCCATCATTTCCCTCTCGTAAGTGGAAAGGGCTTGGTTTCGAGGACCAAGAGTCTTGCTGGTAAAAGCAATAGGCCTGCCTTCCTGTTGTAACACAGCTCCTATACCAGATCCAGAAGCATCACTCTCAATGATAAAAGGTTTTGTAAAATCTGGCAAGGCGAGAACCCTAGGAGATAACATGAGTTCCTTGAGTTTGTGAAAGGCAGCAGTAGCCTCTGGAGTCCACAAAAATCCATCCTTCTTAGTTAACTGAGTCAAAGGGAAACTTTCCCTACCATAGTGAGGAATAAATTTTCGATAATAGCCTGTGAGACCCAAAAATCCTCTCAAACTTTTAACAGAAGTAGGTACAGGCCAGTCAGCCACTGCATTTAATTTGGAAGGATCAGCTGAAACTCCTTGCCTAGAGACGATGTGGCCCAAATATTCAATAGTAGAAACTCCAAAGGCACACTTGGTCATCTTGACAAAAAGTTGATGATGCTCTAAAATTTCCAAAACAGTATGTAAATGCCTCAAATGATCGGACCAGGAAGTACTGTAAACAAGAATATCATCAAAAAATACCAAGACAAACTTCCGTAAACAATTTCGGAAAATCTCATTCATCAAACCTTGAAATGTGGCAGGAGCATTTGTTAAACCGAAGGGCATAACAAGGAATTCATAATGTCCCTCGTGAGTCCGAAAAGCTGTTTTTTTCAATATCTTCTGGATGAACTCTGATCTGATGATAGCCACTCCTCAAGTCCAATTTGGAAAAATACTTTGCCCCATGCAATTCATCCAACAGATCATCAATAAGTGGAATTGGATATTTATCCTTTATAGTTAACTCGTTTAACTGTCTGTAATCCATGCACATTCTCCATGTGCTATCCTTCTTCTTGACCAACAAAACAGGAGAAGAAAAAGGACTATGACTGTTCCTTATAAATCCAGAGTCCAGCAGCTCCTTGACACACTTTTCAATTTCTGACTTTTGAAGTGGTCCATAAGCATATGGTCTAATGCTTGGTGGTTTACAACCAGAAATTAGTGGGATCCGATGATCATGTTCTCGCACAGGAGGTAGTGTAGTTGGGGTGCCAAAGACAGCAGAAAAAGAATCCAATAAGGCTTGCAATTCATGCTGTTGTGGTGAGGATAAATCATCTGCGGGTTTGGCCATATTTTCACATTCTACAGCACAGAGAATCACACCATAACATCCTGAATGCAACAACTTGTCCATCTGTTGACAAGAAATAGGTTGTGGAGGCTGAGGCTTAGAACTGGACAAACAGATTTGCTCATTCCCATGCCAAAACTTCATAGTTAATCTCTCAAAGTCCCACAAGATTGGACCAAGAGTTCGCAACCACTGAACCCCTAACACAATGTCACAGCCTCCCAATGGCAAAGCAAACATATTAGAGGTATATACATACGTCCCGATGGTTAAAGGAACCGCAGCACAACAACCCTTACTCTGAACTTGTCCACCATCAGCTATCATGACATCACAAATATGAGACTGATCTAACTTCCAACCCAACTTCTTAACCATGCCAATATTGATGAAATTATGAGAACTTCCAGAGTCTAACAATACCACAACAGGACAGTTTTTAATTACAGCAGTGAGTTTCATAGTCTTAATAGCAAGAGGAGCTGGAGTACCATACAAAGCACAAGCTGTGATACAACAAGCATTCACCTCAGCCACTTGTTCAATCTGTTATAATTCATGAACTATTTCCTCTTCCTCAGAACTATTATAACCCATATCCAACAACAAGATTTGTTTCCTTGCACACTTATGACCCCTCACAAATTTTTCATCACAATAAAAACAAAGATTATTCTGCCGTTTATATTGGATTTCTTCTGGGGTTAATTTCTTGACAGGCATATCCTTCCTAGGAACAACTTCATTTTTAGCAGGAACTAAATCATTTTGAATGGGTAAAAGAGGCAATCTTGACTTAGAAATTCCAGCAAAATGTGCATACCTCAACTTCTGAAGTTTAGCATCCACTTCATGAGCAAAATTCATGGCCTCATGAACTGTAGCAGGACGCAGCAGCTTGACATCATGCTTGAGTTCTTCCTTTAATCCTCCAACGAAACAGCTCAATCGAAAAGTAGGATTAAGATCACGAATTCGAGTTGCCAATCGTCGAAACTCAGCGATATAATCCTTTAAGGGACCTGTTTGACGAAGCTTAAAGAGCGACTCTGCAAAATCCTCAAACCCATGAGAGCCAAATTCTCTGCAAAATGCCCTGGTAAAATCCTCCCATTTGGACAAAGAAGAAGCACATTCCTCCCATTGATACCATTGCAGAGCCTCACTATCCAGATGGAAAGAAACCATTTTTACCTGTTTCTCAGAAGGCACCGCAAAGTAATCAAAATACTGCTCTGCCTTGTAAATCCATTCAATTGGATCATCCCCATCGCTGAATCTGGGAAATTCGATCTTAACAAAAGGCATACGATTCTCAGAAGAAAAACCCTTTTCCCTCTCTCGGTGATCCCTCTCTCTGGGCCGCCGAGAGCCGTCACCGTCGTCGTCACCAGATGGAGGTGTGAATGGCTGATCAAAACCCTCACGACGAGAATCAATTGAATCGAGGTGTTTGTCGATAGAAGCGAACTTATCCTCAAGAAGACGCTGAATTGTTTCCAAAATGCCCTGGTTCTTGGAAGTAGATGCTTCCAGCGCAGCAACACGAGCGTCCATTGTTAACGCACGAGTACGAACACGAGCATGGGTCATATACTAAAGGAACAGCTTAGAGGATCAATGGCCTGATACCAATGATAAGACTCTATCTTTCAACCTTAGGTGATAACCATGAACAGAGAGAACCCAAAGAATGTTTTCTGTATATTTCTCAAAACTGTTCGTACAATAGCTCCCCAAATTGGTAATAAATCCACCGTCAAGGATACAACAGTAATTGTAACAGATTCCCCAACTAACACTTGACACGTGGCTAACAAACTATCCTAAACTGTTTTACAGTTTTGGCTCCAACTCCTAATTCCTATCACTGATGCAGCAGACCCATCCCTCTCCATCAAGTTGCAAGTTCGACTTCGGATGAATTTTTTTTTCTGGGTTTTTTCCTTCTGTTTTTTTTATTAAAAAAAAAAAGTCTTTCATTATTATTATTATTATTATTATTATTTTCTAATTTATTTGTTTAATTGATAATTTGATTTGCATTTTTATTAGACTAATAAATATTAATGTTTGTTAGATTAATTGATAATTTGATATGAATTTTGGTATACTAATATATGTAAATTGGTATGAATTTTGTTCATATTAATTGATATAAACTTTGCCAATTAGTCATAGTATTAGTTGTCTTTTTTTATTTTTTATTTTTAGTTTTTAGCCTTTTAAATATTGCACTTCCCCTGAAAAATTCATGGACCTGTCATTTCTAGACATGAGTTTAGGTATGAAATATATATTTTTATGTTATTTAAAAAATGTTTAAACGTACCTAATTATAGGCCTTAGGTTTAAAAATTCAAACCCAATACACTGAAAAGCCTTTCCTCATCCCCTTAATGTTTCTTGTATATTAAGAAAGAGAAAAGGCGATCTGTTTAAAAATACAAACCCAATACACTGATGACATGTTTACTAATCCGTAGTTGGATTTGGAGGAATTGAATTGAGGAGGAGTTGGATTGAGCTGAATTAGATTTCGGATTCCTATTGAAGTTGTTTACTAAATCATATAGATTGAGGGGAGTTGGATTCTGGATTTCTATTGAAGTTGTTTACTAAACCATATGGAATTGAGATAGGAGTGGTCCTAATTACTAAAATGTCCTCATTGTTGGATTAAAGTAGATGGCAAATTTGGAATTTTGAAAATTGTGGGAGGATATAATGGGTAAAAAAGATGAATTCCTAATGGGCTAGTTCTCTATGAATTAGAATACCACCTCTCACCCAAGAATTGAATTCCTCCAAAATAAGGAATTGAATTCCTACAAAATAAGGAATTAAATTCCTAATTTTGTGTGGGCCCCCACTTACTTTTCATTCCTTGATGTGAAGTAAACGTAGGAACCCTCCATTGGTGGAATTCAATTCCTGATGAGAATTCCAATTTCTTATTAGTAAGGTCACTGTCACCCCAAAGGGTAAGGCAAAGGCAAAGGCAAGGCAAGGGTTGTAACTATTTACGTGAATAGTGGCAGCCTTTGCTTTTTTTGTTTCCACCCCAAAGGGTAAGGGCAATTACTAGTCACTTTAATTTATTTTCTATTTTTTATACTTAAACCTTTAATTTTGATAAGCTTTTTGGATAAGATTTTTGGTTGCCACGTGTGACTATTTATTATGAAATTCTCACCTAAAATTTCAGATAAGATTTTCGGTTGCCACGTGTCCATATTTTGTTATGACATTCAAATCTCAAATTTCAAATAAGATTCTCAGCTGCTACGTGTCGATATTTATTATAAAATTCTAATATCAGATTTCAGATAAGATTTTCACCTCTAAAATTGCGCCACGTGTCATCTCTATCTTTTACACCCTCAACTTAAACCTCTCACACCACATCTTCTCTATTCTTTCATTTCTCAAATTTTACAAAACACATTCTACTCGCAATGTCTAACTTAAGGAGGGTGTTGGAGAGTCAATAGCGAGAAGATGAAGAAATCAGGCATAGACGTGCTGAAGAAGATCGTGAGTTGGATGAATAGGAGGAAGAAGTTGTTTTAGCAGTGGGTATGCTTAATCAATCAAGGAAACACCACTGTCATCGTGACCCGAACGTGGACAGACATAGACACTCTCAGGGTAAGAATCTCATGGAAGATTACTTTATTCCAAATTTGTTATATCATGTTTCTTATTTTCGAGGGAGATATACAATGTAGCCCCATTTGTTCCAAAAAAATCATGCAGGATGTTTGTAATTACAACACATACTTCATGCAGAAGTACGTTGCTCTTGGGGTTTTGGGTCTTCTTCCGAAAGCAAAAATGTATAGCTGCGTTGTGGCTACTTGTGTATGGGGCATCTATAGACCAGGTGGATGAGATTGCTAGGATAGGGAAATCAACTACCCTAGAGTGCTTGGTCAGATTCCGTGATGCAATAGAAAATCTCTACGAGAGGCAATACCTTCGTAAACCTATGCCTAGGGACCTCCGAAGATTTCTACAGAAAGCGGAGGCTCGAGGTTTCCCAAGCATAATTGGAAGCATCGATTGCATGCACTGACAGTGGAAGAATTGCCCAACTACTTGGCAAAGAGATTATGGAAATATAAAGGGCCAAAAAAGTATAATTTTGGAGGCCGTTGCATCATTCAATACTTGGGTTTGGCATGCCTTTTTTAGAGTTGTCAAATCACAAAATGATCTCAATGTGCCGGTCAATCCCCAGCATTCAACGATGTCTTGAGAGGTTATCCCCCCCAGATCACGTATCAAATCAACAATACTGTATACTCAGGTGCGTACTACCTAGCCGACAGAATTTATCCGAGGTGGGCGACATTCGTCAAAACAATTCCAAATCCCCAATTGGAGAAAGAAAAAAGCTTTGCTGCTATTTGTGCAAATAATCTCGCGGGAGAATATTCGCTTCTAGATCCTTCAACCATCGATCTTCCTTCTCTCTCTTCCTCGTTTCTTGTAAAAAAGATTGGAGTAAATAGACCATACCCTGGGGGTGTTGGCCAAAGGCCCTCCGATGCCTAAGTTAGTTCGAGTGTTTGTAGGAAAACAATAGCTAAACAAAGGGTACGGAGTTGTATGTAGGATGTGAACTGGGCGGCCGGAGTAGTGTGTGGTGGCCGGAGCCATATGGAGAATAGAGAGGGAGAGAGAGCTTCGGATATTTTTCTCGGGTATTAGGAGTAGGTTTAGATGTACCTTGAATGATGAATGAGGTCGTCTATTTATAGGAGCCTTAGGGCTAGGGTTTCGTAGAGAATATGCTGAGTTTATTCTCTACCCAAGTTCATAGGGATCGAGTCGGACTTGATTATATCTCTTTTTTGAAGATTATATCTGATTTAATGATATTATCTTCTCTTTATTGAGATAATATCTGAATTAACGATATTATCTTCTCTTTATTAGGATAATATCTGAATTAATGGTATTATCTTATTAAATAAAGATAATATCCTATTAATTATGATATTTATCCCAATTAATTATGTGGCCAGATAAACTGGTTCAATTAATTAATTTAAGAGATAATCTTCTTTTCCACGTGGCATGCCGTGATTGGAGACGAAAATATTCGCTCCCACAAATGCCTCCCAGGTTCTGTATGGCGCTTGTGTGGCATGTAGGAGATGAAATTATTTTTTCGGGCTCTCCAACTGTGTCTGGGCTTCTTTGTAGATCAGATTCCTAATTGACGTAGGCTTCTAACTGTTGTTAGAGTTGGATTCCCAGTAGGAAAGAGCTTGCGATTCCTTTTTGACCCGGGTTGTCCAACATGTATAAATACAAGGCTTCTCTTCACTCTTTCTCACATCACAAACTTAACTTCTCTACTTTCTAGCTTGAGAAAGATTTTGGAGAATTTGTATTGCTTGTAGAAGAGAGGAGTTGCCTTGCATCCCAAGGTAAGTCGAGCACGTATATTTTTTCTTCATCTTCTCCTTTTCGCTGCGAGGACCAGCTAGGTGGGACTAGGCTGGTTGATGTTGTGACTGGTGGCTGAAGATGGTTGGAGCGGCGGTGGCCACTGGTTGCTATTGAACGAGTATCAGGAGAAAGTTGGTGGTCTGCCCCTACCCAGGGTGTTGAGAGATGGAAGCAGAATGGTTCGGACTCTGATAATCCTCTAAAAGGAAGGCTGATGTCAAGGCTTCAAGAAATGAAGCTGCGACTTTGCTGGCGAAAGATATGTCCTTGTTGAGGAAGAAGCCAAGGATCCTTTTTGCTAATAAGACTTAAGTAAGAGCTGTTCTTCCGTCATCAGCTAGGGTCAAACATCTCATTGGTGCAGATAGCAAGAAGATTAGCGGTATGCACAATATCAGGGATGTTCCACTCATGCCTCCTGCAGACAGGCTTGGAGACCGTGATCTCCTTCGTGAAGTGGTCTGTGCGTGATCTAGTTCACTTGCTGGGGGGCAAAGAGATGCAGATGTTCTTCTCCAAAGTTCAGGTCTTCTGCACCAATCAAAGGATGAAGGCCAAACTGGGAGGTCTGCTCATCTACCCAACCATCATGATCCAACTGTTAAGTGATGAGCAATCAAGCTTGGAGTTGATTCATCGTCGTTGACTCCTTTGGAGGTAAGGATGGCGGTGGCCAAGAAGGTGAGAGAGTCATCTGCCCGGTCGAAAGGTTCTTCTGCAAGATTAGAGGTTGATTCCAAGGTGGACAAGTCTAGCCCTGCAGGGGATGCAGGTATGTCTGATCTGCTGAAGACGAACTTCCTGTCAAGCCTGTTTGCTTGCTTCAAGTTGGTTGGTCATATCCATTAGGCTGGCGATCTTGATACATTTTCAAGTCTTTCCTTGGAAAAACGAAGGGAATCAACATTTCATCTGCTTCAAAAAAGAGGTGGTGGCAGATGTCACGGATCAGGCAGGTGGAGTTGCTGAGAGAGTGGCTGATCAGGCTGCTGCGAAAGAGACTGCAGATCAGGGATCTCTTGCTAGCGTCTTGAAGTAGATGAAGACTCATTTATTTCATTTCAGCTTTTGTAGTCTGCTATTTGTTTAGAATAATTGGTCTTGTTTGACCATCTTCTTTTTGTTGACCTTGGCCGGTTGGTCACTTCGTTATGAAAATTTCAGTCTTTATTTTTCAACTTGAATTTGTCTTGTGAATGGCTTGAGTAACCGGCTAGTGTCTTGGCTGTACATTTCCCTTAGGATTTTGGCAAAAGCCAGGGTCCCCCTTAAGGGACTCCGAGCGTGTTCTGCATTTTGCAGAAAAACGCTGAAGACGCTTCTGGTCGCTGCCCAGCGTCTCCCTTAGGACGCTGCTTATGGACAACTGTATGACTATCCTGCCCCCCTTAGGAAACGGATAAGAACCTGGATACCTCCCTTAGAAAATTCTTAGCGCACCCTGAGGCTCCCTGAGGATGCAGCTTTGCGGGCTGCGTCTCCCAAAGGACGCTTCTGGTCGTCGCCCTGCATCTCCCTTAGGATACTTTTTATGGGCGACTGTTTGAATATTCTACCCCCTTAGGAAAACGGATAGGAACCTGGACATTTCCCGCAGGAAGCATGGTGACCTCTTTTTAAGAAACTCTTGGCTCACCCAGTGTCTCCCTTAGGACGCTTTTTATGGGCAACTGTATGACTATCCTGCCCCCTTAGGAAATGGATAGGAACTTGGATACTTCCCTTAGGAATCCTGACGCATCCTGTATCTCCCTTAGGACTCTTCTTTGCCGGCTGCGTCTCCCGAAGGACGCTGCTTATGGGTGACCGTCTTTTGTTGTGGCATATTTTTGAATTTGCAGTAGTTGCTTTTCTTCTTCAGAAATGTGTAGTGCTCAGTCATCTGCTGGGGATTGAGCAGGTAGGAGGAAGTATCATGGATAATATCTTTGGAGGTGGCAGGCATTCCATTGTTGTGGGATTTCTCTCCCTTTCATGGTGTCAAGTGTATAGCTTTCTCTGCCTCCAAACCGGCTGATTACGTAAGGGCCTTCCCAATCAGGTTTTATCTTTTTAGATCCTTGCCTTTGTGCAGTGGTGAAGGCCTTTCTTAGCACAAGGTCACCTGGTTGAAACTGTTTGATCTTGGCTCTTTTCTCGTAGTAAGACTTCAATCGCTGTTGATAGGAGGCAACTCGGATAATGGCCTTCTCGCGCTCACCTTCAAGTAAGTCAAGATTGAGCCTCATCTACTCGGAGTTTTGCTCAATACTACCCACTTCAATGCCTATAGAGGGGACAATGACGTGAGGAGGAATGATCGCTTCAGTTCCGTAGGCGAGGGAAAATGGGGTTTTGCCAGTTGATCTTCGCTTGGTGGTGAGATAAGTCCATAGTACTCTAGGGAGCTCATCTACCTATTTTTCTTCGGCCCCTTCTAACCTCTTTTTTAGACAATCCAATATTATCTTATTGGATGCCTCGGCCAGGCTGTTGCCTTGAGGATATCTCGGGGTAGATAGATGCTGCTTGATGGCATACTTTTTTAAGAATGCGGTAATCTGCTTACCGATGAATTGTGAGCCATTGTCGGTAATTAGTGATTGTGGCCAGCCAAACCGACATATAATGTTTCTCCAGATAAATCATTCCATATTAGTTTCTTTAGTAAAGGATAGAGCTTTAGCCTCGATCCATTTAGTAAAGTAATTAGTGGCGATGATTATCATTTCTTTCTTGGCAGGTGCCGTTGGCATGGGGCCTCCAAAGTCGTGGCCTATTACATGAAAGGCCACGGACTGTTCTGTAGATGGTAGATTCGACAGGCAGATTATGAGCTGGTTCGTACTGTTGGCAGCGATCACATCTTTTGACATATTCAGTGGAGTCAAGGTGCATAGTAGGCCAGAAATAGCCTACGTTTAGAGCCTTCTGGGCGAGTGACTGCCCTCAGAGTGGTTGTCACACTTGCCGTTGTAAATTTTGCAGAGGACCTCAAGTGTTTGAGGGTATTTTTTCAAGTGAGATGAGGGCCGGAATATGATCTGCGAATGAGCTTGTCGCCTTGCATGTAATATCTCGCGGCTTTCTGTTGGACCTTCTTAGCTTCAGACTTATCTATTGGCAAATTTCCATTCACTAAGTAGTCGATGATGGGGTCTTGCCAGCTGGGGTCTTCATCGATCTACATTGAGTCGATTGGCTTTATTTCTTCTATGCTTGGCCGGTCAAGGTGTTCGACCAGGATGGAGCATCTGAACTAGGTGTCCAGTGCTGATTTTAAGCTCACCAACGCATCTGCATGAGTGTTCTTTGCCCATGGAACTTGTTGGATGGTGAAAGTAGGGAATCCTTTCAAAAGTCCTTGGACTTTGTCGAGGTACTGGACCATTCTTGGATGTTTTGCCATGTACTTGTCTGAGGCTTGATACGCGATCAACTGGGAGTCTGAGTAGATGGCCAATCTCTTGATAGACAATTCTTTTGCTAGGAATAATCCTGTAAGCAGTGCCTCATATTCTGCCTCGTTGTTTGAAGCAGAAAAGCCTAGTGTGATAGCTTGTTCCAACAAAGTTCCATCTGGGGTGATTATGACGATGCCTACCCCCGCTCCTTTGTGATTTCATGCTCCGTCTACATGCAGCTGTCACATGTCATTAGGTAGGTTCGAATCGGTAGGGGAGGTGTCGTCTGCTTTTTCCTTGCTTTTCATGACCACATTCTCTTCTTCGGCTGTCGGAGTAAACTCTACAACAAAATTTGCTAAAGCTTGGGCTTTTATAGCAGTCTTCGGCTGGTAGAGGAGCTCGTATTGACTGAGTTCGATAGCCCATTTTATGAGTCGCTGAGAAGCGTCAGGGCTGTGAAGGATCGATCTTAAAGAAATTCTGTGATGACAATTATCCAGTGTGCTTGATAGTAGGGCCTTAGTTTTCTCGAGGAGAGCTTTTGAAGTGTAGAATACAGGATGTTGTGCCCCCAACTTTTCTCGAATGAGAGTTGAGCTGACAGCTGAGTCGGACATCACCAGGTAGATGTACAAGTCTCCGCCTGGTATCGGTTTTGAAAGTAAGGGAGGTGAAGTGAGGTAGGTTTTCAAGTTTTGGAAAGCTACTTCACACTCATCATCCCACTTGTCTTTGTGTCCCTCCTTCAAGCCTTTGAAAAATGGCCTGCACTTGTTGGTACATCTTGAGAGGAATCGGCTGAGAGCTATTGCTCTACCCGTTAGACTCTGTATCTCCTTTGTTGTGGCAGGTGACTTCATGTTGAGTATAGCCTTGATTTGATTTGGATGTGCCTCAATTCCTCTTTGGGTGACTAAGTATCCAAGAAATCGGTCGGACGAGACTCCAAATGTGCATTTGCTCGGGTTCTGACAGGACCCGACCCAATTTTCGCTTTGGAAACCAAGCCGACTCCTGTGTGTGTCCGACATCTGGCGGATGTCGGGCACAAATGACCTTTTTGCCCTTTCCTTAATTAATTTTCTTCTGACTTCTGCCGAAAATTCGGCAGAGACCCTGTATTTTAACCAAAACCAAAATCTTCCACTTGTCAAACAGTCTCAAAAATCCTACCAACGGCCAGACTAATTCAACACATAGAACACAACCTCAGTTTCTTATGTTCAACAGGATATCAGAGCATGTTTATACAAATTACAGGATGAAGACAAAGTTACAACGAAATCCTACACTTTGGTGGTGGGTCGGGAGCTAAGCTAATGGCCCGGGTGGTTTCCTTCGTTCTTCTACGGCCTGGGGGCGAAAAACAAGTTTAAAAGTGTGAGTGGACAAAAATAATGCTCGTGAAAACATTTGAGAACATAATAACCCCTGTTTGAAAACATAGGGATATAAGAACTAGGATCTGATTATAATCAACTCAAGATAGCCAATCAAACATAAATAAACATAACTGTATAAATATTCATATACTAAACAAAAATATATCAATATAACACATGTTGAGTATTGAATTTACTAATAAAAAAATGAGTGAACAATAACTGCATTAAAAGCTTAAAAAAAAATCCTTTAAACTGCCACCTAATTGTACCCCTAATAGCCGTCAATTCCCTGGCAGGTCTCGGGCGTCACACAGGCTACCAGAGCCGCAAACTGGCGAAATCAGGGGACTATGATCAGCCTGATCCGCCGGCAGGTCCTCGATGACACCAAGTCACTCGAGTCGCTCAGGTAGGATACAGGGGACCGTAGTCAGCCTGATCCGCAATCCTGGCAGGTCTCGGGGACATAAAGTCAGCCGAGCCGCAATCCCGGCAGGTCTCGGGACACCAAGTCTGCCGAGCCGCAAATCCTGGCACTCACGGTCCGAGCGTCCCCGGAACTCGTGAGGCAAGTCAAGTGCACTAACTAACTGAAATCGGACCGGACGTCCGTCGACATCGGTCCAATTCTGGGTAATCACCAACTGTAGGGTGGGTACATGGTGGTCTAAAATCACTATTTCTGATAAAATCTGATGTCCTCTGAATTCTGTTAACTCTGAGCTAAACTATTGTTTTGGCTCAAAAATCTCAAATCTGTTGCTTAGCTAATTTTCATAAAAATAAAAGTATTTGCATAATAAAATTCATGCTAAATCACTTATTCAAGATCAAATATAAAATATAATTATAAAATCTTTTTAAGAAAGAAAAGTCCACTCACTGCTGGTCCGAGCTAGCTGGACCTCTCGAGGGTCCCTCCTGTGGATTAGCCGGACTCCTGGTGCCTGCTTATCCACGAATAATAAATTAATAAACTGCTGTATAAAAAGAAATTTAAATTAAACACCCTGTCCCCGGCTCCTAGAAATGCGTGCATTTTATCTCGAGTTACTACTATGCCCACATAATCTCTTACAGACACCCGGACCAGTTCCGAAAGGTCCGACACTCGGCTAAGCGATAAACTGCCAGATCGACCGACCCGGGACCCGTGGGGTCCGCGGTGTCCGATGGCCAATCTGATCATCCCTGAAAATTTCTCATACATCGGGAATCAAGTTCTGCGAATTTGGTCAAAATTTCTCATACATCGGTCGGATTGGCCAAAATCGCGTTATCGCTTAAAACCCTAACCCTAGCCCCAGGGTTCGCGATTCCGGAGTATCCGGGACTCCGATTCGCGATCCGTCGAATCCTACGCGATCCCGAAATCACGTAGACCGACATATCCAAAATTCAGCACGATCGAACGGTTAAACGACACTGCACCCACGGATCGCGCGATATGGAAAATCCGTTCGGGGCTCAAATGGACTTCGAATTGAGATCCGCGAAATCCCACGCGCTCGTGACGATACGAGGACCTCAAAACTGGCTAGAGCCATGCCACCACCCTGGCCCACGCGCCGCCACACGCGCGGGCAGATCGGGTGTCCAAAGCGATTCGTGTATGCCGAACAAATCGTGGAACCGCGACTCCAAACTCCTACCCTAGGTAAAACACCCTATTTGGAGTCACTTTTATTCTTGGACCACCCCCAAAAAGTGGCCGGAAGTGGCCGATCACGGCGGCCAAAGTTCGGCCGATTTTCAATTCAAAAATCGAGCAACCTAGAGATGAAATCGATCTAAACCCAGCCAACCAGCAAATAGAGCACGAGAAATAGATGAAAATCCATACCTCACTCGACTAATTTGGTTGAGAAACGGAGGAGATCGAGTGGCTTGAAGTTCGGGTGCAAAACCGGCGAAAATCGCCAGTTTCCGGAGACGACACGGCGAGCTGGGGTCGGCGACGGCCAAGGAAGGACGGCGGCGTCGAGACACGTCGAACGGGACCGGTGGCTGGGGCTGCCGTGCCCTGTGCTGGCGGCGGCTCGATCTGAAAAGGAGGGGAGGGCTGGTCGTGCGACGCGGGAGAGAGAGAGAAAGAGAGAGAGAGAGAGAGAAAATGAGGAGAGGGAAGGGAGAAGGAAAGATAAAAATCTGACTTTTTCAAATTACGATTTTGCCCTTCGCGATGTTTTGATCGTAATTTCTTCGTGTCTACGGACTCGTTTCGCCGTTCTCTACGCAACGGCGTAAGCGGAATTCCCGAATTCTCTTCCGATCAAAAAGTCAAATTTTCCCCCTTTAAAATATACGAGGGCAAAATCGTCTTTTGGCTAGAATAAAGAAATCTTAATTTTTAGATATTTTGGTTTGGGTTCTTACAATCTACCCCCTTAAGAAAATTTCGTCCTCGAAATTTACGTACCTGTTACTCGAAGAGATACGGGTACTGTTCCCGCATCTGGTCTTCAGGTTCCCAGGTAGCCTCTTCCACTGTATGACTTCTCCACAACACTTTTACAAGGGGGATCTCCCTCGAGCGCAAAACTTGCATCTTTCGATCCAAAATTTGCACTGGCTGCTCCACATAAGTCAGATCTTCTTGCAGCTCTATCGGTTGCTCCTCCAGTACATGAGATGGGTCTGGAATGTACTTCCGGAGCATCGAGACATGGAATACATCATGCAGCCGAGATAAATCTGGAGGTAAAGCAAGTTTGTAGGCTACTGGGCCTACTCGTTCCACAACCTCATACGGGCCAATATAACGAGGGCTTAGCTTTCCTCGTTTCCCGAACCTTACCACGCCTTTCCAAGGCGAAAGCTTTAGGAATACCCAATCTCCAACTTCAAACTGGAGGTCTTTCCTCCTATTGTCTGCATAACTCTTTTGTCTATCCTGGGCTGTTTTCAGTCTTTCTCGGATTATCTTCACCTGTTCTTTCGTTCGCTCAACATCATCTGCCACTTCCAGTCGGTTCTCACCGACTTCATCCCAATAAAATGGAGTTCTACACTGTTTTCCATACAAGGCATCAAATGGAGACATCTTAATACTTGCCTGGTAGCTATTGTTGTATGCAAACTCCATGAGTGGTAATTTCTCATCCCAGTCGTTTCTGAACTGCAGTGCACAAGCTCTCAACATGTCCTCCAGTGTCTGGATCGTCCTCTCGGACTGACCATCCGTCTGAGGATGAAAAGCGGTACTGAACTGCAACTGGGTCCCGAAAGCTTCATGCAACTTTGTCCAGAATCGTGAGGTAAACCGTGGATCTCGATCAGAAGTGATCGAAACTGGTACTCCATGAAGTCTTACTATCTCATCAATAAAGAGCTGGGCTAACTTATTTAACGTATAATTTGCTCTTACTGGTAAAAAGTGAGCAGACTTTGTGAGTCGATCCACGATCACCCACACTCCATCATGCTTATTTCGTGTTCGGGGAAGCTTGAACACGAAATCCATCTTCAGATGCTCCCACTTCCATTCAGGAATTGGAAGTGGCTGTAACAGGCCAGAAGGTTTCTGTCGTTCCGCTTTCACCTGCTGACAGATTAGACACTTCCTAACATACTCTGCTATCTCCTTCTTCATAAAAGGCCACCAGTAGTGTTCCCTCAACGTGTGGTACATCTTAGTACTCCCGGGATGCATGGCAAAAGCTGAGCTGTGGGCTTCTTCAAGAATTTCCATCTTCAAAGCTTCATCATGAGGAACATACAATCGGTTACCCACCATTAGAGCTCCATCGTTCCTCACTGAACAATCTGTTCTAATGCCACTCTCCACTTTTGCTCGAAGAGTACAAATCAATGGATCCTCTGCTTGAGCTGCTATTATTCGTTCCACCAATACAGGTCGTACCTGGAGAGTAGCTAGCAATACTCCCTGCTCGTCTACACCTAGCTCAACTCTGAGCTTCCTCAATTCCACCATTAATGGGACATACCTTCCTTGGAGATAAGCTACTGAACCAGATGATTTCCTGCTGAGTGCATCTGCTACTACATTAGCTCTCCCCGGATGGTGCTCTATGGTACAATCATAGTCTTTAATTAACTCTAGCCATCTCCTTTGCCTTAGATTTAACTCCTTCTGAGTGAACAAATACTTTAAGCTCTTGTGATCAGTGAAAATCTGACAGGTGGCTCCGTACAGGTAGTGCCTCCAGATCTTCAAGGCAAAAACTACTGCTGCTAACTCCAAATCATGCACAGGGTAATTCAGCTCATGCTTCTTCAGCTGTCTAGGAGCATAAGCGATCACCCGACCATGCTGCCTCAGTACACATCCAAGACCCTGTTGGGAGGCATCACTGCAAATTACGAAGTTACCACTATCATCTGGAAGTGCCAATACTGGAGCAGTGGTTAATCTGGTTTTGAGCTCATTAAAGCTCTTCTCACACTCATCTGACCATTCAAACTTAACTCCCTTCCTTGTCAGACGGGTGAGAGGCGCCGCTATCGTAGAAAAGCCTTCTACAAAGCGACGATAATAACCAGCTAATCCCAGAAAACTCCGTACTTCCGTAACACTGGTTGGCTGTGGCCAATTCACTACTGCCTCCACCTTCTGAGGATCAACATAAACACCGTCTGCGGAAATCACATGCCCCAAGAAATTTACTCTGTCTAGCCAGAACTGGCACTTACTGAACTTAGCAAACAATTTCTTCCTTCTCATTGTCTTCAGTACCAGTTCTAAATGCTTCATATGTGCCTTCCGACTTTTGGAGTACACCAGAATATCATCTATGAATACGATGACAAAGTGATCCAAATAACGTCGGAACACTCTGTTCATCAGATCCATAAATGCAGTTGGAGCATTCGTCAATCCGAATGGCATCACCAAGAACTCATAATGCCCATACCTGGTGCGGAAAGCTGTCTTAGGTACATCTTCTTCTTTGATCCGAAGCTGATGGTACCCTGATCTCAAATCAATCTTGGAAAATACCTGAGCACCCCTCAACTGATCAAATAAATCATCAATACGGGGTAGCGGATACTTATTCCGCACTGTGACTTTATTCAACTGCCTGTAATCGACACACAGCCTCATGGTACCATCCTTCTTCTTCACAAATAACACTGGAGCACCCCAAGGAGAAGAACTAGGTCGAATAAAGCCCTTATCTACCAACTCTTGCAGCTGCACCTTCAATTCCTTCAATTCTGCTGGGGCCATCCTGTAAGGTGCCTGGGATATTGGGCTCGTTCCGACACTCGGCTAAGCGATAAACTGCCAGATCGGCCGACCCAGGACCCGTGGGGTCCACGGTGTCCGATGGCCAATCTAATCATCCCTGAAGGTTTCTCATACAGCGGGAACCAAGTTCTGCGAATTTGGTCCGAAACGGACGGTCGGATTGGCCAAAATCGCGTTATCGCTTAAAACCCTAACCCTAGCCCCAGGGTTCGCGATTCCGAAGTATCCGGGACTCCGATTCGCGATTCGTCGAATCCTACGCGATCCCGAAATCACGTAGACCGACATATCTAAAATTCAGCGCGATCGAACGGTTAAACGACACTGCACCCACGGATCGTGACGATACGAGGACCTCAAAACTGGCCAGAGCCATGCCACCACCCTGGCCCATGCGCCGCCACACGCGCGGGCAGATCGGTGTCCAAAGCGATTCGGGTATGCCGACAAATCGTGGAACCGAGACTCCAAACTCCTACCCTAGGTTAAACACCCTATTTGGAGTCACTTTTGTTTTTGGACCACCCCCAAAAAGTGGCCGAAAGTGGCCGATCACCGCGATCGCCAGTTTTCAATTCAAAAATCGAGCAACCTAGAGATGAAATCGATCTAAACCCAGCCAACCAGCAGATAGAGCACGAGAAAAAGATGAAAATCCATACCTCACTCGACTAATTTGGTTGAAAAACGGAGGAGATCGAGTGGCTTGAAGTTCGGGTGCAAAACTGGCGGAAATCGCCAGTTTCCGACGACGACACAGCGAGCTGGGGTCGGCGACGGCCAAGGAAGAACGGCGTCGTCGAGGAACGTCGAACGGGACCGGTGGCTGGGGCTGCCGTGCCCTGTGCTGGCGGCGGCTCGATCTGAAACGGAGGGGAGGGCTAGTCGTGCGACGCGGGAGAGAGAGAGAGAGAGAGAGAGAGAGAGAGAGAGAGAGAGAGAAAATGAGGAGAGAGAAGGGAGAAGGAAAGATAAAAATCTGACTTTCTCAAATTACGATTTTGCCCTTCGCGATGTTTTGATCGTAATTTCTTCGTTAGAACTCCGATTCGGGTCTACTTCGTGTCTACGGACTCGTTTCGCCGTGCTCTACGCAACGGCGTAAGCGGAATTCCTGAATTCTTTTCCGATCAAAAAGTCAAATTTTCCCCCTTTAAAAATATACGAGGGCAAAATCATCTTTTGGCTAGAATAAAGAAATCTTAATTTTTAGATATTTTGGTTTGGGTTCTTACAGGTTCAACTTCATGTTGTATTTTCAGAGTAAGCTGAATGCCTCTGCAAGGTTCTTGATGTGGTCTGCTCGCTCGGGAGAGTTGACTAGCATGTCGTCTACGTAGACCTCCATAGCTTTGGTAGGTTGCCTCAACATTCTCAGCTCAAAAGGCATGACTTTGTAGCAATATGAACCTCTTTCGATGATGAATGAGGTATTTGCCTTGTCATCTTCATGCATCATGATTTGGTTGTAGTCGGAGTAGGCGTCCGTGAAGCTTAATAGTTGATTGCCGGAAGTCGAATCGACGAGTTGATCAATTCTTGGCAGTGAAAAGTTATCTTTAGGGCATGCCTTATCGAGGTCAGTGTAGTCGACGCACACTCTCCACAGGCCTTTATCTTTCTTTGCTACTAGAACAACATTCGTCAGCCATTCTGCGTAGGAGACTTCTTCAATGAAACCGACAGCTAGGAGTTTGTCGATCTCGGCTTCAATGATGGCAACCCTCTCAGGGGCGAAGTTACGTCTCTTCTGCGCTACAGGCTTGATAGCTAGGTTGAAGTGTAGGCGATGACAGATAATCTGGGGATCGATGTCTGGCATGTCAGATGGCGACCATGCAAATACGCCTTTGTTGTTCTGGAGGAAGGCTGCAAGCGCTGCCTTTTCCTCCTGGCATAGGCGCAAGCCGATCGCGCTTTTGTCTCTGGCTTATCAGGATCAAGGGGTACTAGCTCGATGTCCTCTTCGAGCTTCCATCCTTCTTCAGGAGAGGCATTTGGGCGGATTCCCTCGACTTGGTCCTGATTATTTGATTGCTATTGGGAGTAGTTATTCCTTTTCCTTTCTAGTCTGCTCGGCCGTTAGGAATGGGATCTGCTTTCTCCTCCACTTGTTCCACTCCCTTAAGATCTGCCTGGTTCACAGGGAGGAACAGTGTTTGCTTGTTTCTCTTTACCCCTTGAGCTGAGCATTTCCTCGCCATTGCCTGATCGCTATTGATCTGGCCGATACTACGTCCAGGGATTGGATAACGGATCTTCTGATGTGTGGCAGAGGTGATGGCAGAGGTGTGGCAGAGGTGATGGCATTGATCTTGCCGATCCATGGTCTGCCTAGAATGCCATTGTAGGGTGAGACTTTATCAATGACCATTAACGTTTGCAAGCTGATTATAGGTGGGGAGTAGACGTCGAGATCTTTCGTGCCCATGGTAACCGTTGTTATGCCATTGAAGCCAGTCAGCGACTTGGCTGATTTATTGATCCTTGTCTCTAAGCCCATCTGTTGGATGACTACCAATTGTAGGATGTTGGCTGCATTGCCCTCGTCTGCATGGATTCGGTCAACCATGGCTTGAGCAATTTGAATGCTGATGACAAGGGCGTCGTTGTGTGGTAGTTCAAGGTCGATTACATCTTTCTTTTGGAAGCTGATCACGGGATCGTCTTTTCGCTGTGGGAGAGTAGTGGAGACCTGGGAGATCATAGTGGCATGTTTGATCTTTCTCTTCTTTTCTTTATTGGTCAGTCCGGACTCCTCAGAGTCGGCTAGAATTGTGTTAATCCTTATGACCTTCTAGGGTGGCTCCTTGGCGATATCGCGGTCCTCAATATGTTGGATGGCTTGCTTCACGATGAACTCCGTGCAGTGACCTTCTCTCACGAGTTCTTTGAGGTGCACTTTCCAAGCAAAGCAATTATTTGTATTGTGCCCGTGTGTTGCATAGAAAGCACAATACTTTCTGGTATCCCTCTTATCTAGATCTTCTTTTAAGGGTGGCAGTCTTTTTACCCAAGGTTTATCCTTCACTTGGGCTAAAATTTGATGTATAGGGATGGAGAACTTGGTGTAGTTCCCCTTTGTCGTATCGTCTCATAGTGGGGGCGACCTGCGTTTGTCTTTGTCCTTGTTGCCAAGCCTGTCACTTCTTTGGTCTGCTCGCTTGGTCCGCCGATCTTCCTGCTCAGTAGACTTCTTCACGGTGATTCGATCGTCAACCCAGAGTACGTAGCGTTCGCGGTCACGAAGACCTCTGCCAGAGTCTGGCTGGGAGTGATAGTCAGCTTGCGGTATAAGTCTTGTTCTTGAATGCAGAGGATGTGATTTGGTCATCGCACCCTACGATGTTAGCCTTTTCTGCTTTGAACCTCTTGATGTAATCTCGAATGGATTCGTCGGGCTTCTTGCACAGGTTGAACAGATGGTCAGGGTTCTTCTGGATTGTCCGATAAGAAGTGTACTCTTTAGTGAAGACGTAAGTAAGCCCCTTGAAGCTGCTGATAGACCCGGATGCAAGGTATGGAACCAATCCTGAGTTACTTCTCGCAAAGTCATTGCAAACACCTTGCACATTAGTGCATCTTCAGCTTTGTAGAGGATCATAAGGCTCTTGAAATGCTTCAGATGGCTTTTGGGGTCGGAATCGCCTTTGAAGCATGTGAAAGAGGGCGTTGAGAATAGTTTCGGGGAAGCAGCCTGCTCCATTTCGACCGTGAAAGGTGAGGAGTTTGCTCGGTCTACCTTCACCCGTAGTGGATCTTCGAAGTTTCCACCAATCTTTAAGTCTCGAAGTCGGTTATTCACAAGCTTCTCTACGTCTTCAGCACACATGGCTGGTCGGTCACGTTGACGACCTTTACGATTTGGGCGAGGCTGATTAACTTCCTCGTTGGTTTGCAAGGGTCGACCTTATCTGCTGCGCTGCCTAGGCGGTGTGTTGGTGGACTGCGCTTGTGATGGATTATCTGTAACTTGGCGACAAGAATTAGTTCTTCGAGAGCGAGCAGCGGAGCGTTTTTTTTCACGGTCCTCATTGTGAGGGTTATCAAGTTGACCTCCCTAGGGGCCTAGTCTTTCGTGAATATTTCTCTGTGAGCTGGTAGCAGAGCGCCTTTCTTCTCAATCCTCATCGCGATGGCCGTCAAGTTGACCTCCTTGGGAGCCTAGCCTTTCATGAACGTTTCCTTGCGGACCCAGGTGAGCGTGGATGTTAGGTCTTGGGCCCAGCCTCTCGCGCACGTTGGTCCTTAAATTCAATCTGGACGGGAGACTTCGTCTGCTCTGAGTGTTGCTTGTAAATGCTTGAGACATGTCGGCAAGCTAATCGCGTTGTTCTGCATCTACTTGTCAGCTTACTCCAGCTCGACCTGCTTGGTTCTCACCGAACTGCCTATCAGAGCGTTCGTTCATCCTTCTTTCTTTGCCCTGTTGTCCAAGGCCAAGGTTTTGAGCCAAGTTTATTTGGTTAAGGAGCTGCCTCATCAAATTGTTTTGGTCGTGCATTCTCTGAGTTAGCTGGCCAACTCTCAGATTAAGGTCTATTTGACTTCGAGGATAGGGAGGAGAGAAATGTGTGAAGCTCAATTGCACACGGGCTAGGGTTTCGTTGGATGTTTAAGTGGGAGCGTGCTTCGAGCATGGAGGCAATTGAGGGAATACTTGAAGTTGCTCCAAGATTGGGCCAAAGTCGGCGGTGATAGTGACCCCACCTTGATGTGAGGTTCCATCATGCTCAACTGCGGTGCTATGAAGGTGGCTAGATCCGGCCACGGGGCCTTGAGATGGTACGACAGCGGCAGAGGCCAGTGCGGTGGTCCTCTCTGCAATTCCGGCAGGTGGCACGGTGGTTCCAGTCACACGGGGTGGCTGCTGAGTGTTCATGGAGGCGAGAGGTGGTCGAGCCACCATGTCGATCGTGGGAGGAGTAGCTTTGGGCCGTCACGGATTGAGCCATCGCGGCGGTCTTGCTCCTTGTGCGCTTGCTTCCAACCATGGTTGTTTGGAAGGCTTCCGTGGATTGGAAAATAGGAGGAACGGATTCCTTGAGAACGCGTTTAGTATAACTCGTGCTCTCAATGAAAGCACCAAATGTTTGTGCAAATAATCTTGCCGGAGAATATTCGCTTCTAGATCCTTCAACCTTCGATCTTCCTTCTCTCTCTTCCTCGTTTCCTGTAAAAAAGATTGGAGTAAATAGACCACACCCTGGGGGTGTTGGCCAAAGTCTCTCCGATGCCTAAGTTAGTTCGAGTTTTTGTAGGAAAACAATAGCTAAACAAAGGGTACGGAGTTGTATGTAGGGTGTGAACAGGGTGGCCGGAGCCGTGTGGAGAAAATATGGAGAGTGGAGAGGAGAGAGAGCTTCGGATATTTTTCTCGAGTATTAGGAGTAGGTTTAGATGTAGGTTTAGATGTACCTTGAATGATGAATGAGGTCGTCTATTTATAGGAGCCTCGGGGCTAGGGTTTTTTAGAGAATATGCTGAGTTTATTCTCTACCCAAGTTCGTAGCGATTGAGTCGGACTTGATTATATCTCTTTATTGAAGATAATATCTGATTTAATGATATTATCTTCTGTTTATTGAGATAATATCTAAATTAACGATATTATCTTCTCTTTATTAGGATAATATCTGAAGTAATGATATTATCTTATTAAATAAAGATAATATCCTATTAATTAAGATATTTATCCAAATTAATAATTTGGCCAGATAAACTGGTTCAATTAATTAATTTAAGAGATAATATTTTTTCCACGTGGCGTGCTGTGATTGAAGACGAAAATATTTGCTCCCAGAGCGGCCTTTCAAGGGAGTTTTAGGAAAGATGTGGAAATGTGTTTTGGTATCCTGCGAGCTCATTGGGGAATTATTAGGGGTGCTGCTCGTATGTTTCATGAGGAGGTGCTTCGGAGCATTATGATGACTTGCATCATCCTCCATAACATGATTGTGGAAGATGAGTATGATTATGATGCCTAGAGATGTTCGAACCTTATCCCAAGAACATGACATTGACAAGAATTTATAAATGGCCCGTGGGAGCAAATGTACAACTACTGGAGCATGAACTGTTGATTAGGGACGGTCAATACAACAACCCTATAATTGACCATTATCAGGAAATGCAATCTTCATATATTCACGAGAGACGTCAAGTTGACTTAATCGAGCATGTATGGGAGATGAAAGGCAATCACGGTGGATGAAGTCAAGTTTAATGCTTTATTTGGAATTATGATTGGTTTTAAATTATGCTTTGTTTTGTGTGTGGTTTGTAATGAATTAAGGTTTGTTTTGATGTATGAAATGTTTTTAATAAATAGCTATATTATTTAATACTTTCTTTATTAAATAAAAGAGGAACAATACAAAAAATTAATACATATAGCAACTCTTTCAATACAACCTAATGGTTTTGATCATTTAACTAATCTGTGTTGCTAGGTCCATCGTCATGGAAAAACTTTCTTCTCATAACATCCCTTCATTTTAGCTTCCAATAGGACTTTGTTTCAAGAGACATATGGCTCATATCTTGCTGCTTTTCAATTGCATATGCTTCATATCATGGCTTGTTAGCTTCTTCTCTTTTCAAGTCTCTCTCAATTCTCAGTGTGCCGTTCTTAATAATTTGCTCCAAAAAGTTTGCACATTCAGTGTTCGAAGTGCTCCCTCTCTTGGCCTTTGCCGCCTTTCTCCCAATAGGCCTCGACTGACGTTGGATTGGTGAGATCCATTGGGGAGTCCAATGGCGAATAGATAGCCGGTGAATCGTGGAGTGGCATCTCTATGTGCAAGTAAATAAACTCAACTATTTTGGACAGTTCGCACATTATCTTGTGCCTTGGTGTTAAATGAAACACCATTAATAAGATAGCTCCTATATGATGGCACTGCCATGCTTGGACCAGCTGCTAGCCACCTCAACTTTTCTGATACGCCATTATTGTCTTTCCCATTGAGTTCACTTTGAACCTATAAATTAATCATATCTTAATTCAAGCTAACATAGAAAGAAGAAAAATAAAAGTTCAATATGTTATTCAATTATGACCAAAAGCATCATGGAATCTTTCGAATGGATACATTCATCTAAAATAAAATCGCCCACATAGACAAACTTCTCTGACAAGATATACTAATAGATGAACCATGATATCGAAGAATGAAGGGGGAAAGTATTTCTCAAGCAAACATAACCTCACACGACATTATAATAACCGTCGTAGTACAAGGGCACTTCATACGTTGTTAAGACGACAATTACCATCATGGTTAAGTACAATTTAATACGTCAGTGATGTAAATGGAACGTCGTCTTTAGTTTCTACGTCGGTTGCTTTATACCCACTGTCGTTATTTAGGGGTCAAGTGTTTACATAATCGGCAACTTCTGTTTAGCATGTTTCATAAGACAACGCTTATGAAGTTGTGGGCATCATGTTTTAAAAATACCCCAGCGGATCTCGATTTTAAAAGTGTTTAAGTTACTAATCCACGTCAGTTTTCTATCAACGTAGTCTTTCTAAACACAACGACAGTATTTAGTTCTGCCGTCGTAGTTTTACTGTCGTCATTTTCCAACTTTCTAGTAGTGAAGATATGGGTTCTTATATATATGTTGTACAGTCCCGATCTCTTGGACCACAGGAGTCCAAGAGATTGTGGTCACCCACCGTTGGATATTAATCCAATGGTTCAAAATGATATATATAAATGCAATATGACATAAATGATTATTACCCGATTCAAGTCAACCGTTGAATTTACATCCAACGGTGAGTGACTATAAATCTCTTGGACTACAGGAGTCCAAGAGATCAGGACTGATATGTTGTATATGAAAACCAATAATGAAAGATATAAATATAAAATGAATATAACAATACATATATAATTTATAAAATATAGCAAAATATTTCCTCCTGAAAATAAATATATACTTTTAAAAAATTGGGTCTTTACACAAACAAACAAGCTATCAAGAATTTCTGTATCTATTTAGGAAGCAGCTCTACTCAACTTAGCAATACTAGTAGCTAGTCTTCATGGTAATAGCAGCTTAAGCTTTTTACTACGTGACACCAGATGCGTAGGTTAGAATTTACTTGGAACAATGAAATATAGATTTAGAAACTGATAAGATTTATGCCTTTAAGATCATATTCTTGAAGAAACCCATTAAAAATATGTCCTAAATCTAGATGTATGAAGTGTATAAAATGCTAGATAAATATTTTGAAAAACAGAAGTAGATTTTAAAACCAAGTTTAAAATCTCATTCAAAAAGCATGACCTCACACAAGTGAAATGAAGAGAAAAAACTATACTCTCAAAAATCCAAAATAGTGAAATGACGAGTGCCCCTTACAGCAACCCTTTTTACTAAAGATGACTGACTCAATGCACTTGGCGACCAATCATTGAAGCCATAATAAAACAAAAATGAATAAGACGAAAGCCTACAGCTGGCAAGGTTTTTGTCTGGGCATTGCCTGTTTTTAATTTGAAATTTATTGTTTTCTGGGCATTGCCTGTTTTGATTTGCTTTTCTTTTCTATTATATCAATTTGTTGGATATATTTTTCTGCGGATTCTGACTCGGGGTTACAAATTTTTGGATATATCAACAGACGAATTGCAAATTAGTTGGACTTGTTTATTTTGGTCCCACATTTATCTTCTTTCTCAGCCAATTGCACCCTTCCAATAAAGTCGCAGAAGGGTTTTTTTTGGGTCAAAGTTGCAGAAGGTTTGTATATATTATTTGTCGGTTGGGGGATTTTAAGATATGAGGAAATTAGCGACTCTACACACCACCTGCGTCAAGTAAAAACTATTTAATATGAGCCATTTCACCTAATCTTCTCAATGTAGAATACAAGTTACATCTCCGACACCTTTGACTACACCATTCATCTAACTGTTCTGAAATATTTGCCCATGGACCCTTTCCATTGTTATTTTTGCATCTCCGAGACTTCCCATCTTCTCAATATAAGATGGACCTCCAAAATGAAAGTCAACAACTGTACGAGGAGATGGCAGTAAACATACATGTAAATAGTTTTTCGTCGTTTCTTTCTTATAGTAAACAACTGTACAATTCTTTTTTTGCGATTTCCTTGTGTCTTTCTTATAGTTTTTCGTCGTTTCTTTTTCTTTTTAGTTGTTTATTCGTTTCTTTGACATGGTAGGAACTAGGAATTGAACTACATGTCCATTGGCGGACCCAAGAATTTTTCAAGGAAGGGGCAATTTTTAAAACGCTAAAAGCTCCAAAAAAAACAAATAAAAAATCCCCCAAAAAGATAGACAACCAAATACCTTAGAATTTCCTATCCAAAAAAATAAAAAAATAAAAAAACACTTAGAATTTAAACAATACTAATCTCATTTGTAATTCATAGAAGAAAAAAAATAGAACATTACAATTAAGTTACAACTGTTCACCGCGAGCTTTCATATCATGAAAAAAATGACAATATTTTATACAAACTTGGTTTCTTTTTTTCTTTTTTTTTTCTTTTTTTTAAAATAATGCAATTTTATACATACTTGATCGATATTAACATTGCAGACTTTATAGATAATTAATATTTCAGCCCTACAAATTTATGCAAGGACAATCGTTATTTAAGGCCCAATTTGTTTTTCATCCAATGACCCAATTGATTTATCATATACTAAATAGCATGTAGGAATCGCAGTCGCACTCACATGTTTATTCCTCTCGTTTTTTTTTTTTGGGGCCTTGTAGAACATGATGTCGTTTTGCTCAGAACTTTAAAAACAAAAGGACATCAGCTGTGATACGCATGCAGCAAAAGAAAGGAACCAGCAAGTTCGCTTAAGCTTTTTTTCAAACAGTCAGAGTGCAATAGCAGCCAGAGCAGACGTGCAACTCTAGCAGCTTTAATGGAATTTCAGGCGACCGGAGGTGCAGGTGCACCTTCTTGCGCTTGCACAGGTCTGCCAGTGTACACATCATACTCTTATCTACTCTCTGCAATAACCATACTATTAGATTACATGTAGGGAAATCATGCGAAAACGAGAGAAAATAAAAAAAACCATAAATCCTAAGAAAACCGTATAAGAAGTGTTAAACACATAAGCATAACAGACTACTTTGCCCTACCCCCTTGTTTAATTCGGTAATCATTTGTTGCTTCCTTGACTAGTACTTTGGATGAGGATAGCTTTTTGTGTTTTTGGAATGAGTTGTATTTGGCATATGTCTAGCAAGTAGAGGTGTCAAATGGACCGGATTGGTCTGCGCACAATATGAGTGTGGCCCAATTAAATAAGGGCCAACACAGCATGACCTGTATATTTGGATAGGTTGAGATGGGACAATTTGGCTTAATGGGCAAGGGCAGTCCAAGGCCTATAGAATGTGCCAACCCAAAGCCCAACGAGCCAGACTGTTCAAAGCTCATTTATTAAATTATAATTGTTTTAGGAAAAAATAAAATCAAACTTTTCCTTAGGCTTTATAAGCAAAAGAGTTATTTACACTAACAACCCCTAAGGTTTATTGTGTTTTCACAAAACCCTTTGAGGTCTCAAAAATTGCACAAACACCTCTAGAGCTTTCAGTTTGTTTTCACAAAACCCCTTTTCGTTGATTGTTTGTTAAAAAAAAATTGGTGATTTTATTGAAAAAAAAAAAAAAACTCATGCAAATGACAAAATTATATGCAATCTAATCTCAAAGGCCAACTTTGTCATTTGGATAAATTTTGTTTTTGGTATAAAATCATCAGTTTTTAGATGAAAAGTCAATGAAAAGGAGTTTTATGATAACAATTTAAAACCTCAGGGGTTGTTCTTATATTTTCTAAAATTTCAAGGCGTTTTGTAAAACAATCGAAAACCTCAAGAGGGGCTGCTGAGATTGGATACAATTGGTGGAATTGATGGGCTTGGCTTGGATACAAATCGAAAATAATTTGATAATTTGATAATTTTTAAGAGTATACTTCTGAGGGCTGCTGAGATTGGATACAAGTGGTGGAATTGATGGGCTTGGCTTGGATACAAATCGAAAATAATTTGATAATTTGATAATTTTTAAGAGTATACTTCTGAGGGCTGCTGAGATTGGATACAAGTGGTGGAATTGATGGGCTTGGCTTGGATACAAATCGAAAATAATTTGATAATTTGATAATTTTTAAGAGTATACTTCAAATAAAATGATGTGTTATATAAACGAAATATCCAAAGCCGTGAAAGTAAATTTTTTTTTTTTCAATTTGGGCATTCTTAATATAAAAAAAATTTCATATTTTTTCTACATACTGTATTGGAGAAGAAACAATTTATGTTCACTAGAGATTAAGGATTCAGTGTTGTCCTTGATTTATAGATAATTGAATCTTAGGATATAGCCGTGCATTGAAATTCAAGAACTGAGAAAGGGCAAAATTGAAAATGTTAAGGACATTGTCAATCTGCTAGGCTATATTATTTTATATATAGTTTAGTTTGGTCATTTACTATGAGTTTGCTGCATAATTATTAGTTTTTATATATAGTGTATTCAAGTTTTTGTTTTGCTTTGTAGTTTTTAGTATGTGGGCAATGTTCTGGAGGAGCTATGCCAGGAATCTTTTATATATATATATATATATATATATGATATTTACTTCCTAACTTATTAAATAGTATTAATATGAAATTTATATTTGATATTATCCTAGCTATCGTTTTGTTTTCATTTTTGCTCCATAGCTAAGTAGCTTGTCTAATTTCATTTTTGTTCAGTAGTTAAGTAGCTTACTCACTTCTATTTTTGTATTGACACTTGTCAGAATATTGTTATTCAATGTGTCTGTTATTTTTTATTAACTTATTTTTGGCTTACTTTTCAGTACCATGTCTAGACTGACAATTTTAATTAACTATGGAGGGAGTTGGGTTCACTCAACGTATAAAAATGGCAAAATTAAAGGAGTAATTGTTTCAGAGAAAATTACATTAGAGAAACTTTGGAATAAAGTGTATGATATTTTAAATCTGGATCCAAATGAGTATGAAATAACTATGAAAGTTAAATATGATTCAACGAAAAATGCTTGGCCCGTAGATATAGTCGATGATGATGACGTGAGAACTTTTATTATTGAAAGTATTTTAAGATCTTATAAGATTTCATTGTGCATTACGTTGAAGCGGAGACTAAGCAATCAACAAGCTATAGTTGACTTCAGACAATTACCAATGTCAGTGGCCCTCAACTTGGGTACTCGAGCTGACTTGGAAGATAACAATCAATATCGTGATTCAGAAAATTACTTGGGAAACCATTTAATATAAGCCATTTCACTGAATCAAGCAATGTTGTCTGATAGGAAAATTGTAAGCACTTCTTTTATAATTGATGTGAACTTATCTTCTCAACGTAGAATTAATACAAGTTACATCTCCGAGACTTTTGACTATATCATTCATCTAGCTGTTTTGAAATATTTGCTCATAGACCCTTTCCATTGTTATCTTTGCATCTCCGAGACTTCCCATCCTCTCAATATAAGATGGGTCTCCAAAATGAACGTCAATAACTGCACAAGGAGATGGCAACAAGAAGTGAAAATAGTGATGATGAAAGCAACGAGTCCTTGAACATTTCTGGCAATGAAATTATCACAACTGGGGGCAGTGAAGTTGTGGTTTTGGACAACAACAAAGTTATTCAAACAATATTGATGACAAGAAGGAGGGGTGGAACCATCAACATTGTTAACAATAAAATTTTTTCAACCGAAGGCGGGCGTGTTGGGATTGTGAAAATTGGCCAGAACTACTACAGCTGGGGGGTATTAATATTTCTTCTTGTTCTTATTCTTGGATTATTGGCAAATTGGGAAAAAATAACTGCAACTCAAAGGTAATATTTCTTCTTGTTCTTTTTGCAGATTTTCTTTTCTTTCTGATATTTAGAACGAGTTTAAATATCTCAGTATGCTATATATATATATATATATATATATATATATCTCAAGCTGTGATAAGATGATCTTTTACTAATTTGAGCTTAGCTTGGCTCGTGTTGTTCGTGGAATGAGCTTGATTGTATGTTTCGCTTGGCTCAGCTCATTTTTTAAATTAGTGAAACTTGGTAAACTGATTAATAGCCACAATTTACCTCTCTAGTTTCATGAGAACTTTCAAGTATGGCAAAATACACACGTAAATAGACTCAAATCTTGTCAATATATGCAATTCCTTTTTTGCGATTTCCTTGTGTCTTCGTTATGTTGTTTCTTTCTTGTAGTTTTTTCGTCGTTTTCTTTTCTTTTTAGTTGCTTCTTAGTTTCTTTGACGAGGTAGGAACTAGGAATTGAACTACACATCATACTCTTACCTACTCTCTGCAATAACCATACTATTACATTACATGTAGGTAGGCAAATCATACGAAAATGAGAGAAAATAAGAAAACCATAAATCCTAAGAAAACCTTATATGAAGGGTTAAACACATAAACATAGCACGCTACTTTGCCGTACCCCCTTGTTTAGTTCGGTGATCCTTTGCGGCTTCCTTGACTTTGGATGGGGATGGCTTTTTATGTTTGGGTTGTATTTGGCATCTGCCCAGCAGGTAGAGGTGTCAAACGTACTGAATCGAACTGAGCACGGTATGAGTCCGGCTAGATTACGTAAGGGCCAACACAGTATGGCCCGTATATTTGGACTTGTCGAGATGGGGTATTCGGCCCAATGGGCCAAGGCCAGTCTAAAGCCCATAGGTCGTGCCAATCCAAAGCCCAACTAGTCAAACCATTTAAAGCCCATTTATTAAATTATAATTGTTTTAGGAAAAACAAAATCAAACTTATTTACACTAACACCCCCTAAGGTTTATTGTGTATTCACAAAACTCCCTCAAGTTTCAAAAATTACATGAATACCCTTGAGGTTTCAGTTTGTTTTCACAAAACCTCTTTTCGTTGATTGTTTGTCCAAAAATTGATGATTTCATTGAAAAAGAAAATATGCAAATGACAAAATTAACCTCAATAAAGTATATGCAATCTAATCTCGAAGGCCAACTTTGTCATTTGGAGAATTTTGTATAAAATCATCAGTCTTTGGATGAAAAATCAATGAATAGGAGTTTTATGAAAATAATTTAAAACCTTAGGGGGTGTTCTTATAATTTGAAAAACCTCAAGGAGTTTTGTGAAGAAGCCGAAAATCTCGGGAGGGTTGTGGATACAAATAAAAAATAATTTAATAATTTATCCATTTTTAAGAGCATAATTCAAATTAAATGATATGTTATGTAAACAACATATCCAAAGCCCTAAATGTGGGAAAAAAAAAAATTCAAATATGGACATTTTTAATAAAATAATTCATCAATTTATTCTTTTTTTCTACATACTGTATTGGAGAAGAAACATATTTATGTTCGCTAGAGATCAAGGATTCGGTGTTGCCTCTTTGATTTATAGATAGTTGAAATTCAAGCACTGAGAAGGGGCGAAATTGAAAATGTTGTCTTTAGGATATTGTCAATCTGCAAGGCTATATTATTTTACATATATAGTTAAATTAATATAAATATCTACATATTTTCGATAACATTCTTTTTCATAAGGAATGGAGACTGATGTGCTAAGAGCTTTGATTGCATTCACGTGTGTATTCAAGTTTTTGTTTTTCTTTGTAGTTTTTAGTATTATTCACTACTACATTTTACTATTTGCCTGACAAAGAAGATTTAGTCGTGCAAAGAACAACTGAGTCGCACAAAGCTAAGCCTGACAAAAACGTCATCGTGCAGAATCCATCGTGCAAAGATCCGGGAAGAAAAACATTGCGCAACGAATATTTAGATTGGTTGCGAAAACCCAGAGCGACGGCTAACCTTTGGAGCGCAAAATTTAAGGGATGAGACTAATGTTCGTCTCTCAAAATGTTGCGCGACGACAATAGTTCGTCGCAATTGCATAGCGCGACGGTTTGGCTTCGTCGCATTGGAAACGTAGGAACGAAAGTTCTGTGCGTCTCTCAAACCTTTGCTTGAGGAGGGGTGTTTGCGGGACGAAAGTGTCTTAGTCACTTCCCCTTTTCGCGAGACGAAGTATTTCGTCACGCAAAATTAAAATATATTTTATTTAATTTTAATTTTATCTATTTTTTTATTTTGTAAAAAAAAATTGTTTTAATTTTTGTAATAAAATGAAATTGCAATAAAAAATGTAATGAAGAGAAATTTTTTTAAAAAAATAATATAAATGTATATGGTACAAGAGAAATGTTTTAAATGTAATTAAGAAAGTAAAAAACTAATCAAAAAATGTTTCAAAATCTATGTGGTCATCTTGAAAATGTGGCTCAAAGGTCCGGACATTGTCGATAGGGGCAGGGGTGTGGTGGCCATGCTGGGGTTTGAGGGGCTCGAAGGTCGGCGAGGGACCAAAATGCGAGATTGGAATGCCAGACAAAGCGAGGGACTCTAGAAGCTGTGACATCTGGGTACTATACGAGGCAACTTGGGTCTTAAGCTCGGCCACCTCTACTGTCAAAGCAGTCACCTAAATATTTGACTACGACGATGAAGGGGCTCTAGGTTCCCGCAATCGGGCATTCCCCATCCCTTGACAGTATGCCCTTGGCCTCCTCCCGAGAGTCTGATCCAAGGTCTCCGTCAGGATATGAAACCCCGCATCCTTTGGAGGATCCATAGACTCGAGCCGAGTATCAGGAGGAAGTTGGGAGGCGGACTCTTGAAGAACCAACTGGCTCTTCTCCATCATCATTGCCTGTTTAACATAACATAAAATATTAATTAAAACATTCATATAGTAACCATGAAACTTGAATGCATAAGATAATAGTTAAAATTAAAGAATACTTACATGAAAGGACTCGGCCAACTCATTCCCAAGTCAAACATAAACGCCGCCAAAGACGTCGATCTCCTGGAATTTGGACTCCTCTTGAATTGAACAACGAAAAAAACAAATGAATATTAATGACATATTAAAAATTGAATATAAACGACTTTCTTATTACCCGCCGCCAAGCCCCCAGGCCTGGAACCTGAATGGTGGAGAAGAGTCTTCTTGTCCTTATTGCTCTTATTTGTTTTCGCCTTTTTCTGTTATACAAAAAAGAAACGTATTAGTTGAAATTCAAATGAAATATAAAAAATTAAATAAACATTAGTAAGAAACGTATAATAATTTTCAACTTAATATAATAAAAAAAATACCACATAATCGGGCTCCTGAAAATGACTGCATAGCCACGGCCAACTATCCTCCCGCCCCTCAAGCTCCTTCAGGCAACCCTCCTGAAGAGCGACCTGCAGATCATCGAATGTTTGAAAATGGTGGTGCAGGTTGCACTTCCACTGCTTGTACCTCTCAGCAAAGAGTTTGTTGACGTACGCCAACGACTCGTCGTCGAGGTCCTCTAAATTGTAGTTCGTCTACAATAAATTAATTACATACATTATGTAATAGAAATATATAAAGTTTAAAGGAAAAACAATTAAAAGGTAAGATACATACCGACAATTGTCTGCGCACCTCCGTCCTCATCTCGTCAGGAATGACCTTCCAAGATTTCCATTTCATTAGGCAATGGGTCCGAACGACGTGACCAATGTCGTGGGCTGCTCGTCACCCAAGTGACCTTCACCATCTTCAACTGGCTACAAGGTCCCCGAGTGGTCTTCTTGGCTACAAAGAAATATAAACTTAACGTTAAATAACAAATCCTACTAAATATCTTGGTCCAAAAAAGCTGGATTTCAAGGAAATATTTACTTGGTTGTGACCCCGACGCACCAATAGCGGATGTCGATGTTATGTCGATCGTGCTGGGGGGGCGGTGACGACACCTAACAATAACAGGTTGCGCCACTAATGACGCCGAAGCATGGGAGACCTTGGGACCAACTGACAAGTGGTTCATCTGTGCTGGAGTAGTGCCAGCTACCGGCTGAGCAGGGGAGGGGCGAACTCTGTGCAGTCGTCACTGCCTTACAACTTCTAATAAGGTTTGACATCTGCACAACTGAACAAGCATCCAAGACAAAGTAATCAAACAAATAAGAACTCATTCAAGAAAACAAAAAATCCTAACCAACCATCAGACTAAGCAGATATTAATATATAACATATTTATTTAATTTTTTTTTCATGAGGGAAAGATATTAATGTATAACTCATTCAATACAAGCTGCATAATTTTTTTTTTCTTTTCCTATTTCTTTTAAATCCCTGGAATGTTTTTCTTTGTTGTGGCTTCAAGTTTTTTATTTTTTTTTATTTTTTATATCAAAGAGAAAATTTATTCAATAAATTTCAACAGTATCACAAAGACATCAACAATAAATCTCGGTCTTCTACTCAAATGGTCGAAAGGAAAATTAGTTAAAGATTAGTTTATTCTTTGATCCCATCCGACCAAATATAAATCTTACTGATCAAATTAAGTGAAATTATTATAAATCAGTAAAACAGAAATTATTTTTTGGAAAGGCAACCAAAACGTACACAAATATCTAATAAAAATCTAATAAAATTCTCTATCCCTAAACTGTCAAATATACAAATATAAAGCATGCTATTCTAACAAAAATCTCTATCCCCAAACTGTCAAATATACAAATATACGATTCAAATATACTAATATACAAACTGTCAATCCAGAAAATCCAGACATCCAGTTCCAAACTTAATCCAAATATACAAATATACAAATCCAGTTCCAAACTTAATCCATAAAATCCAGGAAATACAAATTTATAGTTGAAATTTATAATTGGGGCTAGAGTTGGGAATTTTATCAGAGAGGGTTTCGAGGGAGACCCGGAGAGAACGAGACCAGCAAGCAGGCATGAAGCTCGAAGGCCGTAGTCTCCGGCAGTGGCGAGAGAGAGAGAGAGAGAGAGAGAGAGAGAGAGAGAGGGGTCGCCATCTGGGGGAGTGCCTTGGCTATCATCTCCGGTTCGAAGAGATGGATGAGAGGAGTCGAAGGAGAGAGGGCCTGAGAGGGATGAGAGGGGTCGAAGGAGTTATGAACAAAACTGCGCCTTTTTCAGAAAATTTTCGCGAATTTGTTCAACGAATAAGGTATTTCTTGTCGCAAGGTAATGTTTTCAGAAAAAATATCGTAACCTGCGAGACGTAACTATAAAATGACGTCGCGCAAAGACTTTTTAAGAAGCGGGAAGTGGACCGACAAAATTTTCGCGACCTTGCGCGATAACGAAATTATGGCGTCGCTTATGGTAGCAACGTGCGCGACGAAAATGTCACCATGTCGTCACGCAAACCATAAACACTGATCCCTGAACCTAAACACTAAACCCTAAAAAATTATAACATTGTGAGACGCAACAGTCATCATTGCGTCGCGCAAACCTTAACCCTAAACCCTAAACCCTGAACCCTCGAAAATTATAACATTGCACGACGTAGCATGACCTCGCTTTGCTCAAAGTTAGGTTGCTCGACGACACCTTTCGTCTTGCAAGATTTTTTATTTAAAGAATGATTATAAAAATTACTGATGAATCATATTAAAAAATCTGCAATGATTGTGAAATAATAGAAATAATTGATGATGAATTTTAGTTATTAAAAAAAAAAATTATGACATTAAGTCGTTGCAATTATTTTTTTAGCATTTTTATCATCAGTTTTGGTCGCCTAATCCTCCTCCTCTATAACTACATCACTGTCCCTATTTAGCCATAAACCCCTTCATATGCCCATTCTTTCCAAATAAAGACGGGATTAAGCGAGCTTTGATTGTGTCATTTGTGTTGCCCTCGATTTCTAGAATCATGCCCATCAATGTGGCAAATTATATGGGAATACGAAAATTGGCCAAGTGGTGTGGTGTTGGTTTAAAACCCCATACAGATTGAATCCGTTAGTGGCAAGTCCCAATTTAACATTTCGGGGATCAGCAGCAAACTTGGGCAATGTTTGATAGAACTCATTCCATGCCTCCCATATGCGCAAAGAAAGCGAGTCGTCGCTCAAACATGCGTCGTGCAAAGGATAAGTTTCGTCACACAACAGTCAGGTTTTTCGCTCAAAGTTCCAACTTTATACGACGACAACTAAACTCGTCGCGCAAGTTTTTCTTAGGGTTTAGATAACGTGTATTGTCGTGCTACATATTCTATTGCGACGATAGGTTTCGTCAAACAAGTGTTTGGCACCAAATAATATAACCCCGCGTTTTCTTGCTAAATATACACGACAATAGGATTTATTGTCTCGTTAAGATTGCTTTCCCTATGAGGTGATTCGTCGCTCAAGTTTTGTTGCCAACTTTACGTGACAATAGTACGTATTGTCGTGCTAAGATTTCTTTTGTGACGATACATGTCGTCGTGCTAGTTTAGAAATATAAAATTATTATCCGCAGTAGTTCGAGCTACAAATGCGCTTTTACGTTGCGCAAGGGCTTCTTGAGCGACGAAGATTTGTTTGTCGGGCAAAATATCTTCCCGCAAATAGTAAAACGTAGTAGTAATTGTAGCTATCATTTTGTTTTCATTTTTCTTCCATAGCTAAGTGGCTCATCTAATTTCATTTTTGTTCCATAGTTAAGTAGCTTTTTCACTTTTATAATATTGTTAGTCATTTTTTATTAATTTTTTTTTTTTTTGGCTTCCTTTTCAGTACCATGTCTAGGTTGACAATTTTAATTAGCTATGGAGGGAGCTGGGTTCACTCAACGTACAAAAGTGGCAAAACTAAAGGAGTACTTGTTTCAGAGAAAATTACATTAGAGAAACTTCGGAATAAAGTGTATGACATTGCAAATTTGGACCCAAATGAGTATGAGATAACTATGAAAGTTATATATGATTCAACGGAAAATGCTTGGCCCGTAGAGATAGTAGATGATGATGACGTGAAAACTTTTATTACTGAAAGTCTTTTAAGGTCTTATAAGATTCCATTGTGCATTACGTTGAAGCGTAAACCAAGCAATCAACAAGCTACAGTTGACTTCAGACAATTACCAATATCTTGAAGACAACAATCAATGTCGTGATTCATAAAATTAGTGGGGAAAAGAAGTGCTTGAGGTCTTTGAATATGATGTGGAAAATTGTTACTATGAAATTTGTATTGACATTTCTTAGATTCTAGCATAGGTCGGGAATTAGTTTTGATGCTACACATTCAATTCCGAATTTTCGAAGTGTGACTTGATCTATATGAGGAAACTGATTTCAGGTAAATCATGCATTCATTGTAGGATTCTTAGTTGGAGTTATTTTCAATCTCAAGTACTTTTATGTTAGTCGTATTTTTAATAGGATTAGATTTTATCTCTTGAGATTACTTTCCTAGTTGGACCTTATTTTGATTTAGGTTAAAACATTATTTTTCCTCTTTGTTTTCGAGAGCACTTATTATTAATATCTAATTGGTTTCCTTGATTAATATTGTTTCCTTGTTTTACAATTGTTTGTAGTGAAGGTATCTGTGATAATGCATAAGCTAACAAAATTAAATAGGATTCTAAGAATCAAATCTCACCAATTGTAAGACATTGCTCACATGGCTTGGTAGACTTCTCTTGCAAAAAGGAGAACGTGTTATGTATAAAAAGATGGCGTGCTTCCTTATTTCAAACACATCTTTCAGACATTTTTAGTTGAGCATCTAAATTTTCTAATAATAGTTGCTATGCATATATTTAAGATAAGTCATCAAGTGTTTCTTGTTTGCTTTGTGATTTATCAGATACCTTCATCATTCACATTACATTTATTTACATGTTCGGTGACTCAAACAGTTGAGAGGACAAAGACTGTTGACAGGACCAGATCCAAATTCCACTTTGAAATCTAAACCGGACCCTGTACGGTCCGACACCTTGCGGGTACCGGGCACACTTGATTAAATTGCCCATCTAACAAAATGGAATTTAACTTCAAAATTGACTTACGTGGAAAATCCGGCAGAGCCCCTGTAAATTGTCGTTTCCCAAAATTTTCCACCTGTACAAAATGGATTTAAAATTCCAACTGTTGAACATGCATCAAGTGCACATTCAAGCAATCCAATAACAGTACTATATGGCCTCAGGCCTTACAGAAACCTTATGGAAATTTCAGAGCAATAGTAACCAATTTAGTTTACAAGAAAAATTCGATTACATAGAGATCCTGCATAGTGAAGAGAATGAGTGGAGAGTGGTGGCTGCCCTATGGTGGCGCTCTGGTATTCGACAACTAATTGGGGGCGCAAAACATTTAAAAGTTTGAGTGGACAAAAATAAAGTGTTTAGAAAATATAATATTAACATACTAACCCCTCTGTTAAAACATTTAGAAAAATTCAATTATCTCAATGTTTACTGAAAATTCAAGCATGCACAATTTATATACATATATAACTGATCATGGGTTCAAACAAATCGAAAAAAAAAAAACATTTGTAAGCATTATAAAATATTAATTCCTTTCGACCTAGGTGTACCTGTCAATTCCATGATCTTTATATTCATTTCCCACATTAACCATCAATTCTTTGCGTCACATAGTGTGACACACCCTCGCAGGCCTCGGTAACACAAAGTTGACCCGAGCTTCAATCCTCGCAAGATTCAGGGGACATGTAGTCCATCTGATCTGCATTCCTCGCAAGATTCAGGGGACATGTAGTCCATCTGATCTGCATTCCTCGCTCCACATAGTCCAGATATCCCTAAGACTCATGGGGCAATTTTCAAACGCGCTGACTTAACCGAAGGCAACATTTAATTCAAAGGCAACTTTTGGGTACCTATGATGGTTTAAAACACGTCTTATCTTGAAAAATTATTATACTATTTCTCATTAAATTCTTAAATCTTCATATCACTCCCTTACCAACTTTCCAAGCCATTCACATTTAAACATAAATAGAATTTTAATAAAATATTTAAATTCAAATATTTATGCTTGGAAAGTAATGGTCATAGCAATTCATTCAAATTCAATCAATAACAATTTAACTGCATAAAATCCATTTATAAAACAAAAGTCCACTCACTGGGCGTCCGAGCTAGCTTGACCCGTTGAGGGTTCTTTCTGCAGGTTTGAAGGTGTCCGAGTACATATTTAAGCAATTAAAAATGTTTAAAAATAAAATTTCTCAAGCATAAATATTTATTCAAAACCCTGACTGTCGGCTTCAAAATGTGTGTACTCAATTTAAGATGGTTCCTAGGCCCATTTCAACATTTCTAGCAGATGGAATGGTCTGAAAAGACTCGAGATTACTTAAGTGATTAATTTACCATAACGATCAATCCGGTACCTTATGGGGTCCACTGTTGTTGTCGGATCAGCTGCACCAAAATGAATTCAGCAACATCCTCAACTTGTGATACTCACAAGTGCCCGAGCCGTTTGGTAGTATAGCATATGTAAGTCCGAGATCGATCCCACGAGGATTGATGATCGATTGATTCAATTCGATTCCCTGTACAAAACAGAAAACAAGAAAGAAAATAAATAAAACAAGAAAGAACGAAAAGAAAATAACTCAACCAAATAAGTTTCCAACTTCAATTTAGATTAATGGATTGATTCTAGCTAATGTATGATTAAGCCATGGTTTATGGTCCTAACCTTGTATTCCTAAATCCCTAATTTGATCGTTTGTTGTCTAACCTAAAATTAAGCATTTGGAATCCACTAAGCATAGAAGAACATTTTAAACAACCAACTATGTATCTAATCCCCGTTGTCAAATGTCCATACATACTCTTCCTATTCATAGTTCAATTCGAATTAAAGCATGATGTCTACTCTTAATTCAAACCAAGATAGCTAACATGCAAGCCTTAATGGTGATCAATCATTCAAGCTAGCATATTAACTTATAAGCATAATGAATAAAAACAAAAACCATAATTGAAACTTGGAAACTAATCAAACTTGAAAACTTAAGAAAAGAATTTACATTACAAAGAAAAATAAATTACAACTAAGAAGCAAAAGGAAAACCAGAATTGAGAACTAGAAAGGAAAACTAAGAGAATTTGAGAGAGAGAATAGAGGGGAGCTCTAGAGAAGTGTTTGAGAGCTCCCCCCCTTGGGGTGTGTTTACAAGCTTGGAGAAACTCACTATTAATAGGCCTAGGGGAAGTGAAACTATGAATTAAATATTGCCGCTACCTACAACACTCACTGCACCAACTTACAATACTTTATTCACCAACTTTTGGCCCAGTAATGCAGATGCTGTCGATTTTTGACCTTAAGCTGCCAAAACTTGTATAACTTTATCTAGAAGACTCAGAATCATGAACCATAAAATTCTTCTATTAAATAGACTTCCGCATCTTTCCAATGATGTATTGCTCATTATTTGGTTCTTCTTGAACAAGTACAATCCAATCCGTGAAGTTGATTGATATGCAGACACCGTTTTGAACTATCTTGTCTCCAAAATGCATTTAATGAGTCTCAAAGCTTATTACACTAAAACAAACATAAAAGAAATTAAAAGCACAAGTTTCACTCAAAAACATAACCAAATCATAAGTTAGAAGGGTGCAAAATGATATGGAATTATGAACGGATCATCCACGTCCTCAAATTACCAATTCGAGAGTTCCTATGGGTTCCACACTCTTTACTAAACATACCCTGCAAGTTTGGTCTAAATCGAATGGTCGGATTGCTCATGATCGCACGATGGGATGGTTATCGCTTTCCTAAACTTTGAATTATTGAACCGGAGCATCCGGGACTCTGATTCTCAATCCGCAAATTCCTAAATGATCCTAGAGATGTCTAGATTAACATATTCAAAAATGAAGTCAATCCAACTGTCCAAACTTATGAAACTCAGATAGAGCACAATAGGCGTAAATCCATTAGAAGTTCAAACGATACTCAAAATGGGATTTGCGCACACCTTCACGCTTGGGATGACACCGGGATCGTATCGGAACAGAATGTCGCCCCACTACAATGCCTACTTGCCACCACAGGCGCCAGCAGCGCGTGGGTGTGTAGAGTAATTTCGGTAACTGAAAACTCCACACCGCCGCTCACTGCTCCACCTACGGCTTCTACTTATGGCGTGGATCATTTTCTTCAATGGTAGAAAGGTCCAATTTGGATGGCAATTGGCCGGAATTTCAATTCGAAATCAGGCCAAAATATATGGATTTCCAAATCGGGATACCTAGACACCAAATCGATCCAATCTTAACCAACATGCAGCTAAAGCTCACAAAATGAGTGAGAAACCATAACTGATCTGCTGTGAATGGGCGGCTGTCAGAGCGATGTGACGGCGTGAAAATTCCAGACTGAACGTGGACAATGAGCCGGTTCGAATGTGACCGATCTCACGTCTCGCCGTTGCTGGATGGCCTTGAATCAAAGAGAGAGAAAGTCGGTGTCGGGGAGTGTTGTCATCGGATCAGCTGCACCAAAATGGATTCAGCTACATCCTCAACTTATGATACTTGCAAGTGCACGAGCCGTTTGGTAGTATAGCATATGTAAGTGCAAGATCGATCCCATGAGGATTGATTCAATTCGATTCCCTGTACAAAACAGAAATGAAAAGAAAGAAAATAAATAAAACAAGAATGAAAGAAAAGAAAATAACTCAAGCAAATAAGTTCCCAAATTCAATTTAGATTAATGGATCGATTCTAGCTAAAGTATGATTAAGCCATGGTGTCTGGTCCTAACCTTGTATTCCTAATTACCTAATTTGATCATTTGTTGTCTAACCTAAAATTAAGCATTAGGTATCCATTATGCATAGAAAAATATTTTAAACAATTAAGTATGTATCGAATCCCTATTGTCGAATATCCATACATACTCTTCCTATTCATAGTTCAATTAGAATTAAAGCATGGTGTCTACTCTTAATTCAAACCAAAATAGCTAACATGCAAGCCTTAATGGTGATCAATCATTCAAACTAGCATATTAACTTATAAGCATAATAAATAAAAACAAAAACCATAATTGAAACTTGGAAACTAATCAACTTGAAAACTAAGAAAAGAAGAAACTTGGAAACTAATCAACTTGAAAACTAAGAAAAGAATTTACATTACAACAAAAAAAAAAAAAAAAATTAGAACTACGAAGCAAAAGGGAAACTAGAATTGAGAACTAGAAAGGAAAACTAAGAGAATTTGAGGGAGAGAAGGGAGGGGAGCTCTAGAGAAGTGTTTGAGAGCTCCCCCCTTTGGGGTGTGTTTACAAGCTTGGAGAAACTCACTATTTATAGGCCTCGGGGAATTGAAAATTGAATTAAGTATTGCTTCTACCTACAACACTCACTTCACCAACTTACAACACTTAATTCACCAACTTTACCTAACACACAATTGCATTTGAAAACAATTCTTCTTGTCTTTAAGCTTAATGTTGCAGCTCCCGCTTCATCTTCTTTTACTTCATTTGGCTGCTGCAAAACTCCACTCCCATTATAAGTATTGAATACGCTTCACCTAACCTTCCCACAATCAATAACACTTCATCATGCATATGTCATGCATGACAATGCATTGCAGTCTTATTTTGGGCTCGTTTCGGGCTTGTTACTCCATTCATAAAATTCTGGAAAAATATGGATCTTGAATCTCTTTGTCTTATCTTTCTAAGTATATGCAGTCCAACTCAAGGAAAAATAAGAAAGACCTTCAAATGTCATTTTTGGCCGAGTAACGCTGATGCTGCCGATTTTTGATCTTAAGCTGCCAAAACTTGTATAACTTTATCTAGAAGACTCGGAAACATGAACCTAAAATTATCCAGAAACTAGACTTCCGCATCTTTCCAATGATGATGGCTCATTATCTGGTTCTTCTTGAGCAAGTACAGTCAAATTCGTGAAGTTGACTGATCTGCAGACACAGTTTTTGAGCTATCTTGTCTCCAAAATGCATTTAATGAGTCTCAAAGCTAATTACACTGAAATAAACACAAAAGAAATTAAAAACACAAGTTTCACTCAAAACATAACCAAATCATAAGTTGGAAAAATAATTGAAGTTAGAAAAAAAAAATTAATAAGATGGTAAGAAAAGTGTGAAATTTTTTAGGATAAATTGTATACATTTAATAGGGGTAAACTTGGAATGCAAAAGTTAGCTTGTATAATATATTAATGACATTGTTTTATGTGCAAGGAGAATGACACATGTCAAGAGAAAAAGAGAGAAGGTCCAAAGAAGAAGTTGTCTTCTTTTTTTTTTTTTTTGATGATAAGCGATAGAATATTATTGATGTAAAAAAGGTAATACAAGAAGTTTGAACTCGTATCAAGGGCAAAAGAAATTCCTTGGTCACGAATTAAAATCTTCGTACAATACATCAGAAATAAAATCAGGAGGTTCCTCGAACCAGTATAAAGAACCCCCGATATGCAAGGAAAAAGGAGCTAAATGATGAGCCACACCATTAGCATTACGAGAATATGGGTAAAACCTTCCCCAGTGATCTGTGTCAGCAAGCTCTTGGTATCTTCCACCACAGGTCCTCTAACGGACCTATCTATGGAGTGACTTCGAAGTGCTGTAACCATCTAGAGAGCATCACTTTCAAAGACAACATTTTGATAACCCCTTTCCATTGCCAATACTGTACCTGTTCTTGCAGCCAAGGCCTCTACTTGCGGCGCAGAGAAAATATTAGTCAATTTAGTTGCACAACCAGCCAAAAATTTGCCCGTGGAGTCTCTCACAACCACACCAATGCCACCCTTCGTGGTCCCTGGCTTCCAAGCACCATCCACATTTATTTTAAGACTGTTCTCGTGTGGTGGCTGTCACATTTGTTTTATTTGACCTTGCCTACTTTGAGACCCCAAGCAATTATTAACCCGCAAAAAATCCTGTAGCCTCAGAGATGCATGCAAGCTGACTTGTTCAGGCCTACTTTTCTTATTATTCTATAGCAATCCATTTTATGCTTCCCAAATTGCCCAACCCACCATGAGAAAATTTGCAAAGTCATGACAGCTTAGTTGCTCTGCACAGCAAAATACCCAATCCTTGGGTGAATGAGCGTCATTGTTCCACCTGCTACTACTTAATGTCGAACTACGCCAAGCACAGATTGCAAACGGGCAGTCACGAAGGATATGAATTGAAGATTCGACTGGGCCCCCACCTAACATACATTCCTCATCTAGAGACACCTTTTTTCGTGCCAAATTTGCTTTCGTAGTTAATATTCCAAAGATAACACGCCACCAAAAAGTCTTGACTCTGGCTGGCACAATGGCTTTCCAAAGTAGAGACCAATTCCTAGCGACTACATCCAAATTTGAGGAGGATGCCCTGCCAGTGGAGGAATGCAAAGATCTAGCTACGTGGTAGGCACTCTTAACTGTGAACATACTTTTTTTTATATCATAATGGCACACCAACATATCGGGTGTCAAACGCAGACTTAGCGGGATAGAGCAAATGAGCATCACTTCTTCAGGAAAGAAAACATTTTGCAGCAGCGTGACATTCCATTCCCGTGAGTCGCCATGAATTAAGTTGATACTTTTGTGATAGCACTGTACTCAGGCTTGGGAGAGAAGATCCGAAAGCTATTGGGTTGTGGCAACCACCGATCCTCCCATATGCCAATTGTATCCCCGTTCCGCACTTGCCATTTGGAAACTTGAATAATAACTGTTCTTGCTTCACAAAGACTTTTCCACACAACAGAGGCATGGGGACTTACCGCAGTTTCAAGAAAAGAACGAGTTGGAAAATATTTGGCTTTAAGTACTCTCGTGATCAGGGAGTCCGGATTCTGGAGAAGGCGCCACCCTTGTTTAGCCAACAAAGCTAGATTAAAAGCGTGCAAATTTCCAAAGCCCAGGCCTCCCTCTTCTTTTGGAGCGCATAACCTGTCCCAAGCCATCGAATGAATTTTCTTGTTTTTAGTAGAGCTATTCCACCAGAATTGTGCTCAGTAGAGATCCTCGCAGACATATTTAGGTAATAAAAAACAGCTCATTGTATAGATTGGTATCGCCTGTGCTACCACTTTGATTAAGATTACTTTTTCGGTGCCGCTTAACAACTTTCCTTTCCAGGTTTGTAATTTTTTCCAGAGCCGCTCTTTTAAGTGGTTAAAACTGGCACCCTTCTTCTTATCCAGCACCATAGGAAGGCCTAAATATTGACTATGATGATCAACACAAGGGATACCCATAAATTGCGCCAGCATCAGTTGATCTCCCCTTTGAACATTCTTACTGAAACATACTGCACTTTTTTGGAAATTGACCTGTTGTCCTGACGCACGCTCATAGGTATCAAGTATATCTTTGAGAACCATACAATTAGCCATGTTGGCCCGCGCAAAGGGAAAACTGTTATCCGCGAAAAAGAAGTGGCTGATAGCAGGAGCTCCTCTGCAAATGGAAACACCTTTAAGAAAACCCTCCCTTTCCGTTTGTGAAATTAGTTCCGTGAGACCTTCAGCACACAAAAGAAAAATATAAGGGGATAGGGGGTTCTCCTTGACGAAGACCTCTAGACGGGTGAAGGAATGTTAAGAAGGTCAATGATTTCCTAATGTTCACAGGATGGATTAGGAAACAAATATGTAATTATATGCTGTAGAATATTTCTTTTCCTATTGTAATTTAGATTCCTAGAATAGCTTAGCATCATTATAGGAAATCTCTTGTATAAAGTAACACTCTCAGACTCAATGAAATTCATTCAGGCAAATATCTTTCTTCCCTATTTTACATGGTATCAGAGCAGGAAGACATACCCTAGCTCTCTGCTTTTTTTGCCGTCTCAATTTTTCTTTCCTCTGCCATTGCTTCTCATCATGGAGCGCGAGTAATCTTCGAAGGAAGATAAGAACAATGAAGGCAAGAATAATGCCATCGATCCTTTTTTTCTCTACCATTCCGATAATCCAGGATTGGTCCTTGTTTCCAAGCCTCTCAATGGTTGTTATAATGAAAACACGATGGTATTTTATAGACGACGCTGTAAATAATTTACAACGTCAGTATTGTTTGTGAATTGTCGTCTTAATTGCAATATCATGTCGTTTGTGTTTTTCATTTAAGGACGTTTTAATTTTTCCTATTCAACTTTCTTTTAAAACAATTTTTGGTTATACGTCGTTTTTCTGTTCACCGATGTTAGAATGATACACAACGACGGTTTTTAATTACCAACGTTTTAAATCTAATACAACATCCATTTTTTTACAAAATTGTCGTCTTAACTTTTTTACCACGACGGTTAATATTTTTTATTTAGATTTTTAGTTTTGTCATTATTGTCATTTTTTATTTTAGATTTTTAGTTTCAATCAAAATGTATAACTCTCACAGAGGCAAATCATCATGTAAATCAACCATATGGAAAAATCTTCAGGGAACTCCTGTTAACCAGGCAGTGTAGAGTGTCGCTATTTCGTGATGCGTTTCATGAGTGATATAATTCATGATCCAGACCTAGCATTTGAGAAGAAGGCAAAATTTAGGATATAATTTCAATTTTTTCTTTAAAAACTGTCATTTTAATTACTATAACACGTTTGTTTGCAGTTTGACAAGAAAAAGGTACCAGTTCAGAATGAACAAGACAAATTGACGAAGTCAGGCTGGAATGGGCAGAATTCGTTAACTAGCAATTACAGAATAATAAGTGATGTAATTTATTTTAACAACGTTTAGGTTTATTTTAATTTGTTGACAATGTACATAAATATATTTTTGGTAATTAACACTGAACAATCATCAAAAAAATTAAATTTTTTTTAACTGTTTTTTTTTGCTTAGGATAGTTATGTAGTTACAAGAAATAAAAGGAAAATAAATCAAAAAAACTAAATTTATTTCTCAAAAACCGACGTCTAATGCTGATTTACACGTCTATTATCTATAAACAATCGACAGGATTTCTTACAAATGACATGTGATGTTGAGAAACACGACGGTTTATATATAAAACTGAAATATATGAAATTTTTTTGGATAGGTGTACTACATCCGTTAGTACAACCGACACAACATGTTAAACTTGTATCACGTCAGTAAAATTACCAAAGATGACGTTGTAAATTATACCTACGGCGACATCTACATAAGAATTGCTATTGTAAACAATACCCACGTCGGTTTTTTTAACCAAAGTGATGTTGTAAATCGCAAACCACGTATGTGGTCTAGAAAGATGTCTATAAATGTGTTAGAAACTGTCGTTGTAAATGGATGCATTTTTATTTGACTTTTATATTTTATTTAATTCTTAATCTTCATAATAAATTCAAAACATATTCCAAAAAATAAATTGACAACTGCCATGCACTCATTGAAAGATTGTCTCTCTCCTAAAGCTTAAAAAATGTAATTTGAAAAATATTTTTAATTGTATTACATTACTAGTATTCATAATATATTTATAAAAAAATCCAAAAAATAAATTGACAAATTTTATGCATTCATTGAGACAATATCTCCCCCCTAAAGGCCTGAAAATTTTAATTTTAGATTTCAAAATTACAGGTGATAACAAAAGTGAAAAAGATTTAGGGACAAATCACAATAATCATTATACTTTCCATAGCATAACCCTAAAGTTTATGTGATCCATCGGTGGTCATAAAATTCAAAAATATTTAATCTAGATTTTAGCCTACTAAGATAAAAGGCATTGTTGTAAGGATCTGTAGCAATTTTCGGTTCATTTTTCTCATACTTGTGTATTTTTTTATAATTATTGTAAAATTTAGGGTTTAGGTTTTATTGAAACGACGCAGGTTTTCTCTCACTCTTCTTGGTCAATTACGCACGTTCGAATCCCAGGAAAAGCAAAACAAAACTAATTATTTCACATTTTAGACGTCGGTCCCTTATATGTGCGCCGTAAAAAGTCTTTATAATGTTGTTAGTGTACAAGAACCGTAGTCGTTAGTGTACGATTAAAATGACGACTGAGTTGTATTTACCGTCGTCTTTGAAAAACGCAGTCCTTTAAAATTTTTAACCGCGATCTAAATTTTTCAGAATTTCTCTCTTCAACATAAATTTGTCTTAAATTCTTTGAGCTCTCTCTCAAGCAAGTTATTTTCTCTCAACTCTCTCTCAATATCCATGTAAGTATATTCTCTCTCTCTCTCTCTCTCTCTCTCTCTCTCTCTTCTCTATATTCTCTCTCTCTCTCTCTCAATATTCTCTTAGTATATTCTCTATCTCTCTAATATTTTTGGTTTGTTCGTTTTGGTTTCTTAATATGGGTTCTTTTAGGTTTTGGGAGCTATGGGTTCTTGATTGGGAGCTATATATGGGTTCTTTTATGTTTTGGTGTTTGCATTCTGTTAAAGGTTCTTGGAAAAGGAATGGGGATGTGATATTTAGACTACGGTTTTTTGTAAATTACGACGACGGTTGGTGGAACAAACCGTAGTCTAAATTTTTATTATGTGTTGGTTTTCCATTTATCTATCGCCGTCATTTATCCCATACCAGAACCTAGACATGGTTCTCCAAAACAAATACAAATATCTGGGTTTGGGTAGCTTAAAGACGACGGTAGATAGATATGCCGTTGTCTGACTATGTTTTACACGACAATTATTTTGTAAAAACCGTCTAATTCTTGTTTTTTTTTTTTTTCAATTTGTTCTCTGCTCTATGAATATAGTAGTGTTTCATTGTTGGTCTTTTCACTTTATTATATATATATATATATATAATTTTATAGTGTTTGAGTTGGATAAGTCATGGATGCGTGCGGATAGAAGATTGAAGGCATATGAGTTAGGGGTGGAAGGATTTTTGAATTTTGTTGTACAAAATCTTGGAAATACAACTCATATTCGTTGTCTATGTGTTAAATGTGGGAATATTCGATTGTTTGGGGTTGGAATTATAAGGGACCACTTATACTTTAATGGAATTGACCAAAGCTATAAGATTTGGACATGGCACGGAGAACCTTGGGAATGGACTACTAATGCTAGTAGAAATGTGGAAGAAGATGAGCAAAGTAGGTTCAGTTTTGTTTCTGAAGAAGTAGGGATGGATGATAATGATTTGGGATATTGGATTTGATCCTTATGAGTTTGCCAATGTGATTGGGGATGGAGATCAACCCTTGTACCTTGGTAGCAGTAAGTACACGATGTTGTCGGCTTTGGTGAAGTTATATAATTTGAAAGCAAAACATGGGATGAGTGATGTTTGTTTTACAGAATTATTGATACTTCAAGGAGATTTGCTTCCATAAGGAAATACACTACCTTCCTCTATGTACGAAGCAAAAAAGATATTGTCTTCTTTAGGGATGAGTTATGAGAAAATCCACGCATGTTCCAATGACTGCATCTTGTACAGGAAGGATTATGAAGATTCAACTAATTGTCCTACTTGTGGTGTCTCAAGGTGGAAGGAAGGCAAAGATGCAATCTTGAAAGAGGGTGTGCCAGCGAAGGTGGTGTGGTATTTTCCTCCAATTCCAAGGTTTAAAAGGATGTTTCAATCACATAAGACAGCTAAGAGTTTGACTTGGCATGCTGCTAGAAAATCAGTTGACAGTCATATGTCTCATCCACCGGATTCCCGTCTTGGAAACTTGTTGATGATAAATGGCCCGAGTTTGGTAAAGAGCCGAGAAACTTGAGATTGGCTCTCTCATCTGATGGATTCAATCCCCATAGTTCTTTAAGTAGCAGATACAGTTGTTGGCCAGTTATCTTAGTTACATATAATCTCCCACCATGGCTATGCATGAAACGGAAGGTCATGATGTTGACCTTATTGATTTTCGGTCCTAAACAGCCTGGAAATGATATAGACGTCTACTTAGAGCCTTTGATTGATGATTTAAAATCTCTGTGGGATGGGATTAGAGGAGTGGATGATGCACATATAGGAGAATACTTTACACTCAGAGGTGTATTATTGTGGATAGTTAATGATTTTCCTACCTATGGGAACTTATCTAGTTGTGTCGTTAAAGGATATAAAGCTTGTCCAATATGCAGCGATGATACACCTAGTCACAGGTTGAAAAATGGCCACAAAATTTGTTACATTGGGCATAGAAAATGGTTACCAATCAATCATCCATATCGGAGGCAGCGTGCAGCTTTTAATGGGAAACCTGAATATGGCACGCCTCCCGAGCCATTACATGGAGAAGAAGTGTTGCGCATTGTTGAAGATATTAATTACATATGGGGCTCGAAAAATGGGGGAAGTGTTGGTGAGAATGATGGTGACAGAGTTTGTTGGAAGAAGAAATCAAAATTCTTTGATCTCGAGTATTGGAAATACCTTCATGTGAGGCATGTCCTAGATGTTATGCATATTGAGAAGAATGTTTGCGATAGTATCATTGGTACATTGCTGGAGATCCCTGGAAAAAATAAAGATGGGATTGCTGCTCGGTTAGATTTATTGAACATGGGGGTCAAAACTGATTTGCAACCCAAGTATGGAGAAAGACGTACTCGCTTGCCTCCAGGGCCTTGGAATTTGTCAAGAGCAGAGAAGAGAGCGGTTTGCAATTCTTTCTATGGTATGAAGGTCCCTGAAGGTTATTGTTCAAATATAAAAAAATCTTGTATCTTTAAAAGATTCAAGACTTCTTGGACTTAAATCTCATGATTGTCATACCTTGATGCAACAATTGCTCCCTGTGGCAATTCGTTCTGTTTTGGAGAAGCCTGCAAGGTATGCAATAACTCGATTGTGCTTCTTCTTCAATGCTATATGTGCAAAGACGGTAGATGTTTCCAAGCTAGATAAGTTGGAAGAAGATGTAGTAGTTACTTTGTGTTTGCTTGAGAAGTACTTTCCCCCTTCATTCTTTGATATCATGGTTCATCTAGTAGTACATCTTGTCAGAGAAGTTCGTCTATGTGGCCCAGTATATTTTAGATGGATGTATCCGTTTGAAAGGTATATGAAAGTGCTAAAAGGGTATGTTCAGAACCGTACTCGTCCGGAAGGTTGCATTGCTGAGCGGTATATAGCTGAAGAAGCTGTAGAGTTTTGCACCGAGCATTTATCTGATGTTAGTACAGTTGGAGTGCCTTCAAGCCAGAAGATGGGAGTTTCGAAGCCATTATCAGGTTGCACAGTAAGCTTAGTTGATCGGGACTTGTTGAACCAGGCACATCTATATGTCTTGGAGAATACGGAGGAAGTCCTACCTTATATCGAGTACGTATGACTTTTATTTTTCATATGGAGCCATTTTAAATATTATTATTCCTTATGTTTATCTTATATACAAGGGACCATAATGCTTGATTTTTTCGTGTCAATGTAGGGAACATATGATCCACATCAAGACCACTTATCCAAAATTTAGAAAGAGAACAAAGTGGCTGCAAGATAAGCACAATAGCACTTTCATTCAATGGCTCCACTTTAAGGTATATATATGTTATTGAATGACATGCATATTCAACTTTTAATTTTCTTCCATTTCTATATGTTAGATTGAATTAAGATATATATGATTAATTTGCAGGTTCAAAGTGAACTTAATGGGGAAGAGCATAATGGCGTATCAGAAAATTTGAGGTGGCTAGCAGCTGGTCCAAGCATGGCAGTGCCATCATATAGGAGCTATCTTATTAATGGTGTTAAATTTAACACCAAGGCAAAAGATGATGTGCGAACTGTCCAAAATAGTGGAGTTTATTTACTTGCACATACTATGCAAGTTGCTAGTGCCAAGGATAAAAACCCTATTGTCTCCAATATGGGTTTTTATGGTGTTATTCAAGAAATTTGGGACCTTGACTACCGAAGTTTAGAATCCCAGTCTTGAGGTGTGATTGGATAGATAACACTTCGAGCCTTGTAGATCTGAGTAAAATTGGACATTGGAATGACCAATTTGTTATAGCGTCTCAAGTCAAACAAGTATTTTATGTTGATGACCCAATGCATCATGGTTGGTCGGTAGTGTTATCAATGCCTAATAGAGAATATAATGATGTTCTTGGTGACGATGTGCTAGGTGATATTTGAATTGAGTGTGAGCCATTTACTAGAGGGATACCAAATGTAGACACATTTGATGACCTAGTGGGTGAGTTTGGGAGTGAAAATATTAGAGATGGGTGTGAAGATATATGGATTGATTGATTGTTGTAATGTATGACATTAGTTATTCAGTTAATTGTATGACATTACTTTGTACATCATTTTAATTCTGATCACATTTTCATTATGTAGGCTTTGGGAACGATAACTCAAAAATTAAAAAAACTGGGTTAAACGTGCAAAGTACGACAGTCCAATAAAAAAATTGGTAAAAGAGACATGAAATTGAAAACACGTCGGTTTATTGAAATATTACTTTAGCATCCGGCTACAAAACAAAGACCGCCGTATATTCTGGAGTCACACAACAGTGGAGAACTCCAACTGACGATTTTGTTAAACCCTACTTCCACACTTAAAACCTACCGTCGTCTAAAGAGAGAAATAAAGGCAGCTCAGTTCCATTAACTGTCTTGAGAGATTTTCCGCACGTTGGTTATTCTAAAACAATAGACGTTCAGAAAATACACACGTCATGGGGTTAAACAAGCGCCTTTTGAACGTGGTAAGTGATTACAACATCACGCCTTTGGCTCCTCGTGACGTAGTAATGGACGTTGAAAACATAATGCATGTCGGTTAATTTCCTGTCCATGCCTTCAATATCCTTTGTAATGTCAGCCTTTGAAAAAAAACCATCGTGGGTATTCCTTGTAACGTCATTATTAAGTAATATTGTGTCATTTTAAATGTTTTAGACGTCGGTTATGCAGAAAAAAGAGACGTCTAACTCTGTCAAGGAGGCTTCTTTGTGTAATTGAAACAGCGGTTCTTGCAAAAAACAGACGTTGAATTTTGTTAACACGTTGTTGTTCTCCCTACTACGCAACGTGGACAATCTCATAAGCAACGGTTCTGCCAAATGAGGGACGTGGTTAAAATATTTTACAATGGTTACTGAGAGACAACTGACATGTAATATGCTTTAAACGTCTGGTGGTTTGTGTGCTCGACGTCCTTTGACTTTTAGAAGTCGGTTCTTTGGTTTATTTAACGTAATATAAGTTAACCACGACGGTTTCTAGGTGTAGGGGCTTTTTTTCTTCCGACAGCTACAAACGGGCTGGGCTGCCCTAAAAGGCAGATGGATGAAATTGCCCCTTGAGCTTGAGTTTGAAGATCAAGCCCCAAGAGATGCCTTAGGACACCTTGGTTACCTTCGCCAATGAAAATAACAACAGCTTATAGATGATTTCTTGATGCTTACAGATAAATTTTCTAGCTTGGCATGAGAGGCTTATGGCATGGAAGCAAAATCAGTACGAGTTTAGCACCAAAGAGGAAAATATAGCTTCCTAGCGAGAAAGGGGAGTGTTTAAGGTGAGGAAGAAAAGGTTTGCAAGCTGATTTGGCTAAGAAGAGAGAAAGAAAGAACCATGTTCTTCCGGCAGCTTGTTAGATGTGCAAGTAGTTTGCCAGAAGAAGAAAATGGAGAAGGAGGTGAATAGTGCACGAGATTGCTGGGTTTTTGCAGGTAAGAGAGGAAGCTTGTGACAGGACCCGAACCAAATTCTGCTTTGGAATTCAAGTCGGACCTTGTGCGTGTCCGACACGTGGCAAATGTCGGGCATAATTGACCTATTTGCCCTTCGAACTGTATTTTGACCTTGACTCCTGCCGAAAATTCGACAAAGTCTCCCCTGTAATTTGCTCAATCCCAAAATTTTCACCTGTCAAAACGAGCAAAAATATCCACACAACCAACTGCCAGCATACTTAAGATACAACACCCAGTCCAGTCCTCAATCTAGGGCAAATATCAGAGCAGTTCTAATAGTATACAGATAAGTTAATCTTTTTACAAACCAACACTTTTATAACAAGAAGGCGCGAAAGGCAAGATGGCCCGGTGGTGGATTTCCTGTGCACGCTACAGCCTGGGGCGCAAACATTTTAAAAAAATGTGAGTGGACAAAAATAAAGGTTTATAAAATATCCTAAGAATATACTAACCCCCATTGTAAAAATAGTTAAGTAAAACTGAATATGTACTCTGCATTTGAAGCATACTAAACTCACGGCATTCACATGCTGAAATCAAGGTATTTATATATTTATATAAAAATATATACAATCGTATTCAAGATAAAATTTGCATGAAAGCACTGAAATCAAAACTTGCATAAAAACACTGTAATCAAACTTGCATAAAAGCAATGTACTCAAACCTTGCATAAAAGCACTGCAATCAATTAAAACTACCACTCGGATGTACCCCTGTAATTCCATCAATTCTCCTGGTAGGTCTCGGCGACACAAAGTCTATCCGAGCCGCAAACTGGCAGGATTCAGGGGACTATAGTCAGCCTGATCCGCTGGCAAGTCTCGGTGACACAAAGTCAACCCGAGCCTCAAACTGGCAGGATTCAAGGGACCGTAGTCAGTCTGATCCGCAATCCTGGCAGACCTCGGCGACACCAAGTCAAACCGAGCTGCAATCCTGGCAATCACGGTCCGGGCGTCCCCGAAACTCGTGAGGCAAATGTCAAGTGCACTGACAAAACTGAACGTAAACTGGATGTCTGTAGACATCGGCATAACTAAAGGTAATAACTGTAGTTGGGTACTCTCGGTGGTTTAAAATAAAATATTTTTGAAAATTCTGATAAATAACTGGATTTTGTTAAATCTGAAACTTTGCTTTCTATAACTCTTTAGCATATTCAACTGAGCAGCACAAAAATAAAGATATTTCACTTCCTAATTCATGGTAGGAAAACATATTCAATAAAACTTATTCAAGATCAAATAATGAAATCCATTTAGATAAAATCATTTATAAAAGAGAAGTCCACTCACTCCTGGTCCGAGCTAGCTAGACCTCCTGAAGGTCTCTTCTGCGGGTCTGCCTGGTCCCGGGTGCCTGGGTAAACCATCATGAATATTTAATTAATAAAACTGCTCGGTATAAGTTATGCAAGTAAAACCCTAACCCCCGACTTCTAGAAGTGCGTGCACTAATTTCAAAGTCATTTTTCTGCCCACTTAGGCATTTTAGATGTTTAAAACCTTCTGAAAAGACTCGAGACTTCACTAATTGATAAACTTCCATATTGGTCGATACGGAATCCCGTGGGGTCCACGACCTCCAATTACCAATCTGAAAGTTCCTTTAAGTTCCTCACATTTAAGGAACCCTGTCCAGCAAATTTGGTCTGAAACGGACGATCGTATTGACCACGATCGTGCAATCGTAAAATTTCTAAACCCTAACCCCAGGGTTTGCGATTTCGGAGTATCCGAGGCTCCGATTCACAATCCGTCGAATCCTACACGATTCTGAAATTATTTAGAACAACATATCTGAAATTGAGCGCGATCCAACTGCTCAACAGTATTGAGCCCGAAAATCGCACAATATGGAAAATCCGTTCGGGACTCAAACGGTATCCAAATTGAGATCTGCGAAATCCTACGCGCTCGTGACAACCTGAGGATCGCAACAAGATACAGTGCCACTGCACTACCCTCGCCCACGCGCCACAGCACGCGCCGGCAGTGATGGGTGTCCAAAGCGATTACACCTAGCCGGAAAAACTTCAAACCATGGCCCCAAACTCCTACCCTAAGTAAAACACCATATTTGGAGCCACTTTTGTTCTTGGACCTACCCCAAAAACTAACTGGAAGTGGCCGATCACGAAGGCCGAAAGTCGACCAAAACTTGAACCTCAAAAATCCAATAGCTACACTACGAATCGATCAATTCCTACCCAACAGGCAGCTAGAACAGCTCGAGAGGTTCAAGATCCATACCTGTGTCGACGGAAATGGTGGCCGGAGGAAGGAGATCGGCGGCTGTGAAGTTTCGGTGAACACCCGTCTGTTTTTCGCATTTTTCGGCCAGCACCGGTAGTGCCGCAGGCGGGGAACAGTCGGGGAAGGAAGGGGAGACGGCGGCGGTTCGAACGCCACCGGTCCCGTGGTCGGTGGTGCCCTGTGGCGGCGCCGGCGCCTCCTGGAAAGCGGCGGAACGAAAACGGGAGAGAGGAGAGAGAGAGATCGCGCGAGAGGAGAGAGAGAGTGAGCTGATTTTATAAAATCCAACTTCAAAATATTTACGGTTGTACCACTGAGACTCTTTTGACCATAACTCTCTCGTTACAACTCCGATTCGGGCCCACTACGTGTCTATGAACTCATTTCACCGTGTTCTACGCAACGGTGTCTGTAGAATTGTCAAATTCCTTCTCGGTCAAAAAGTCAATTTTTCCTTAATAAAATATTCCAAGGGCAAAATTGTCTTTTCTCAAAATAAATTATTCCTTAATTATGAATTTTAGGTTTGGGTTATTACAGCTTGCTCTCTAGGTGTGGGTTGATTTCGTTGGGTAGAAGAGGCCTCGTTTTATTACCGCTGGAAACCATCACTTCCCAAGAAACCCTAATGGCTTCTACCCATTTTGGCCAAGCTTTTCCCTTACTTTCTCATCTCCTCCCTTGACTTTTCCGATCTTGGTGAAATTTCCTCTCCCTATTTGCACAAAATCAGAGAAATTTCCTCTCCCGCAACTGTTTCAGTGGGAGACTTCCATTCCCAGCCATCTCCTTCCTTTCTTTCTTTCCTTCTTCCATGGCTAGGTCTGATGGGGAAAGGAATTGGGGTATGTATGCTAGTTCGAAGGGTGCTTCTCTTCCTGGCAGCTTGCACGTTAATATCCCTTGGTTTTTCGGGTGTTTTGTGCTTGGAAATTGTTCCTTCCCATGTGCTGAAGCCTTCCATCAGCTTTGGATATGTGGACATCTTACTCCCTTTGTGGCTTCTGTTTTTTCAACAAGGGGCTGATGCTTTTGCTGCTTCTCATTTATAATTGTATGGGCCTTCTAAGATAATGGGTTGGTTTGTCAAAATAAATGGGCTAACGTCAACAAGTGTTGGACTATTTTTGTTGAGGTGTTGGGCTAATTTGGTTAAGCTAATGGGCTATTTCCTGTTTTGTGCTCACCCATATGTTTGGGCCTAAGAAATGGGCTTGAGTCCTGAGGCTCCCAAGCAACCCAAGACTTCCATTTCTCGGCCCATCAATGGGCCTCAGGTCGATTTATTATCGTCCATACCACAACCCACTCAAGCATGCCTCGTCCATTTGAGTGGCTTGGGCCCACTTAAGCTTGTAGCGTAGCGTGTTGCTTATTTGCTTGGCATGGCATGTGTGCAAGCACATATGATGAACTTTCGGGTGCCCAAATTGAGTTTCTTCTAGGTAAGGTATTTCACTGGGCTGAGAATTTATTTGGGCCAAACCGTGGATTTTTTGGGCCTCACTTACACGTCAGTTCGGAATAGTTTTGGAAGTTGACTGTTTTAACAACGTCGGGTTATAGCCGTCGTTGTTGTATGTACAAGAGATGGCGGTCGATTTCACGTCGGTTTGAAAACCTTCCAGACGATGGTGGTTTTTCCCTTCGTCTGTTTCGATTTTTGTAGTAGTGAGTGTGGATATTATTGTTTGGGCCTAATTTGGCACACCCAGTCCAATATCAAAAAGCCCATGTCAATTTTGGACAGCCGCCAAAGCTCCCCTTATGATTGGGCCGAAAACCTGCACGCCCAGCCCAGGACCTATCGACCACAAGTTCGAAGAAGAAAAGGAATTAGCCCACAAGTTCCAAAATTCAAACATGGGCTTGGCACGATCAAATGAAAAAAAAAAAAAAAAAAAAAACCCAAAACCCACGTGACTACCTAGCTTTGAAAAATCAGCAATTTCAACTGGGTTGATGAGGAATTAATGAAAGCAGGTCTTAAACAGGCAAAAGTCTCCAGCCTTTTTCAGACAAAAGAAGATATTTGCTCTAGAGCAGGTGCCATTTCCAAGAGATAAGCAGGCTATATTTTCTGAAAGAGATAAGTAGGGTGCAGGGAGTTGTTCATCTGGAAAATCAAACTAACCATCACGACAGATTAAATTCACACAGGACCAGTTAGGAATATAAGAAGGATTAGGTTTTTTTGTCAAGAAAAATAGGGAAGTGACTGCCTTAGAAACTAATTATTGATGGTCTTTTCGCCAGAGAGGATAACTTCCCCTTTTCCTTGACATTTGAAAATGAAAAAAATCTTATTCTCTAGAAAATCTGCCACCCATTTTAAGGATTAAAAATCTCACTCCAAGCATTTCTTATAAATATGAGAGAGGGTGAACAGAGCAAAAAACAACCAAAAAATCAATCAAAGACAAAACTCAAAATGATCACTTTTTCTCAAAAAACCTTTAAACAAACTGAAGCAACGAAAAGCTCATTGAGCCACAAGAAAGAAGCCAGCTACAAATCAAAAACTTCCAATTTCAGTTCAGACTTAGAGAAATAAGTCATTCAAAATGAGATTTCTCTTGCTACAAATTTGGTTCAACAAAAGCCAA